>NC_087294.1:12350000-12650000 GCF_015220805.1 Pogoniulus pusillus | reverse complement strand
TTTGTGGCTCTTGTGCACTGCCAGTGCTCTGCAGAGGATCTAGAATAGCTTGGTGTAGGTGCAGTCTTCTCACCAAGACCTTCATTATGGGGAGGTCTAGGCTGGATGTTGGGAGGAAGTTGTTGGCAGAGAGAGATTGGCATTGGAATGGGCTGCCCAGGGAGGTGGTGGAGTTGCTGACTCTGGAGGTGTTCAAGGCTGGATGAGGCACTTAGTGCCATAGTCTGGTTGATTGGCTAGGGCTGGGTGATAGATTGGGCTGGATGATCTTGGAGATCTCTTCCAAGCTGGCTGATTCTATGATTCTCTTCTCAAAGCATTTGCATGATGTTCATAAAACACTAATATGCATCTTCATATTTCTTAATCTTAACTCTAAATTGCTCTTGGCTTTTCTAACTGAAATGGTCTTGAATTGTCAAACTTTTTTTCTTCTTATTTGTGCATATTTTTGTTTTCCAGAAAATACTATTTTAAAGTGAGCCTCTCTCATCTTTTAGTTTTCTGGTTAGCAATTAAAGGATTCTCTTCAGTTTTCTGTATGTCTCTGTATGAAGCTGCCATAAATTTAAAGCGGACTTCCATGCCAGGCTGTTTTGGCTATTTCTGATCATAGAATCATAGAATCAACCAGGTTGGAAGAGACCTCCAAGATCATACAGTCCAACCTAGCACCCAGCCCTGTCCAGTCAACTAGACCATGGCACTAAGTGCCTCATCCAGGCTTTTCCTGAACACCTCCAGGGATGGTGACTTGACCACCTCCCTGGGCAGCCCATTCCAATGCCAATCACTCTCTCTGCCAAAAACTTCCTCCTAACACCCAGCCTAGACCTCCCCTGACACAACTTGAGACTGTGTCCCTTTGTTCTGTTGCTGCTTGCCTGGCAGCAGAGCCCAACCCCACCTGGCTACAGCCTCCCTTCAGTTAGCTGTAGACAGCAACGAGGTCTGCCCTGAGCCTCCTCTTCTCCAGGCTGCACACCCCCAGCTCCCTCAGCTTCTCCTCTCAGGGCTGTGCTCCAGGCCCCTCACCAGCTTTGTCACCCTTCTCTGGACACATTCCAGTGTTTCAACATCTCTCTTGAGTTGAGGAGCCCAGAACTGGACACAGCACTCAAGGTGTGGCCTGACCAGTGCCGAGTAAAGAGGAAGAATAATCTCCTTTGTCCAAGTGGCTACACTGTTCCATTGGCTCTCCTGGCCACCTGAGCACACTTCTGGTTCATGTTCAGCTTCTACCTACCAGTACCCCCAGGTACCCCCATTTCTGCCTGGCTGCTCTCAACCACTCTGTCCCCAGCCTGTTGTACTGCTTGGGGTTGTTGTGGCCTAAGTGTAGAACCCTGCACTTGGCCTTATTACATCTCGCCCCATTTGTCTCTGCCCACCCATCCAGCCTGGCAAGGTCCCTCTGCAGGGCTCTCCTACCCTCCAACACAGCCACACCTGCTCCTAGCTTGGTGGCATCTGCAAACTTACTGATGCTGGACTGAATTCCCTTGTCCAGATCATCAATAAAGATATAGAACAGGACTGTGCTCAGCACTGACCCCTGGGGCACACCACTGGTGCCAGCTGCCAACTGGATGTGGCACCATTCACCACCACTCTCTGGGCCTGGCCCTCCAGCCAGTTCTTGAGACCATTTGATGCAGCACTGGATTAGTTTTAAGGCTTGGTACTAGTTTGGAAAAGGCTTTGCAGGATGTGGCTGCCTCCTATGTTCGTTATTCACTAGACTGCTCTTTTTCACTCACCTTTGACATGCCTTTAATATGGTCCATATGTGTAGAGCATGTTTTATGGATGAAGTGAATTGGCAAATTAAGCTGCCTGGCTATGGAATCCAGTTCCTTTAAGTGCAACTCTGAGTCTTCGTCTCAGTGCAGAAAGGGGAAATTTATAACAGGCGTTTGTGGATTTGAGATAGTGCAGGAGAGTTCCTTTTTTAACACTGGTGCTTAGAAAATGAAGAGTTTCCAAAAAAAAACCAACCCCACACTGTTCCAGAACTTCAAATCACTGTCTGCACACAGGCTGCCCTAACATTTGGCTGGCAGTTTCGTTGGCCTTTTTTAGGGACATGACCAACCAATGAAAAATGAACCTTGTGAGCAATCATGAGGAGTTGAGGGGCTGAAGTTATTTTGTACATAAGCTTTTAAAGTGCCTGCTCTATGAATTTTTGAATCAGTAGTCTTCCCTGAGAGAGTCATTGGACACTGGAATGGGCTGCCCGGGGAGGTGGTGGAGTCGCTGTCCCTGGAGCTGTTCAAGGCAGGATTGGAGGTGGCACTTGGTGCCATGGTCTAGCCTTGAGCTCTGTGGTAAAGGGTTAGACTTGATGATCTGTGAGGTCTCTTCCAATCCTAATAATACTGTGATACTGTGATATATATATATTTGCCCAGGGAGGTGGTGGAGGCACCATCCCTGGAAGTCGGTGACTCCACCATCTCCCTGGGCAGCTCATTCCAGTGCCTGACCACTCTCTCCACGCAAAACTTCTTCCTAATGTCCAATCTAAACCTATTCAACCTCAGCTTGAGGCCATTCCCCTTGTTCTGTCTGCAATTACTTGTGAGAAGAGACCAGCAGCAGCCTCTCCACAATGTACCTTCAGGTAGTTGTGCACAGCAATGAGCTCTCCTCTCAGCCTCCTCTTCTTCAAACTAAACAGCCCCAAAATTACTGTTGCCACGAGAAGATCCACCCTGACCTGCAGTTCTGCAGAAATGTGCTGCCCAGTTTTGCAGTGTCCCAGGTGCTACTCTGGACCTCCTTCAGACCATTGATTGCAGCTCTTCAGTCCTTCCAGTCATCAGCAAAGATATTTCCCTTCCCTATCATGTAAAGCTGTGCGACCTCTTTCCCTCCAAACATGCAATGAGTTTGTAAAAGCAGATGCCAATATAGAGATGGCTTGGAGGGCTTTTGCCAGTAATACTTTGTAATATATTTTAAGGATTCTTTGAGTTTATTGAATTAGATTCCAGGTAAGATCTCATTCCAGGCACAAACAGTTCTGCTGTTCATGTCACTGGTACGTTGCAGCAATTTGTAATACTAAATTGTTTTCTAGGGGCAGTTTCATGAGACAGAGGTTTTCTTTGTTTCATTTTCAATTTGTTAAATTAGAGCTGTTTCTGGATGTGATGGCTAAGAGATGGGAGCCTTTCATTTGGCTAAAGGTTTAGATAACTACCTTATATAGGAAAATAAGCACTTATCCTTACAATGTATCAAGAGACAATCTGCAAACCCCCCACTTCCTTGCTTAATTCCCACAAGAAGCTGCTGGCAAAGCTGGCAGCTCCTGGCTTGGACAGATTCACTCTGATATGGGTCAAAAACTGGCTGGAGGGCCAGGCCCAGAGAGTGGTGGTGAATGGTGCCACATCCAGTTGGCAACTGGCACCAGTGGTGTGCCCCAGGGGTCAGTGCTGAGCACAGTCCTGTTCTATATCTTTATTGATGATCTGGACAAGGGAATTCAGTCCAGCATCAGTAAGTTTGCAGATGCCACCAAGCTAGGAGCAGGTGTGGCTGTGTTGGAGGGTAGGAGAGCCCTGCAGAGGGACCTTGCCAGGCTGGATGGGTGGGCAGAGGTCAGTGGGATGAGATGTAACAAGGCCAAGTGCAGGGTTCTACACTTTGGCCACAACAACCCCAAGCAGCACTACAGGCTGGGGACAGAGTGGCTGAGAGCAGCCAGGCAGAAAGAGAGTTCTGCGTCCTTCTTGTGTTGGGGGCTGCAGAAATGTACACTGGAGACTTTCAAGCCCTCTCTGGATTCATTCCTATGCCACCTGAGATAGATTTTATGGTCCTTTTCTGGCAGGTAGGTTGGACTGGAAGATCCAGATTTAAACTAGGCCTGTTCTAGTGGGAGGTGTCCCTGCCTATGGCAGGGGGTTGGAACTGGATGAGCTTTGAAGTCCCTTCCAACCTAAACCATTCTATGATTCTATGGTTCATTCTACCTGCAGAGGTCCCTTCCAACCCCAAATATCTTGTGAGCCTGTGAACACAGAATGAGGACATTGTTCCAAGTGAAAATACTTGCCTGGTTCTCCTGTCACTGCTCAATGACATGTATTTCTTTAAGTGACTATTTAAAGCTGCATTAAATCATCAATGCATGCAGACACTCAGCTCAACAGATATTGCAAGACCCCAGCCTGTGGTAATGATTTAACTTGCTCTTTAGGATGCTTGCAACTGCTTCACATTTTCTATCCCTTTTAAGTGTCAGAGATGAAAGTTAGATAGTGGTGATGAATCACAGAAGCACAGAATGTCAGGGGCTGGAAGGGACCTCAAAATATTGCCCAGTCCAACCCCCCTGCCAGAGCAGGCTCACCTATACCAGATCACACAGGAGTGCATCTAGCTGGGTTTTGAATGTTTCCAGAGAGGGAGGCTCCAGAGCCTTCCTAGGCAGCCTGTTCTGTCACCCTCACAGCGAAAAGATTCCTCCTCATCTTTAAACGAGACCTCCTATGCTTCAGGAAGTTTCATTTCTGATCCCTCAGAGAGGCAGCCCTTCTCTTCCCTTCTTGCTGCTTGCTCTGGAAGAAAGACTAGTTATTTTTGTTCTTACTTTATGCCAATACCGACTTGAAAACATGTGTCCTTATTTAAGTGCTTTAGGAGGATCTGCTTCTTACCTTGGGGTGGGAGAGTAATTTTTCCCATGTGTTGACTGCATCAGTTATCCCTACAAGCTGTCCACATGCCTGAGGGGTGTTTAGTCAGAGAGACTCTCTCTATTCTGGGAAATCGCCAGCAAGGGTTAGCCAAACCAGCAGCACTTACTCCAGAGCAAAGTGATGGGTGTGTACAGGTTGGACTGGATGATCTTGGAGGTCTCCTCCAATCTGGTTGAATCTATGATTCTATTTGTGACCAGGGCAGCAGTGGTATAGCACTAATGAAAGAGAATGAGCCTTTTCAGCTCTTGCATGAGAATAGCTCTTGTTTCACATCAGAAGAGCTTTGCTTTCTCTCTTCCACCTGCACTTTAAACAGCAGCCAGAGTGATGTCCTTCCCCAGTCCCAGTTTGAAGGTTTCATTCTCCAGACTGTTCAGTGCATCATCTTTGCTAATGTGCAAGGAAGTGCTGCCCCAGCTGCTGCCGTGGGGAATGGTGTGTCTGGTAGGCTCACTCAAACGCTGTGGTGCAGAACAAAAGTCTGCCATCCAGCAGGGCTCTACAGACTGAGGAGCCTTCAGGGCTGAATCTGCATTTCACTCCTCTCTTGACATCCATCTCCTCTCTGAACCAGGAATCAAATTCAGCTGGCAGGTACATCTGATATGTACAGTCACAAGGCGGGGGGGGGGGGCAGGCTGCAAGTGTTTTATGGGGAGAAGGGAATTTGACATAGGTAAAAATCGTGCAGGTAACACGAGTCACACTGAGCAAACAGGATCTGCCTCTCCCTGTGGTTTCTGACTGCTAGAAAAGATCTTGTTAACCACAAAGCTCAGTGTTCCAACGTCAGCCCTTCACATACAGCCAATTCACCTTAACAGGGTTATATATGTGAATAACCTCACTAGGGATCAAAGGAGTCCTTTAACTACCTGCAGTGTCATGCCTACACATCTGCAGGATCAGGCCTTCTAGGCACACAGCAGATTTCATTGCCCTGCATGTTGCTAAATCACAACCTGATGTGAATTAAAGGAAGGGGAGAGAAGCATATGGTGCCACAGAGTGGGTTAAAGTGTTAAGGGTTTAAATCACACTGAGACAATAGAAATCAGCTTTGTTTACGGAGCAGTACAGGGACCTATTGTACTTAGTATTGATCAGACCATTGAACATCTGATCCAAAATGTTCAGCTGAAACCCAAGGAAAAGTGCTAAACTGAACAATCTAAACAGCCTGTGAACCTGACAGGCAGAAATCAATGGCAACGTTACAGATAGTTAACCCTAACTAGGTAGCAAGTTGTCCTGGTTATTAGCTGAGTTACCTGCTTAGGAATGACTTTACCACTTCAGAATTGTAGTAATACAGAAGATATCTTTCTGCTGAAGGTTTGTTGGTAAAGAAAGTAGCAGACTCACTAAAGCCTTTCTCTCCTGCTTTCATGGCAGGTAGACCTCACTTGAATATCAGTGTGGGAGAAGGACATTTGAAATGAGAAGCCAGGCTTGCAAAAAGACACACAGGGGACTTCTGGGGAGGAATCGCAACAGGCACCACCAGTACAGGTTGGGGCTGCCCTGCTGGAAAGCAGCTCTGTGGAGAAAGACCTCAGAGTCCTGATGAGCAGCAAGTTCTGCATGGGCCAGCAATGTGCCCTTGTGGCAAAGAGAGCCAATGGCATCCTGGGCTGCATCAGGAAGAGTGTGGTCAGCAGGGCTAGGGAGGTTCTTCTCCCCCTCTACTCTGCCCTAGGGAGACCACATTGCAGTACTGTGTCCAGTTTTGGGCTCCTCAGTTCAAGAGAGACAGGGACCTGCTGGAGAGAATCCAGCAGAGAGCCACAAGGACAACTGGGGAACTTGAGCATCTCTCCTATGGAGAGAGATTGAGAGCCCTGGGGCTGTGCAGTCTGGAGAGGAGAAGGCTGAGAGGAGATCTGATCAATCTCTATGAGTATCTGAGGGGTGGGTGTCAAGTGGAGGGGGAAAATCCCTTTTCCCCTTTTCGGTGGTGCAATAAGACAAGGAGCAATGGCTACAAACTGGAGCAGAGAAGGTTTCATCTCAACATGAAGAGAAACTTCTTTAGAGTGAGGGTGACAGAGCCCTGGAACAGGCTGCCCAGAGAGGTTGTGGAGTCTTCTTCTCTGGAGACTCTCAAAACCTGCCTGGATGCATTCCTGTGTGAACTACCCTGGGTGATCCTGCCTTGGCAGGGGGGGGGTTGGACTTGATGATCTGTGGAGTTCCCTTCCAACCTCTAAGGTTCAGTGATGCTGTGACTTAAAACCTGTTGCTACAAAGGAGGCAAGATCCACGTTTCAAAGCTGCTTTCTTCTGCACAGGGGATCACTCACATCTCTCTGGGCTCTGCCAAACACTGCACCTTTCTGATACCAAACCTCTTTTATTACTTTTGTCCATAGGCTCTTTGGAGTCTTGGAAGGAGCAGAGTTTGCTGGCCCGTGGCTTGTCTTGTGCATGCCAGGCTGCATTGGCTTTTCTTTCATTCCTATGAACAGTAAACTCAGTTCCTCAAGAAGGCTCAGAAGGACTTACTGTTTCCATTAAACCATTTTGCTTAGTATTAATTGCATTATAGACCTCTAGCTCTGTGCTAAATTAGTCCTCCATTAGCTTTTACTTTTCTTCACCCATTCAGCTCAGGCTGAAGGGGCTGTAATCACCTGCTTACACATATAACTTCAAAAATAATAGTGCCACATTTTTGGTTGTTCTCCATTGGGACTTCTCCAGCTTTCTCAGACTCACCAAAAAGGAATATTCATGGATCTGAAATTTCTTCAGCCAGCTGGGACACTCTTGGCTGCAAACTATGCAGGCCTGCTGATCTAATTTGTTAACATTCTCCTGATTTACTGCTGGAATGAGCAGCACTGCCTTGGCTTCTTCTGACAGAGCCAATTTTGCCTGATTTTTCTTCAAACAGTGATAATATTCATTTACAGGACAGATGGATTTTTGCATGTATTATTGACATGGTTGTGATTCTGTGTAGCCAAGACCAAAATCTCTTTTTGTTATCTTTGACTCGGATGAAAAATTCTCACTTCTTGCTCCCATCCTTATCATAGACTCATAGAATCAGTCAGGGTTGGAAGGGAGCACAAGGATCACCTAGGTCCAACCCCCTTGCCATGGACAGGGACACCTTACCCTAGATCAGGCTGCCCACAACCTCATCCAGCCTGGCCTTAAACACCTCCGTGGATGGGACCTCAACCACCTCCCTGGGCAACCCATTCCAGGGAGGTTTGATATTGTTCTTATCTTGTGTCTAATCCTCATGGCTTCTGATAAATGTCTCTTTTTGCACAATTAGTTGGATTTATATAGCTGTTTTCACTTCTATGCAAGTCAATATTTAGGCTAGCCCAGCTTTCATTCTTCTTTTTCTTTTAAAATCTCTGCTAAAATGTTTTCTTTTTTAAACACTTTCCAGTTATTATCCACATTTCCTGTCTAATTTCTTTCTCCCAACTGATTTAGCTCCTAATTGCTTTCAGCTTTGCAAAAACTGGCTCTTCCAATCCATCAAGTGTACATATTACTTGTTTGGCCTTAATTCTGATTATGAATTACAAACAGAAGCAAATCAGGATCAGTTTTATCTAAGCTCCCTCTGATTTCTTTAGTCTCCTTCTAGGATATTTTGTTTTTATCTAGAAGGAGAAAATAGTGCAGCACAGCATTCCAAAAGTGTTGGGTGCAGCACTTTTCAAGAGTTCATCATTTATGACATATTCCAAGGATATATTAATTTGATGGCATGAAAACTTCCAAACCATGCTTATCCAGAATTGAAGTGCTGACATTGCAGGGTCTATTTTTCTTCTTGTTTTATGGCTGCTTAGTTAAGGAGATAGTTTTCCTTTTCTTTTGGTAATCACTTGCAGAAGGCAGTAATAACAGGGGAAAAAAAACAACCTATCTTTTTGTATCTCCTTTGTACAACAATAAGAGAGATTAAGAATAAGTTAATGTCTGTGAGTCCCTGGTTTTGCTGCATTTCCTTAACTTATTTCTATGATGTAACATTTTGGGGTCCTCAGTTTAAGAGGGACAGGGATCTGCTAGCAAGGGTCCACCAGAGAGCTACAAAGATGATTAGGGAGCTAGAGGGCATGGCTTATGAGGAGAGGCTGAGGGACCTGGGGCTGCTTAGTCTGGAGAAGACTGAGAAGGGATTTAATTAATGTTTAGAAACATCTGAGGGCTGTTCAGGAGTGGGAGGACAGGCTCTGCTCACTGCTCCCTGGGATAGGACAAGGAGCAATGGGTGTAAATTTCAGCACAAGAGATTCTACCTCAACACAAGGGGGAACTTCCCTACTATAAGGGTCCCAGAGCATTGGCACAGGCTCCCCAGAGAGGTTGTGGAGTCTCCTTCTCTGGAGCCTTTCAAGGCCTGTCTGAATGTGCTCCTGTGTGATCTGTGCTAGATTGTGTGGTCCTGCTCTGGCAGGGAGGAGGGACTGGACGATCTCCTTGGGTCCCTTCCAACTCCTAATATGCTGTGAGCCTGTGATCCTGTGAACAGAATTTAGAAAGGACAGAACTGGCTATCCACAGAATGCTTCCCAAGAAAGAAAGATGTATTACAAATGCAGTCTGTTTGACAGCTCCACCCCAACTGATATTTTAAGAAAGGCATGGTGTCTGTCTCAGTTTTTTGTACTTGATGCTTTCCTCAGTAGAATGCCAGATGGTAAAATGTATTAGAGAGTCAGGCTTAAGTACAACATGTACCCTAGGCATCAGGAAACTGGCTCTTGAGTGGGAGACACTGCTAATTCCACAGGATCCAGGATCTGGCTTTGTATAGTGATAGCTAATGGACAAAATTAGAAACAACAGCCAGCTTGGTATGCTAAGATAGGGAAGATGATCTCATTTTGAGTACATTCTTCAATCATGCTTGTTTCCTGCTAGGGTTTTTTTTGGGAGCACTTCGCAGCTACCTCATTGATGAGCCTGTTCATCTTTGGGTTGTTGATGTTAAGCATTTACCTGGTTCATTTATGTATTTACTTGCTTTTGGTGCAGTTATGATTCCATCCTCAAAATTGGATCAATGCTGAAAGGAATCAGGAAGCTTACATTGTCAAAAACGTGTTGCATTCCTTGCTGCAGCCCTCTGCTTTCCATAAAATGAAACTTGTTTTGCTTGAGAACTATCACTGTTATTAACAACAGTAAAAGGACATTCTTCCATGACCTCTAAATGCACAAGCAAATGCATCTCTTGGAAAATAGAGATCTATGAAGTTACCTTTTTTGATGAAAAACGTAAACTCCATAGTGCCAAATGTTTCAGGACCACGTGGCAGTCTTTGTCATATCTCTTTTTTGTTGCTTCCAGAAAGCTAAGTATAAACTCTTCTGATTCTTCCAGAATAACAGCTTTCTCATTGTCTGTTTGAAGCAAACTCCTGCCTCTGAGGTTGATTAACTCATAAGCTGGCAATCTGATGCCTCCTTTTACAAGTATCTAGTGGATTGAGATTGTGCTTCTCATGGTGGCAATGTTGTTGTGTCAGTAGGCATGGAGTGATGGACTGGTGATAGATGGAGAGAGATGAGAGAGAAACAGAGTGATGAGACAGCCACGTGTGACTTCTAAGCAATTGGGCCTGAAAAGCTTGGATGACCCTTGCTGTACTCAGTGATGCTGTGCTCCAAAGGGAGGGTGAGAGTTTAACACACACTGCCCTTCTGATATCAAAAGATGGCAACAGGTTTCCAAATCTAAGGTGATAGCACTATTAAGTGCTTTGCTCTGAGGGGCTGCCCTCTGTGCTTAGAGAGCTTTGTAAGGAGTCCTGGGCTCTAACTGCCTGAGCAAAGACCTGTGTTTCTTCATTGCAACAAGGCAGTGTTTAAACCCCAGGTTTAGATGTAGGACTTCCTCTGAAGATGCAAAAACCCCATGTTAAATAAAGACTGCCCATGGATCAGGGAAGCATCAGTCCTTCTGTGGGACAGCTTGGGTTTTGGCTGCTGCTGAGCAGTTCTTGCACAACACCAAAAATGTCTCTCCAGTATTCCCCATCCAAACCCCACCCCCCCAAGATCTCCTCCCTAACCCCTTCAGTTGTTGGCTAGGAGGTGGACAACATTTTGGAGTGGACATAGCCAGGATAACTGACTCAAAGTGACCAAAGAAATATTCCATGTGATCTGTGCTCAGCAATAAAACCTAAGAGGAGGGAGGAGGGAAGGCATTCATTATTACAACATTTGTCTTCCAGGTCAGCTGCTATGTATACTGAAGCCCTCCTTCCTGTGAAGTGACTGGGCACTGCCTGCTGATGGGATGTAGAGAATCAGATCTTCTTTTGTCCCTTGGAGGGTGGACATTCACTATTACAACATTTGTCTTCCAGGTCAGCTGCTATGTATACTGAAGCCCTCCTTCCTGTGAAGTGACTGGGCACTGTCTGCTGATGGGATGTAGAGAAACAGATCTTGTGTTGTCCTTTGCTTCTGTGCACAGCCTTTTCTTCTGCTTTGTTAAGCTGCCTTTATCTTGATCTTGGCTAATGAGTTTTTTCCCATCTTATCTCCTGCCACTGTCCTGCTGAAGAGGGGAGCTTGATGAGCACCTGTCATCCAGCCATGGTCAATCCACCACATCAGATGTGTCTTCAATATGCCCCCCAAAAATGGTCATCATGCTACTTGTTTGGGTCACTGCTACTAAACACTTAACCAAATCACCTTCCAAAGGCTAACCCTGCTGACAGCTGTCTAATTTGTTTTCTCTTGGTAACCCATCCCATTTCACTTGCTGTTGGATTTAGAACAAGAAGCTGTAGAGAGAGCAGTGTGAAATCAGAGAATAATGTGACTTGAAAATGTGAAGGGTATTCCATAAATAAACATCTGACTTGTATAAGAATCAGTCGTGCTATGGGAGTTAGTTAACAAACAAGTCATGCCTGTGCTCCTGACTTGTGGCTGCAGTAATCTCCTTGCTTGGTCCAAAATGCTGAGCATAAATAAGATTGTCACAAAGTGTGTGGTGTGAAGGAGAATTTGGCATTTGGGAAAACAAATTTAAAGCAAACCCAGAAGTATCACTGTGAAGTTTTCCCTTTGCAAGTGCTGTCACAGTCGGCAGAAAGAAATCGAGAGGCTTATTTACAATTTAAATGGGAGCTTGGTCAGAGAGGACATTTTTTTTTGCAGGGAGATGTGGATCAAATACATCCACTGGGTTACAATGTCGAGACCACCCAGGCTTTTGCTAATGCTAGTGTTTACATAAAAAGTTAGAAACAAGCTTCTCTCCAATTAGGAAGCCAACACACAACTGGATGCTAAATTGTTATATACCCTGTAGTCTAAATGTTAATAGCTTTGACCTCCTTCAGTTTAATCTTAATCTCCTTGACAGAGCATGTGAACTTTGGGTTATGCTTTACAGAATTGGTCCCTTTGTTTTCTTCTCCCCCTTTTGTTTCCAACAGTGAGTGTGTCACATATTGCAGACTCAAATGAAAGCCTGTCTCCTTTTTCAATCAGTCATATCACTAAGTATATGAGCAGAAAAACCCTTGTGATTGACACTGCTTCAACAAAAGCAGATTGAGTTTGCAAACGATAAGAGGCAAAGTCACACAAGCAGTGTTTACAAAGCAGTGGAGGAGAGGAAAAAAAATTAATGATAAAAGGACTAATCTTATTGTTTTACTAGATGAGAGAATAGTTCTTTGTGTTTGCTCTAGCAGAAGCCCACAGATTGTCTCCCACCTCCTTGCACACTTTTGGCAGCAAAATAATTTCCAGATTCTGTATCAAATGCTGACTGGTAGATTAAAAAGAAAAGGCTCTGGAATGCTTGGGAAGGCTCAGAAAGCAGGGGAGTAGCCCACACATGATAGCACAGGCATATGCTACCTACAGCATGCTATGTAATTGAGTATCATCTCCCTTGTGAGGAGATGAGGTATAAGAGCAAGAAGAAGAAATGCCTTCATAAAAAGAAAGAAAGCTGTGTGAAAACATGCAGAACTGGCTGTTCTCAGCTCCTTCCTGCAGCATCACAATTTCACTGCTATCAGGAGAGTTCTTCATCATTTCTTCCCGTTTAGGGAGGTCAGACCAAGATCAGTCCTAATAAAAAAGGAGACTCAGTTTTCAGCCCATGCTCCTGGAGTGCTTGTATGGTAACACTGCCAGCACAGGGCACAGCAGTGCCATTTCCACTCCTTGGTGCCCAGTGATGACTGGGGCAGATCCATTGAGTGATGGAGCAGTTTATGTTAGGAGTCACTTCTGGACATCACATAGCCTCTTACAAAGAAGTGTTGACTCCCCAGAGCACTCCTGACATGAACTTCTGGAAAGCATCAGGGTGGCCCAGCAGGGCTCTTTCAAGGCAGCACATCCCTACAGAAAAACCCTGTTTTAACCTTGTATGATGGCCATTATCGAGTGCACAGGAGGCAGGACAAAGAACTGAAATCCAGGACTATCTCAACAAGTGAAGGACAGCATAACCTTGCTTTCCAGCTCCTGTACTGTTCATTAGTTTCATGGCTTAATTCCTATCTCTTACTAGCAGAGCCTGGCAGCTTTGTCCTTTCAGCAGCTGAAGTCACTCTGCCTTACCACCGCTCACCAAAGGTTGCTGAACGAGGGTTGCCAATTTCTTTCTTTTCAAGATAAAGCCTGCCAGCTCAGTTATGTCCTTCAGCAAGTAGGAATATCTAGCTGTGAAATAACCAGTTGCCATAGTCTTTATTGAGATGCAATGGGTTGCACATAGAGTGGGTACAGCAATGCAAGGCAAGACTAGACTAATAGAATGACTGTCCCTTAGAAAGTCTCTATGGAGTACACTCAGTGTGTCTGTCTAATGTAACTGTCCCCACAGGCAATATGAGAAGCTGCACTAACACTGAGGGGATAAGGCAGCCCTCAAGTTTCATTGAAACCTTTCATTTCAGCCCACTCTGCCCCACTAAAAGGGCCAGTGCCACTTCTAAAGGACATTACTTGAGTTAAAGACAGGAACTCTGTCAGGGGACAAATATTGTCTCACTAAGGGATGAAACTCAGGTGATTTTAATCTTATCCAGAGCAACTTTGAATAATGGAAAATAAGTGATTTAGATAGCAAGAAAGAGCAAAAAAAGGCATTCTGGCACATATTACTGACCCATGTTCAAATTGCTGTTGTTTAGCAAGTTAGCAAACAGCAGCAAACCCACAGAAACTGTGCCTGTGTATGCTTTTAGCTCATGGAAAATGTGAATGCATTTGCTTTAGTGTAAGATTCTTCCACTATGTGCTAAGATAAGCCAACATTTGAGATATACATATCTCTATCTATCTATGTTCCTGGTATATGTTTGCATAGGGATATGTTTAAAATCCTCACCAATGTTCAGAACCACAGAATTTTAGAGGTTGGAAGGGAACTCCAGAGATCATCCAGTCCAATATCCCCCCCACAAAGGCAGGATCACCCAGGGTAGTTCACACAGGAATGCATCCAGGCAGGTTTGCAAGTCTCCAGAGAGGAAGGCTCCATAACCTCTCTGGGCAGCCTGTTCCAGGGCTCTGTCACCCTCACTCTAAAGAAGTTTCTCTTCATGCTGAGCTGAAACCAGTTTGTAGCCATTGCTCCTTGTCTTATTGCACCACCGAAAAGGGATTTTCCCCCTCCACTTGACACCCACCCCTCATAGAGTTTGATCAGATCTCCTCTCAGCCTTCTCCTCTCCAGACTGCACAGCCCCAGGGCTCTCAATCTCTCTCCATAGGAGAGATGCTCAAGTTCCCCAGTTGTCCTTGTGGCTCTCTGCTGGATTCTCTCCAGCAGGTCCCTGTCTCTCCTGAACTGAGGAGCCCAAAACTGGACACAGTACTGCAATGTGGTCTCCCTAGGGCAGAGTAGAGGGGGAGCAGACCCTCCCTAGCTCTGCTGACCACACTCTTCCTGATGCAGCCCAGGATGCCATTGGCTCTCTTTGCCACAAGGGCACATTGCTGGCCCATGTAGAACTTGCTGCCCATCAGAACTCTGAGGTCTTTCTCCACAGAGCTGCTTTCCAGCAGGGCAGCCCCAATCTGTACTGGTGTCTGTTATTATTCCTTTCCCAGATGCAGGACCCTGCCCTTGTCCTTACTGAACTTGATGTGCAGCTATTTGTTAATTGGTGATAATGTGGCTGAGCTCTGCCTCCCACATGTGCCGCATCACACCCATGAGCTATTCTTGTAGATGCCCACGAGTTAATAAGCAAGGACCCTGGCAAACCAGTCCTCAAGGATTTTTGCATGGAAACATCTGCATTGAAAAAGAAAGCTGAGAAACATTTTGCATTGTCAATTGCTAACAGTTAAAGCACTCCTCTGGTACATTAGTTACAGTAATTTGGGCGTTCTGGAAGGAAAACGAGTAGCTGCAACACAGACACACACAATGAATATCAGCTAAATCAATCAAAGCCTAATAAACTTGTATTAAAAAAAGACATTGCCCTCAGGCAATTCATAAAACAAGTCCCCAAATCTGTATAGACAGTGCAAACAAACATAAAATGATTCTTTAAGGAAATAATGAAGGGTTCTGTCAACAATGATAAGGGAGCAAAGCAGAGATGTATGTTTGGGAGAGAAATTGCAGTTTCCATTGTTCAGAAAGCCTTTGGCACTTCTTTTTTTTGATAAAAGGAAGTATTAGATGCAAGAAATGAGTTAGCCATACAGAAATGTCTTTCTTTTCTATTGTTCTTTTTCAGTGTGTGCTCCCCATCCTGGCAAATGTAGAGTTTATCATTGCTCCAAGTGGGGCTTGGTAATCTGCGAAGCGTTTTGAACTCGCTGTGTGTTATGGAGGGGGCTCGTTGAAATCTGAGTGTGGGGTGAAATACAATGAGGCTGATGTAAGGTTATTAAAGAATTTATTAATATATACAAAGAGAATTCCCCCAAACTTATTTCATAGAATCATAGAATCAACCAGATTGGAAGAGACCTCCAAGATCATCCAGTCCAACCTAGCACCCAGCCCTGGCCAATCAACCAGACCATGGCACTAAGGGCCTCATCCAATGATTTTTCTTGAACACCTCCACGGATGGTGACTCCACCACCTCCCTGGGCAGCCCATTCCAATGCCAATCACTCTCTCTGCCAACAACTTCCTCCTATTTTCACACCTCTGGCTGCAGTGCAGACAGGCTGTTAAACATGTCCAGACAAGACAGGACATGCTCAAGCCTATTTCGTGACCTTTGCTACTCTCCACCACACTGTGACACAGCCAAACTGCTTTGGGCTAATCCTAAATGTCTGGGGTTTGTCTGTACACCTAAGTTGAGTGGAATCCACTCTTGCTCTGTGTTCCTAGTGGACTACCTCCGAATGACAGGGGCCTCCCTGATGCTTAAGCAATAAATTTCAAGCTAATATTTCTTCTCCCCCCCCCAAAAAAAAGTCTATTTTTGTTTCTGTAGAATCATAGAATCAACCAGGTTGGAAGAAACCTCCAAGATCATCCAGTCCAACAGCCCTGTCCAATCAACGTCTAACATTGCTGGTATAATGTAAGTTATTAAAAGAGACATCCTTCATTTTGCTTTCTTTTTGAGTTCCTTTTAAGTATAAAGTTACCAAAGCCCCATAACAGATCTGGGTCAAAAAAAGATGGTTTGAAATGGGATGTTTATTTAATAATTATCCATTGAAAATGAATATGAGGGCAGAGGGGTGAACTGCAGGTCGCAATCAAAACCTGAGCCAGATGTTAATTGGACACTTGGATTTTGCTCCTTGCTGGTGAACTACTGTGCCTTTTGAACTAATAGACCTTAAAATGAAATGGAGTCTTATTTTATCCTAGAGGGTATTTATTTTAGAGTGGATCCAAACTCTGTGTGTGTGTGGGGAAGCCAACTCAAAACATCACAAAAGACAAAATGAATGATATGTGAGTGATTTTTGAATCACATTGTGCTTCTGAACCAGCAGCTGGAAAAGACATTCCCAGTCACAGGATCACAGAATTTGTTAGATTGGAAAAGTCCTTCAAGCTCATTGAGTCCAATCATTAGTTTCACACTGACAAGTGCTTGACTAAACCAAATCCCTCAGCACAACATCTAACCACCATGAATGGCTATGGTTGGAGAGGACCACCAGGATCATGCAGTCCAATCTTCATCCCACCATCCTTCATCACTAGACTATAGATAGCCTCAAGCACCACATCCACTCCTTTTAAATACCTCCAGGAATGGCAACTCCACCACCTCCCTGGGCAGCCTGTTCCAGTGCCTGACCACCTGCTCAGGAAAGAACTTCCTCCCAACATCCAGCCTAAACCTCCCCTGATGCAACTTGAGGCCATTTCCTCTTGTCCTAGCATTAGGAATTTGTGAGAAGAGACCAGCTCACTACCACCTCCTTTTAGGTAGTTGTAGAGGGCAATAAGGTTCCCTCTCAGCCTCCTCCAGACTAAACAAGCCCATCTCTCTCAGCTGCTCCTCACAGGTCATGTTTACCAGTCCTCTCCCCAGCCTCATTGCCCTTCTCTGCACCTGCTCCAGTCACATCAATCCCTCTCAGATATATGCTTCCTTACAGTCTCTCCCTCTAATCCTCTGTCCCTCCTTCATTCTTTCCTTCACTCTTTTGTCTTTCTTTCTCTCTTCCCATCTTTCATTCTCCTCGAAACCTTCATTTCCTTCACTGGCAGGACTGAAGTTAGAGGGCAATTAAAAGCCACTTCCCATAAACCTTCCTGCTTGTTCCTACCACTTATCTCAGCTGCCTGGTGAATGCTTTTTGCTCAGCTGCTATTCCTAATAACATCTCTCTGAGTGATGATAGGCATTTTGTTTTTCCTTCCCTGTGTTGAAGCCCTTGAGAATTTCCTCCTACACAAGAGCTTCATTAGCTCCCAGATACTTTCAAACTTCTTCATATCCAGGCACTCATTCTCTTCACATCAGTTAGCTGAAAGTTCAGCCTTCCTACTTTAGTGGTTGTTGCAAAGCCACAAGACCAGCATGCTGTAGTTTGGTGAGAAGCCTCAGTTTTCTTGTGTGTTACAAATGAGTAAGAGCAGGACACAGCAAAAAAATGTGGTCTGCTCTTTCAAATCAGTCTGGAGTAGTTAAGTACCAAGTAACTGCTAAACATGTACACATCAGTGTGACTGATCATAGAGTGCATAGGGTTGGAATGGTCCCTCGAAGGTCACCTTGTCCAACCACTCTATAGTGAGCAGAGTCATAAGGTTGCTCAGAGCCTCATACAGTTTGACCTTGAATGTCTTCAGGGGTGAGGTGTCAACCACTTCTCTGGGCAACCTGTTCCAGTATTTTTCTACCCTCAATGTGAAGAACTTCTTCCTAGCATCCAACAGAAATCTACCCCGCTCTAGTTTCACATTGTTGCCCCTCATACCGGTGCTACATGTTTCTCCCCAGCCTTTCTGCAGGTCTCCTTCAGATATTGAAATGCTGCTACAAGGTCTTCAGGCTGAACAGCCCCAGATCTCTCAGTCTGTCTTTGTAGCAGAGGTGCTCCAGCCCTCTGACCATCTTCGTGGCCCTCTTCTGGACCTGCTCCAGCAGAACTACATCCTTCCTGTGTTGAGGACTCTAGAGCTGATCACAGTGCTCCAGGTGAGATGTCACCAGAGCAAAATGGCAGAATCACCTCCCTCAGCCTGCTGGTCCTGTATTTCTTTATGCAGTCCAGGATGAGATTGGCCCTCTGAGCTGCAAGTCTGTGTTGCTGGCTCATGCCTGGCTTCTCATCCACCAGAACCCCCAAGTTCTTTTCTGCACCGCTGCTTTCAATCTCATCATCCCCTGCCTGTATTGACAATGAAGATTGCCCCAACCCAGTTGCAGGACCTTGCACTCTGCCTTGTTGAACCTCATGATGTTCTCCTGAACCCACTTTTCTAGGCCACCTGGGTCCCTCTGGATGGTATCCTTCCCCTCAGCCTTGTTAGCTGCAGCAACCTGTTTGGTATTATCAGCAATTTTGCTGAGGGAGCATCCAGTCTTTCTGTCTATATAACTGATGGAGATCTTGAACAGCCTTGTCCTAGTACAGACCCATGAAGGACAGCACTAGTCACCTGTCTCCATTTGGACATTGACCTGTTGACCTTTGTATGTCATCAGCCAACCAATTCCTGATCCACTGAATAGTCCACCCATCAAATCCACATCTCTCCAGTTTAGAGAGAAGGATGTTGTGGGGGACTGTGTCAAAAGCTTTACAGCAGTCCAAATAGATTACATCTATTGGTCTACCCTTGTCCACTGATGTAGAAAGCCATCAGTTTGGGCAGGCAGGACCAATCATACATAAACACACATCTGTCTGCAACTTATACTGCAACTTATTTAAAGATCCTGGACTTCTTTCAATAGGAAATTTTGTATTTCCTGTGAAAACTTCACTCTTTTAACCTTTGAGTAGCTAATTGGGGAGTTTCTCTTATCTTCTCTCTTTTCTTTTCTTTTCTTTTCTTTTCTTTTCTTTTCTTTTCTTTTCTTTTCTTTTCTTTTCTTTTCTTTTCTTTTCTTTTCTTTTCTTTTCTTTTCTTTTCATCTCTTCTTTTCCTTTTCCTTTCATTTTCTTTTTTTTTCTGTTTTTCCCCTTTCCTTTCCTTTCCTTTCCTTTCCTTTCCTTTCCTTTCCTTTCCTTTCCTTTCCTTTCCTTTCCTTTCCTTTCCTTTCCTTTCCTTTCCTTTCCTTTCCTTTCCTTTCCTTTCCTTTCCTTTCCTTTCCTTTCCTTTCCTTTCCTTTCCTTTCCTTTCCTTTCCTTTCCTTTCCTTTCCTTTCCTTTCCTTTCCTTTCCTTTCCTTTCCTTTCCTTTCCTTTCCTTTCCTTTCCTTTCCTTTCCTTTCCTCTCTTTTCTTCTCTTTTCTTCTCTTTTCTTCTCTTTTCTTCTCTTTTCTTCTCTTTTCTCTTTTATTTTTTCTTTTCTTCTCTTTTATTTTCTCTTCTTTTTTTCCCATTCCTTTCTTCTCCTTTCATTTCCTTTCCTTCCCTTCCCTTTTCTCTCTTCCCTTTTCCCTTTTCCCTATTCTCTTTTCTTTTTCCTTTATTTTCCTTTTCCTTTTCTTTTTTCCTAATATCATACCCCATGCTCCCCTTAATGGTATTATTGTTGATACTATTACATAGGGAAGGATTAGCACTGTGATTATTTAATGCAGTGCAGAGAGGCAAAGAGGTTGCCTCACCTTCAAGGACAGACCCAGAGACTTAAAAAGAAAAATTAGGAATTCATGCAGTCTTCTAAATCTAACTGCTGTTTGACTTTCATCAGAGCCAAGAGGTACTCAGTACATTTAGAGTCAAGGTGCCTAAATATGAAATTAATAGCTCAGTATGAGGCATCTCTTTTGAACACCTGAAGGTTATGAGAAATGAGGACAGGGATCTAGAATGCAAATTGTTCTGTGGCTGTTACTAGCTGCTGCTGTAATAAGCAAACTTTATTGTTATGTTTGCCAGGTAACTGCAGCCTTTATAGAGACCAATAATGAATCCAGGGTTTATTATTGTTGCGTTTATAGTGTTAAGAATTGATGGAACATGAATTAAGATAAGGTATTTGGTGCAGTAGACAAGACCTTTGGGAAACTTTGGAAGCTGATGAATCAGAACTCTTGTGCTAGAGCTTGCAGAGATCATCTGTGGATTTGGGATCCTGATTTGCCTTTATTCCTTGGAAGGAGAGTGGGAGGTCAGATCTTCAGCTATTTGCTGGAAACCACATGGATGTTTCTGAAAGCTATGGCCAGTGGCAGGGCTTCAAGATAACTCATGGCCAAATACCACAGGATCCTATGCATTGCTACCCATGTGAATTCTGCTCTGGACTTGTTTTGGTGGCATATGGTAGTCTTGTGCCTAGTCCTGGGACTAGCCCTCAGCTCTGCCCTGCCCTGCTCCAGCCTATCCCCATACTGCTGAAACATGGGAAAGGTGATTTGCCTTCTACTCACAAGAGAGCAATGGACAGAACTTTCCAAACTGTGAGTTCCTGCAGGACTCTAAAGGGCAACTGAGTTCCTTTTCTCTGTTTACACACTCCTGTGTGCCAAATGGGCTTTGGTGTCAGAAGCAGAAGTTCATTCAGAAGAGATATTTGCCTTATGAGTACTGAGTTTTGACACTATCATTATACTGTCTGGATACTGCAGGTTCAGCACTGTGCTTCACAAAGCAGAACAAGGATTCTCACAAGGATTGCACTGAGAAAGCAAAAAGCAGAGCTGTAACATATTGTCATCTCTTTGTGGCTGAGGGTAGTTGGGTGTCTTAATTAAGCTTTAGAGATGCCTGGGAAAACCATGACAGCAACAAATTCTTATTGCTTATTGCTAATTACTAACTGGTCCACCTTCTCAGTGGTGACTTTAAACAGCAACAGAGCCACTGATAAATGAACGTGGGAAAGAGGTTTAAATCTCTCTCGGGATGTGTTGCATCATGAGAAAAACATACTCCATCTGTGAGGTGAGGCAGGAAACGTGGCACTAAGCTGCTACTGTGAGTTTGTGAGTGTGAGGAGTGTATTTAAATCCTGCCAAGACCAGAGACCTGGTTTGTGTAAGTGTGCTCTGATCATTTTCCTTGTCTAAAATGGCTAACTCTAGCTCCAAGTTGAGAAACCCAAATCCATGTGACAGCATTTGAAGTCTGCAACAAGGATGTGAGAAAACCACAGATGAGAGCCCAGAGTTTAGTTTCAGGTTTTATTAATTATTTTTATAGCTGTGATTTTCAAACCTATAAATGCACAGGAACTTAGGTATAATACATGGCATTCATAGACTCATAGAAGCAATCAGGTTGGAAAAGACCTCCAAGATTATCCAGCCCAACCTAGCACCCAGCCCTGCCCATTCAACCAGACCATGGCACTAAGTGCCTCATCCAGGCTTGGCTTCAACACCTTCAGGGACATCAACTCCACCACCTCCCTGGGCAGCCCATTCCAATGCCAATCACTCTCTCTGGCAAGAACTGCCTCCTAACATCCAGCCTAGACCTCCCCTGGCACAATTTAAGACTGTGTCCCCTTGTTCTGTCACTGGGTGCCTGGGAGAAGAGACCAACCACCTGGCTACAGCCTCTTGGTCATTTCTATTCTGCTTCAAGTGTACTCATTCTCTCAAAAGTGCATGTGTAAAAACCTCTGAGGGATACAAGGTCAGCTATTTCCTAAACTATAGTCTTCCAGTATCTCAAGGGTGCCTACAGGAAGACTGGGGAGGGACTATTGACAAGGTCTTGTAATGACAGGATGAGGGTTTAAACTGGCAGAGGGGAGATTCAAACTAGATGTTAGGAAAGGGTTCTTTACAGTGAGGATGGTGAGACACTGGCACAGGTTGCCCAGGGAAGTTGTGGCTGCTCTCTCCCTGAGGATGTTCAAGGTCAGGTTGGATGAGGCCTTGAGTGACCTGTTCTAGTGAGAGATATCCCTGCCTATGGTGGGGGGTTGGAAATTGATGATCTTTGAGGTCCTTTCCAACCTAAACCATTCTATGATTCTATGATTCCCCTCCAATCTAAACCATTCTATGCTTCCCTTCCAACCTAAACCATTCTATGATTCTGTGATTCCCTTGCAACCTAAACCATTCTATGATTCTATGATTCCCTTCCAACCTAAACCATTCTATGATTCTATGATTCCCTTCCAACCTAAACCATTCTATGATTCTATGATTCCCTTCCAATCTAAACCATTCTATGCTTCCCTTCCAACCTAAACCATTCTATGATTCTATGATTCCCTTCCAACCTAAACCATTCTATGATTCTATGATTTCCTTGCAATTTAGGTTATAGCTCACTCAAAGATCCTGTAAAATGAGTTTAATAAGCACTCCATATACTTTGGAAATGGTGTCAGGGGGTAGCACAAAGTAACCAATGAATTTAATTATAACTTTAAAATGTTAAGCCCTCATAGTATAAGGAGTTGATCAGAACTTACTAAAGTCAAGGGCAAGGTGGGCTTGAATATTTGTGGACTTTGGGGCACACCCTCCAAAAAAGGAAGGATTTGAAATGTCACTGAAAAATTCATTAGACCATGATTGCATATGGAAGTGTTTGGAAAACTGTTGATCCAGACAGTGCTTGTTTGCATTAGAAATGTTAAATGATGAGCAAAGAAGTGTGCATACACATTTAGGTATTTGTCTTCCTGTCCCTTGAGGTAGTGGCTTTCTTTTTAACATTAGAGCTTGTAACCTGCAAGAGCTGAAGGCTGCTGCATGCCATTCCTACCTACATTGGATTGCAGGAGGTGTAAGCAGAGCCTTGATGTTGTTCCTCACGTGCACATATCTGCAGCTTAGCTTGCTAGAGCAGGGGGAGGAAGAAACAAGAAAAAGAAGAAAAAGTACCCAGAATATGCTCTACATAGCAGAGAGAAATCTAGGAGCACATCTACCTTCCACAAAATGAGCTTTCTCCTGCCTGCTTGTGGCAAAGCCATTACTAAGTCCTAAACCAGCTGTGCCCATCAGGTTCTTAAAGCCAAGATCTCAATCACAAGAACTATCAAAATCCCCTCGGAGAGTGCTTCAGTCTGGATATCAGATGGTCAGTCCCAAATCCTTTGAAGAGCTCTCCCACATTCCAGGGTAGTGGTGCAGGCTAATAGCAGTGCTGGAGATGAAAGATGTGGGAGGTTTGATCCAGCAGCTGGAAAACAAGTTGTACTATTTGAAGCTTACAGAGTTCAATCTCTCAGCTTATCTGAGAGGAGACTGAGAGGTGGCCTGATCATTACATCTAGATACTTACACATGGAAAAGAGATCCAATAGCAGGGGCTTTCCCAGCTTGTTGACAAGGACATGACAAGATCTGTGGCTGAAGAGACAAATTCAGCCTTGAAATAAGCCTTAGCTCTCAAAGCAAAGAGGATAATTGAACTAAGCAACGGTCTGCTAAAAGGGCTGGAGGGGTGAAAAGCTAAGGATGACTCAACACAGATTCAGATCTTAAAAATACAATCCAAAATCCTTCTAGGAGGTGATTTAAGCCACTGTCTGGGAAAGAAAAGTTTGCATCCAGCAGGCCTGCAGACTCAGGTAGAACAGTTGCAATTATCCTCTCTGACCTTAATGCTTGTAAAAGTATGAATCTTTCAGTCATGTCATCTTCCGTGGCACAGAAAAGGGACAGCAAGTTCTATACAGCCCTCAGAGTGCCCCTGGCACCTGTGTTGAGACAACCACTGCAACCAAAGCTTACCAAGGCTCCAGAGGATCAAAGAAAGGATTTCCACCGTGCACTGGCCAGATGGGCTCCTGTCCTAATTTGCTTTTCCTTTTCACCTTGTTCTGAGACGGCAGAGGTGGCTGCAGCTGGAGACAGGGAAACAGATGGGTAGAGTGCAGATGCTGGATATTATCTTCCATCTATTTACTCCACAGATCTCCAGATTTGTAATTTCTAAGTTAGATCAACAAACACTCTGGGCTATCTTGCTTTTATTTCAGGAGTTAGGCTGAAATGGTTTGAATATCCCTTTTAACCTGTTCCCTGTCACAGAATCAAACGTTCAGGTTGGAAAAGACCTTCAGGGTCACCAAGTCCAATCAATAACCTTTCTCTACAAGGTTCACCTTGAACCATGGCCCTAAGCACCACATTCAAATGACCTTTAAACTCATCCAGGCTTGGTGACTCAACCAGCTACCTGGGCAGCTCATCCCAGTGCCTCAACACTCCTGCTGTGATTTTTTTTCCCTACTGTCCAGTCCTAATGTTCAGGTATCCGAAAGCTTTTGGATCCTTTCTTTATTTTTCTTTTCTCTCTTCCTTTTTTCTTCTTCCCCCCCCCCCCCCCTTTATTTTTTTCTTTCCCCCCCTTTATTTTATCTTTTCTTTTTCCTTTCTTTTTTCCCTCTTCTTTCTTTTTTTCTTTCTTCTTTTTTTCTTTTATTTTTCTTTTTTTCCTTTCTTTTTTCTTTTCTGTATTTTCTCATTTTAATTTTCTCTTATTTTCCTTTCCCCCCCTCTTTTTACTTCTTTCTTTTTCTTTTCTTTATTTTCCTTTTTCTTCTTTTGTCTTCTTTCTTTTCTGTTTTTCTTCTTTCTTTTTCTTTTATCTTCTTTCTTTTTCTTTTCTTTTTACTTTTCTTTATTTTCTTTTTTCTTCTTTCTTTTCTGTTTTTTCTGCTTTCTTTTTTCATTTATTTTCTCTTTTTTTCTTCTTTCTTTCCTTTCTTTTTATTTTTTTTCCTCTTATCTTTTCTCCTTCCTTTTTTCTTTTATTTTCTTTCCTTTCTTTTTTTTTCTTTCCTTTCCCCCCCTTCTTTCTTTTCTCTTTTTTTTCTTTCCATTTCCCCCCTCTTCCTTCCTTCCTTCCTTCTTTCTTTCTTTCCTTCTTTCTCCTCTTTTTACTTCTTTTTTTTCCTCTTCTATTCTTCTCAAACTGAATAACTGGACTTAACTAAGAAATCCTTCCACTTCATGGAGAGTAACCTATGGAAAATTCATATACCCATAAGAAGAGATTAATGAAAAGGAGATGAGGTGATGCCAGCACAGCAGAGTCTGTAAAAAAACCCAGCAGAACCACCTCATAGTTTACCCTCTCCAGGCAGCTGAACCAGTACAGAGCAGAAAAGAGAACTAAAAAGCCCTCCAAAAGTGAAATGACCTTGATCTGTGCAAATTAACATTCAGAAACACAGATTAAATCTTAAACTTCCTGTGCCGCAGTTTCATTCTAGGGAGTGGCTGTTTGGAAGGGGTAAATGTGGTAGCTGTAGGTAGGCTTGCTTTGGGAGCTGCTGCTGTATTTGTACCTATTTCACAGTCCAAGAGCAGGGCTACCATTTATTCAGTTGAAGTGAGCCAAGGGACCTGAAAGAGAATCATGCTTTGAAGCAAATCAAAGCAAACAAGCAAAGTGACACACAATTGAAATTGCTGAACCCAAGTCCACAAATTAAGCAAATGGAAGAGTCCAGTGCTGTCCCATGCAGTCAGCCCATCCAAAATGCACACAAGTGGAAATTCAGGGTCAGTGGCTGCCCCAAAAGAAATAAATTGCATCCCCAAACTAAGGCACTTCTGTCCCTAGAACACAACACTTCTCTAATGCTTTAATAAGCAGCGAGCTGCTGCTCTGGCCTGCTTTGAGCTGCTACTCACAACCCCTATTGCTGCATTAAGATTTCAGGATGTCCCAGATTCCCACCACAATTTCATTTTCCATCAAGGGGAATGCATTCTAATCTGTGAGGAAAAAGCCATCCATTTCTCATTCAGCAAACTTTTATCTATCCTGCTGCCTTAAGTATCCAAAGTCACCCAGTCAGGTAAGGTCACTAATCTTGTCTCCTCTCTCTGAAAGTCACCCTGTGACTAGAGTCAGCTCTGCCATCAAGAACTTCTCTGGGAAATCAAACATTAATGATAAGAGCCAGCAACAGCTAATAGTGTTTTATTTATTATGCATGAAGACAGATTTTTGAAGAGAAATCACAAGGACTGGAGGTGTTGAAGCAAAGCCTGGATGAGGCACTTAGTGCCATGGTCTGGTTGATTGGACAGGGCTGGGTACTAGGTTGGACTGGATGAGCTTGGAGGTCTCTTCCAACCTGGTTGGTTCTGTGATTCTATTATGTGTCAAATTTTGAGCTTTCCAGTTCAAGAGAGATAAGGATCTGCTAGAAAGAATCCAGCAGAGAGCCATGAGGGTGACTGGGGGACCTGAACATCTTCCCTACAGAGAGAAAGTCCTGGGGCTGTTTAGTCTGGAGAAGACAGGACTGAGAGGAGATGTGATCAATGCATACTAATATCTGAGGGGTGGGTGCCAAGTGGAGGGGGCCAAGCTGTTTTTGGTGATCCACAGCAATAAGACAGGGAGCAATGGATACAAAGTGGAACAGAGAAGGTTTGAGCTCAACAGGAGGAGAAACTTCTTTCGAGTGAGGGTGACAGAGCCCTGGAATAAGCTGCCCAGAGAGGTTGTGGAGTCTCCTTCTCTGGAGACTGTCAAAACCTGCCTGGATGCATTCCTGTGTGAACTACCCTGGGTAATTTTGCCTTGGCAGGGGAGTTGGATGATTTCTGGAGGTCCCTTCCAACCTCTACAGTTCTGTGACCCTACAATTAGAGTCAGCTCTGACATCAGTCTTCTCTGGGAAATCAAACATTAATGATAAGAGCCAGTAACAGTTAATAATGTTTTATTTATTATGCATGAAGACAGATTTTTAAAGAGAAATCACCACATGCCATTGAGATTTGGGCACCAAAGTTGGTTTTGTTTTGGTTTTTTTTTTTAGGCTCCTTTAGGAAATACAAATTCATAAGCTAAACATAAATAAGAAGCAGATCATAAATTATTAAATAGAGACAATGCCACAATTATAATTATTAATTAATAAAACTAATGCATAAACAAAGAAATAAATGATAAGCAAAAATGTTACAGGGAGAGGAAACCTAATAGCCAAGATTATTACAGAACTTTGTGTGCTGCTTGCCACATATACCAGAGCAATACTTCTCTTAAGTACTTTTCCTAAGCACTGCAGACTAAAATTGGGAGTGCTGCAGCAGCAGAAGTGGTTCTCTATGTATGTTGGCACATGTGGGGCTCATGCACTCCACATTTCACTCATGTCTTGCTGTAATATTCAGAACAAACTCAGATCCTGTAAGAATTCAGAGCTGTCCCATGTGGGCTTTTAACTTTCAGCTCTTTCACAGAGAATTGAGACAGTTTAGCCTGGAGAGGAGAAGACTGAGAGGGGATCTAATCAATGTCAATATATAAATGACAGTTTTGGAGAAGGCAGCCCAGCACTTTCTAGACAGCTTTAATAGTTGCTTTTAGCCTGGGAGGATGAAGCTTTCAGATAGAATGGGGGGTGTCTGGTGGATTTTGTGAACCTGCATGGCCAGCAACAAAGTATGAGTATGATCACAAGTGTGCTCACAGCATATACTGAGCAGGTTACTGTTCTGAGTGTGGTCGTTTAAGGTTCGCTGCCTTCACCAGTCTGAGCAGCAGTGCTGGTAACCACTGCTCCTGACATGCTAATACTGAGTCCTAGGGATCTTTTAATATCAGAGAATCACACAAACATTCAGGTTGGAAAAGACCTTCGGGATCACCAAGTCCAAGCCATAACCCTACTCTATATGGCTCACCCCTGAGCCATATCCCCAAGCACCACAGCCAAACGACTTTTAAACATTCAAAAGATAGGAATTTTAGTTTGGGCAGTTTCTGTCTGGATTTCATGCCATGAGGAAATCTGAAGCATGTGCTGATAATTTTCAGTGTGGTTGGCCAGAGGGAAAAATATCCAGGGGGAAATGAGAAACACACATGTTGATGTACCTGCATTTGAGATGTCAAGTGCCCAACTGATGTTCTTTAATGACTGTCATATTTAACTCCTTATCTGAAGAGAGGAAGGGAAAAAAAAACATCTCTCACATCAACTTATTTTTCCCAGATGAAATTAATTCCATTAAAATATTGTCTGGATGCATTCCTCTGTGACCTGAGATAGATTCCATGGCCCTTCTCTGGCAGGGGGATTGGACTCAATGATCTCTTTGGGTCCCTTCCAACCCCTGGCATCCTGTGATTGTAGAAACCATTTTATGTTGCTGCTGAATTAAAACACTACCAGAGAGGTGGTGGAGTCTCCATCTCTGGAGACATTCCAAATCCACCTGGAAGTGTTCCTGTGTGACCTTTACTAGGTGAATGTGCCTTGGCAGTAGTGTTTGACTTGATGATCACCAGAGGTCCCTCCCAACTCTCACCATTCTGTGAATTCAAGAAAGTTTCCTTCCCTTCCCCCCCTCTTTTTTTTTTTTTTCAACAGGCCTTGCTTTGAAGCTCTAAAGAACCTGAAATGTGAGCACATATTCCAGTCTCATTTACACCTTATCGCCTTATTATGCTTTATTCCTGAGGGTGCAATTATGGGGAAATAATTTTACCTCTTATAAATTAGTTCTGGATTCAACCCAGAATTGTAACGGTCTCAAATTTTGTGTGTTGTGATAAATGCCAGAATTTGGTTGTAGCATAACCCTTGCAAGCTGGTATAGTTCCAATGGCAGTGTCTGGTACCTGGATTGTTTATGTTGGCAATAATGTAAAAGAAAGAAGAATAAAAATGGAATTTGAGTTGAAAAAAAAAACTCCAAACAACCAAGTTTGAAACAGAATCACCAACTGCTTAAAGTATAATTTGCACTCAAAAGTTATTAATAGAATTATAGAATCAACCAGGTTGGAAGAGACCTCCAAGCTCATCCAGTCCAACCTAGCACCCAGCCCTGGCCAATCAACTGGACCATGGCTCTAAGTGCCTCATCCAGGCTTTTCCTGAACACTTCCAGGGACAGAGACTCCACCACCTCCCTGGTCAGCCCATTCCAATGCCAATCACTCTCTCTGCCAACAACTTCCTCCTAACATCCAGCCTAGACCTCCCCTGGCACAACTTGAGACTGTGTCCCCTTATTCTGTTACTGCTTGCCTGGCAGAAGAGACCAACCCCACCTGGCTACAGACTCCCTTTAGGTAATTGTAGACAGCAATGAGGTCACCCCTGAGCCTCCTCTTCTGCAGGCTGCACACCCCCAGCTCCCTCAGCCTCTCCTCACAGGGCTGTGCTTCAGGCCCCTCACCATCCTTGCTGCCCTTCTCTGGACACATTCCAGCATCTCAACATCTTTCTTAAATTGAGAGGCCCAGAAGTGGAGACAAGCAGTTCTGATTTACTAGAGGTACAGACTAAACCTTCACTTCCCCCTAGCTCACATTTCATCCTGTGTGATGCCACCAGCCAGACACTGCAGAGCCATGTCAGTCTTGCAGCTGGAGACAAATTCTGATCAAGACATGGTTTTGAGTTAGTGCTGGAGAAACCTCACTTCTGAGCTCTTTTATATGAAGAGGCAGAAAATGTTCCCAGTCTTCTTTTGTCTGTGTTTTGCTCCACGGCTCAACCTTGATTTGAAGACTCTCATGTTCAGTGGTCACTTACTCTCTAGTACCTTGGGAGCAAGAAGAACATTGTTAAGTGAAATTGAACCGAGTAAAGCACCGAAGGGGAAAGACTGTCAGGAGCAATTGCTTAAAACCAGAAGGATAGACTACTTAAAATAAGATCTTGAAGGTAGAACATAAGGTAGTCATTTAAATTCTTGGCTTACATTATCAGACTTGTCATTAGCTTTTTAGATAGAGTCTAAGAAAAATTTCAAGTACATGAAGGCAGCAAATGTAACTTTGCTTGATAGAAGAGGTTGGCTTTGGTAAACAGATCACACAGACTAATTCTGGTTGAAAAAGACATTTAAGATCATCTAGTCCCAGCATTATACATCCATTCAGTGGATCATTAGCCCCAGTAAAGAATGACTACAAGGAAAGGAAACTGACCACAGCTGGAGGAATTAGACCTATTGTCTAAAAAAGGGGAACTTGTCAATTGTGATAAATTCTCATTTAAGATAGTGGTGAACCTGCTGTGAGACATTGGCAAATATGGCAACACAATCATCATCACAGCAGCCACTCTAAGAATTTCCAGAGCTGGATCCCTGTGCCACAAGTCACAGCAAACATAGGCAGTGAGGTACTCCCTATCCTGAGATGCCTTCAACAGAAGTGGGAGAGCCTGGGGAAGGAAGTAAAGCCAGCAGGACACAGTATCACAGTATCATCAGGGTTGGAAGAGACCAGGTCTTGACTGGTCTCCCACAAGAGAGCTTTTTTCCAGAACACAGAATGAGAAGCAGGCCTGCTAAGCATGGACAGGGATTTATGATGGGAAGTAGTTGCACTCTACTGCAAAGTTTGGATGATGAAAAAATAGGTCCCTGGGGTAATGCATCTGCCTGTCTCGTGTCACAGTGCAATAATGGTGTGCAGGGTGAGGAAGGGAAGTGGGGGATACAAAAAGGAGAAAGATGGAGACAGTTCCTGAGAAGTGAGGAGCCAACATAGAGCCAGCTGCTTGAGACAGTAACAAATTCAACCTAATTTTCAAAAGAAACAACAAAGGAGAGGACCAGCTTTTGATGGAGCACAGCAGGAAAAGTGTCTAAGTCATCTGCAATCGATAGTTTTGCCATAGGACTAAGCTACTTCCTTGATAAAGAGCTGACTTTGATGTCCAAAGGAGCAGGTGCCTGTGGGAGGTCAAAGTTTGAAATGAGATTACTCATAAGGATCAGAAAGATAATCAAATCTGTCCACTTCTGTGGCAGTGACATATCAGCACAAAAGGCTCAAGTTCTAAACAGCCACAGTTAGCAATGAAAGAGGATAACTGCAAAGTCCTGATGAGAGGACCAAAGTCAAGAATGGTTTCCCAGGGCAGCTCATTTCCGACTGACTTGAAAGGACCAAGCTCACTGGCCTGTTAAATGGCTTTTGCTGTTGAGAGGGAACTGGAAGCAAGGACACTCAGACCCAGACACACAGAAAATTGTGAGCCTTGCAGGGTTAGTAAGCCTTGCAGTCTTAGGAGTGGAGCATGCAGAGCCAAAGTAAGCAGCCATGTCCCTGTGCTATAGATGGAGAAAGTGGATCATGCTCAGTGGGAGAAAGTCCAAGCAAGACAGATGCAAATGTTCAGAAATGTGGCTGAAATTCCACTTTTCTCATAAAATTACCCATAACTGAGCACTGAGGTAAACCTGGGATACTAACTCATCCCTGTGTGGGTGGTTTGCTAGCTCCTTTGCTCTGCTCCAAGACCCAGCTAGAACAAGAGCTGTGCCCTGTGGTTGTAACAGATGCTTAGAAAGTTCAAGGGTTTAAATGCAGAATCACAGAATCACAACATGTCAGGGGCTGAAAGGAGCTTGAAAGCTCATCCAGACCAACCCCCCTGCAGAGCAGGACCACCTAGAGCAGATCACACAGCAATGCATCCAGGCAAATTTAAGGTTTGAAATTGCAAATGCTGTGTTCTTGGGAATGTCCTGGCCTCCAGAGCAGAGGACAGGCTGGAGTGGGGGGCATATTCCACTAGAGTTCAGATCACAATGGTGAAATAAATGCAGGGTTAGTAGAGTCAGGAAACAAGGTTCTCCTGGTTTTGCTGAGACAGAATCCCAGGCCAGCCATGGGCTGCAGCTCATTAACAGTTCTGAGTCAGTCAAGACAGCTGACTGGAGTTGGCTCACTGATGTGTCCCATACCATGAGCATTACACTTGTATAAAGGGGGATTTTTGCTGAGGAGAGGGGAGTCTGTGATGGTTTGGGTGTTACTCACCCCCCCCCACACTTTGGAAATCACCCAGACTAGACTCAGTCAGCTCTGGAAATTTGAATGAAGCTTATATTTACAGCTGGCACAATATACAAGCAGATATTTACAGTATATACAGTTATAGACAGAAATAGACAAGGTAAAAGGCAATACAGAAACACAACAGCCCTCCCAGAAACCTGAGTCCCCAGGAGGGGCTCCCAACCACCCTTCCACCTTCTCCCACCCCTCTCAACCTTACCCCAGTCCCAAGGAAGAATGGAGGTTCAGCCAGGGGGTTAGGAAGCAAAGTGGATTAATCAGAGAGGTAGCAGAGAGGCTAGAGAGAGAAAAATGCAGCTCTGAGCTCCCCAGCAGAAGAAGTGCCTTATCTACATTTGGATTCTTGTTCTTATACCTCTCAGCAAGCCTATGAGTGAAGTGGACATCACCACTGTTTCCCTTTCACAGCCTGTGATCTAATCCTTCTCACCAGAACATTCTAGCTTGACTCAAACTGGCACAGAGTCTCTTGTTGGAGCCTGTTGCTTTGGCCCCTCCTTACGCATTTCCTGCTCTTGAGGCTTGCATTCCTACGTGTTGTGACTGCTGTACTTTTGTTGGCCTGAATATAACTTTGTAAGCCTTGTATTTGGCTATTTCATTTGTTTCCATTACAATCTGTGGGTCCTCTTGTCCTGACCTGCTTTCTTTGCTGGGAAAGGAGTCATCGCTGCTACAAGAAGCGGTTAAACATAGAGGAGCGCAGCCTAGGTGAGAAGCCCCAGCCAGTGCTCGGGAGGGGACTAACGGCAGAGCAATGATCAGGTCCCTACCCTACCTAGCCGGGGGGCCAGCCAGGCCCCCCGGCCTTTGAATCCCCTCCACCATTCACCCAGTGATGCACCACAGAGGACTCACCGGTGATGATCCGAGGAGGATCCTTCTGCCCAAATGGGCAAGCTTGGGGCTTGCCTTTCCTGGGGCCACTTATAAAGGGGTGTGGGCAGGGAGGGCTAAGTGGTCACACCTGGGGTGGGAGGAGACTCCAACAGAATCCAAATTAAACAGGGGAGTGGGCAGGGAGGACAAAGTGATCACACCTGGGGTGGGAGGAGACTGCAACAGAACCCAGACTGAAAAGGGGAGGGGGCAGGGAGGGCAAATTGGTCACACCTGGGGTAGGAGGAGACTCCAACAGAACTCAGGTGCTTTGGATTCGGAGGATAAAAGGGAAAAAAAAAAAAAGTGGTGCTGGGTGGAAAGGAGGCAGTTATGGTGGAAAAGAGGAGATGGTGCTAAAAGGAGGGAGATGAAAAGAGCACGGGGGGCAGAGAGGGAAGGAGACTTATAGAAAATAGGGAATGGAGAGGAAAGGAGATGGGGAAGAAGGGAGATAAAATAATAAAATGAAAACTGAACTGCAGTGTTTGTGTTGAAACCTCTTTTCGTGAGCAACCCTTTGTCATTTCTACTTGGACTAGTAACCAGCTATCTTGAGTCGCTGTCCGTGGAGCTGTTCAAGGCAAGGTTGGACGTGACACTTGGTGCCATGGTCTGGCCTTGAGCTCTGTGGTAAAGGGTTGGACTTGATGATCTGTGAGGTCTCTTCCAACCCTGATGATACTGTGATACTGTGACTGTTTCCCTATGTTGGCTGAAGAAGTCACACCTAAGAGGACAAAAAGAGGAAACAGAGGAAGTCTAAGAAAAATGAAAATCTTACCCAATTATACATGAAGTGTGAGGTCTTTTGGCGAGTTGTGCGTGGGCCAGCAATGTGCCCTTGTGGCCAGAAGGGCCAATGGCACCCTGGGGTGCATCAAGAAAAGTGTAGCCAGCAGCTCTAGAGGGGTACCTCTTCCCATCTGCTCTGCCCTGCTGAGACCATGCCTGCAATACTGTGTCCAGTTTTGGGCTCCCCAGTTCAAAAGTGACAGGGACCTGCTGGAGAGAGTCCAATGGAGAGCCACAAGGATGATTAGGGCTTTTGAGCATCTTCCCTATGAGGAGATACTGAGGGCCCTGGGACTGTTTAGTTTGGGGAAGGCTGAGAGGAGATCTCATCAATGTATAAAGATCTGAGGGGTGGGTGTCAAGTGGAGGGGGCCAATCTTTTTGGCGGTGCACAGCAGTAAGACAAGGAGCAATGGACATGAACTGGAACAGAGAAGGTTCCACCTCAACGTGAGGAGAAACTTCTTTACAGTGAGGGTGCCAGAGCACTGCAACAGGCTGCCCAGAGAGGTTCTGCAGCCTCCTTTTCTGTAGACTTTCCAAATCCACTTGGGTGCATTGCTGTGGAAACTACCCTGGGTGATCCTGCTTTGTCTGGGGGGGTGGAATTGATGATCTCTGGAGGTCTCTTCCACCCTCTAATGTTCTGATCAGGTGCAGAAGAAATTGCTGTAGTTTAACTGCTGGTATGGGCTAAATGTAGACAGGAGTGAGAAAGGAAACACTCTGACCTCATGCTGAGTTTGTGTGCCTGGAAGGTTGCAGTCCTGATGTTTTAGAAAGAATGAGCCAAATGCCTGCACCAAAAACTTAAGTCCCAGCTTCATCACCCTGATGTCCTTTGCAAGTTTTGATTGGGTGGAGATTTGGATATCTGGTCTTGGAGCTACAGCGATGCTATGCAGACAGTTTAGTGCAGTGCTGAGTTCAGAGCTGCTTCAGAATCATTCTCTGGCAGCGGTTCAAATCCTCTGGCAGTAGTGAACAAAGCAACCCAAAGGTTTGCAGACAGGGTTTGGAGGACTGCCTTGCAGCTCTCAGCCTGTGGTTTGCATCCAACACATGGCATCTAGTCTGAAACTCTCCAGATCAGAACCCTGGATCAATCTCTGGACTTGGCCTTTGCTAGTAAACTGAATCAGGATGAGCAGCCCCAGGCATTATTGGCACGTAAGCAACAGCTGGGTGGCAGAGGTGTTTTTGGCCAGTGCCAGGCTCTTCCTGGCAGTTTCTGGACATAGCTGAAGGGACTGCCCCTAGTAGGCAGTGCAGTGGTGTTGCACTCATTCTTTTGTGTGTGAGGGGGAGAAAAATATGGTCTTTCACTGTGCCATGCCACTTGTCAGCAGACTTATTGATCTACTGGTGTGAAAGTGGCACTGGTGCCATACTTGGCCTCAGCACTAGAGCTGTGACCTCCTTTGCTGACTGAGCATGAACCCATGATACATAGGGGTGACTGCAGAGTGGGTGCTGAACATGCCACACCAGAACAGGATTCAACCTATGTTAACACTGAGTCATCTAAGTGGGCAAATACTCCTTCTCCCCTCTCAAAGCACCAAAAGGCAACTAAAAAGGGCTCAGATGAGTCTCGCTGAGCAAGTGCACTACCCTGACCAGCCTGTTCAAAGGCCAGAAACACAAAGGTCAGGTTAGAGCACCATCACTCTTTATCAACCTAGAGCAGCCTGTTTGTAACTTGACAGCTGCCATGGAGCTTGAGAACATCAATGAAATCTCTATTTCCTCCACTTCTATGTACTTCTTTTTCCTTTTTGTAACCATGCCTGTCTGTTTTTTCAAAGGCAGGGAAAGAAACTATCATTCACAGCTCCTAGCTGAACAACAGAACTAACTCTTTCATCCCACTGAAGAAAGATAACTTGACAGAATTGGAGACTGTATCCAAAATCCTGTCTCTGAAAGAAGGGTTTTGATACAGTTTGATTATTCCTTCATGCACAAACACTATTTCAGTTTCAGAAGAATCTTTATTTTGTTCTTATTATCTTCCTTATGTGTATCTTAGTCAATAAATGTCCAGACTTTGGCACTGGTTTCTCCTTATTCTTAAGACCCTGAGCCTTGTTTGATGCCATTTGGTTAGTTTGCAGATGACACCAAGATAGGAGCAGCTGTGGAGCTGTTGGAGGGTAGGAGAGCCCTGCAGAGGGACCTTGCCAGGCTGGATGGGTGGGCAGAGGCCAATGGGATGAGATTGAACAAGACCAAGTGCAGGGTTCTACACTTTGGCCACAACAACCCCAAGCAGAGCTACAGGCTGAGGACAGAATGACTGGAGAGCAGCCAGGAAGAAAGGGATCTGGGGTACCGGTAGACAGCAGCTGAACATGAGGCAGCAGTGTGCTCGGGTGGCCAAGTGAGCCAATGGCATCCTGGCCTGGATCAGGAACAGTGTGGCCAGCAGGACAAGGGAGGTTATTCTGCCCCTGTACTCAGCACTGCTCAGGCCACACCTTGAGTACTGTGTCCAGTTCTGGTAAAGCCAAAGGGTAAAGCCAAGTGTAGCAGTGAAGGGAACAGCTGGCAAAAGCCACAGACTATTGGAAACATCCATACCACAGCAGCAGTCAGACTTGTGTGTAGTCCTGACATCTCAACACACACATTTTTCCCTGAGGACATAGTACCTTTTGGCAGGAGTGGTTTTTTTTGCTGTCTTTGGCTCACAAAGTCTATGTCCTTTCTATTTAGATAAGGACCTGCATAGTACAACCTACACCCTCATTTTGCCACTGTAAACAGAACAGGTTTTCTGTCAGAATCACAGAATCATTCAGGCTGGAATAGACCTCTGAGATCATCAAGCCCAGCCTATAACCTACCACCACCACATCAGCTAAACCATGCTACCAAGTGCCACATCCAAGCTTTCCTTAAAGACCTCCAGGGATGACGACTTCACCACCTCCCTAGGCAGTCCATTCCAGTGCCCAAAGTCGCTTTCTGTGAGGAAGTGCTTCCTAATATCCAACCAAAACCACCTCTGGCACAGCTTCAGACCATCACTCTTGTCCTGTCACTAGCTGCCCTGGGAGCAGAGCCTGACCTCCACCTGACTGCAACTTCCCTTCAGGTGGTTGTAGAGGGTGATAAGGTCCCCTGTGAGTCTCCTCTTCTGCAGGCTAACCCAGCCCAGCTCCCTCAGCCTCTCCTCATCAGACTTTCCCTCCAGCCCCTTCACCAGTCTCATTGCTCTCCTCTGGCCCCACTCCAGCACCTCAGGATGCTCCTTGCAGTGAGAGGCCCAGAGCTGCACGCAGTGCTCAAGGGGAGACCACACCAGTGCCAAGTACAGGGGCAGAATCACATCCCTGGTCCTGCTGGCCACACTTCTCCTGGTGCAGCCCAGGCTCTGCTTGGCTTTCTGGGCTGCAAGTGCACACTGCTGGCTCATGCTGAGCTTCCCATCCACCAGCACCCCCAAGTCCCTCTCCTCAGGGCTGCTCTCCAGCCACTCACTGTCCAGCCTGCATTTGTGGTTGGAATTGCCTCAAGCCAGATACAGGACCTTGCACTTGGTCTCTTTGTACCTCATGAGGTTGGCTTGTGCCCACCTCTCCAGCCTATCCAGGAATAAAAGATCAGGGTTAAGTTAACTACTCAACACTAAGTATTAACCCATTAGTTAGTGTAAAGGATACAGTATTATCATGACATAAGCATTATCTTTCTGGACCCTACAGTTAGAGCAGTTTACTCTTGGATTTTATGTGCAAAGCAGGTGGTCTCCCACATATTCAGTTGCCTGTCTAAACAGGATTGTCAGAATGTGTAGCAGCACAGTTATTCACCTCCTCCAGATACATTTGTTTCCCATTTGCTTATCTAGCCACCAGGAAATGTTGAGATAGCATAAAAGGACTGGTCTCTTGCTGAGATAAATAGTCTGTGTTTAGCATCAAACTAGTGTCTAACAGCACTGCAACCTCTGTCTGGCACTGCTGAATCACAGAAACATTCAGGTTGGAAAAGCCCCTCAGGATCACCAGGTCCAACTCACAACCCTACTCTACAAGGTTCACTCTAAACCATATCCCTAAGCACCACATGCAAACGACTTTTAAACACATCCAGGGTTGGTGACACCACCACCTCCCTGGGCAGCTCATTCTGGCACTACCCAGTGGCAGCTTGAGGCCATTCCCTCTTGTTCTATCACTATTTCCCTGTGAGAAGAGACCAGCAGCAGCCTCTCCACAATGTCCTTTCAGGTGGTTGTAAACAGTGCTAAGATCCTCAGTGATAAGGTCCTCAGCCTCCTCTTTTTCAAACTAACCAGCCTTAGCTCCTTCAGTTGCTCCTCATCAGATTTATTCTCTACTCATCACATCCATCCTGTGTCTAAGAGCTTAAAGCTGCCTGGTCCCTAACTTCTTCTGAACGAATGCAAGTTGGTTCTGAACTACAGACCTGCATAGAACCTTCACCTTTTTGGACATTGTTTTAGAACACCCAGAGCATTTTATTTTCCCAGGGGAACTCATATATGTATTGTAAAGAACCTTGGGAAGTTTATGTCTTACTGATCTCAGTAAATCTGTGTGAATCACTGAGAAGGATCTGAATATTTTGGAGGGATAAGAAAATGACAGAAATGTAGAACTTGAAGACTCACTGTGTCAGTGGAAGAGTCATAGCATCATAGGATCAGTCAGGGTTGGAAGGGACCACAAGGATCAGCTAGTTCCAACCCCCCTGCCATGGGCAGGGATGCCCTAGCCTAGAACAGGCTGCCCACAGCCTCATCCAGCCTGGCCTTAAACACCTCCAGGGATGGGACCCCAACCACCTCCCTGGGCAACCCATTCCAGCCTCTCACCACTCTCATGCTCAACAACTTCCTCCTCACCTCCAGTCTGACTCTCCCCACCTCCAGCTTTGCTCCATTCCCCCCAGACATGTCACTCCCTGACAGCCTAAAAAGTCCCTCCCCAGCTTTTTTGTAGCCCCCCTTCAGATGCTGGAAGGCCACAAGAAGGTGATCATGTCAAGCCAAACCATGCGAGCTAGCTGTGAATTTTAACCAGAGTTTATTAATCATTGATTTGGTCTTTTAAAATTCACTTTCACTTCTTATTCACTTTGCTGTTGCTTTCTACCACTAATTATGGTACTCCTTCCCATAAGATATAATGGTACTGCCTGTCATTTAGCTTAATTAGTGCAATGCTTCCTTGGCTTGCCTGATCTTGGCGAAAGGTAGGGATAAAAGCAGCTGCTCTTGAAGGTGGGATTCTCAGATTGAGTTTTATAAAGATCAGCACTGTTGGGGTGAATAAAGCACAGAAAAAACAACAAAGTGAAGAAGGGCTGGTAAGGAGAGGTGACAGGGAGGCAAAGGCAATTTGTAATTTGTATTTTATGGATGAAATGAGAAGAGAATCTTGTGGAAGCCGAAAGGGCATTGAGTGCGAGCTGAGCCTGTGTTTGAGTGATAGCTGAGAGATAAATACAATGTGGAATCTGGCACACATACACAGATGCCTGAGCAGCTCCTGGAAGCACTTCTCTCTCAGTATTCATTGCATATCTCACAATGGAGCTGTTTGAGAAGCACAAATAAATGTGAGTCATAAATTTAACTGTGTTAGGCTAACAAGTTGCAGTAAACTAAATAAAATAAGGAAGGGAACCTGTTAAACACAGACAGAGTGGTGTAGCATTACAGGAGGAATGAAGTATGGCTTATGACTCCAGCTGGAGGAGCACTGGTGGCTTATCTCATAGGTTGCTTGGGAACAGGTTGGCACACGTGGCCCATGAGGGCTTAGAGCAGGCACCTGCTAAATAGGTATAAATCACTGCAAACCCTAGTAATGTAGTTGTGTTTCTTAAGTGAACAAGCAAGACATATTTTCATTATATTGTCTCTTGTCTCTCCTCTCTCTGTGGCTCTGATTTAGTCTCTTTATGTTCTAAAAGTGACAGGACCTGAAGTGTTTGAAGTGTTGGCCAGTGATGTGGGAAACTTAATCTGCAGGCTCAGACTGTGTCCAGTCTTCAGATTCAAGCAGATGGGTTTGTTTCTCTTTGCCTCTATATTCACATTGCCCCTGTCTTTATAGCATCACAGGATGTTAGGGGTTGGAAGAGATGGCCAGAGATCATTGAATCCATCCCCCCTCATCAGAGCAGGACCCTACAGTCCTGTGCAGATCACACAGGAGTGCATCAGATGGGTCTTGAAAGTCTCCAGAGAAGGAGACTCCACAACCTCTCTGGGCAGCCTGTTCCAGTGTTCTGGGACCCTTACAGTAAAGAAGTTCTTCCTCATGTTGAGATGGAACTTTCTGTGCTGCAGTTTACATCCATTGCCCCTTCCCAGGGCATGAGTGAGCAGAGGCTGTCCCTGACCACTCCCTCCTGACCCCCAGCTCTCAGATATTTATAGACATTTATTAAATCCACTCTCAGTCTTCTCTTCTCCAGAGCAAACAGCCCCAGGCCCCTCAGCCTTTCCTCACAGGGCAGCACTCCAGCCCCATCATCATCTTTGCAGCCCTCTGTTGCACTCTTTTGAGGCCCTCCTGACTGGGGAGCCCAAAACTGAACACAATATTCTAGGTGAGGTCTCCCCAGGGCAGATTACAGGGGGAGGAGAACCTCCCTCAATCTGCTAAACACTCCTCTTAATCCATCCATGAATGTTTATAAAGATGTAAAGAGTGAGTGCCAAGAGCATGGAGCCAGGCTTGGCTCAGTGATGGGCAGGACAAGGGGCACTGGGTGGAAGCTGACACGTAGGAAGGCCCATGGAAACAAGAGGAAAAAGTTTTCCCTCTGAGGGTAACAGAATACTGGGAGAGGCTGCTCAGGGAGGCTGTGGAGTCTGCCTCTCTGGAGATAGTCAAGCCTCTCCTGGACACATTCCTGTGTGATCGTCTCTAGGAGATGCTGCTGTGGCAGTGGGATTGGACTGGATGAGCTTTTGAGGTCCCTTCCAGCCCCCTGACATTCTGTGATCCTGTAAAGACCATTGCCTATTATTTGAACTGCTCTGCTCTGTTGTGTTTAAGAGTGGAGATGAGGTTAAGCAAGATGGGCTCAGTCTAACTGTGTGTGCCAAATCATGTGTGGGAAACTGCTTAGGCAGTTGTCCTGGGAATTTGTAGAGTTTGGCTTTGCTACTTTTTTAATATGTCTAGACATCAGCACTTGAACACAATTTAGGTACTTGCTGTCATTGCTTCTTCTATAGAACTCTACTCCTGGAAAGATTATTTCCTGGAATTTCTATTCCTGAACCATTGAGGAGACTCCCCTTATTTTCTGGGGCTTTGCAGAGGGTCAGATAGCTTAGCATTTAACTTTAGCTGAAATCAGCCTTTGAAACATGCAGGAATATTGGAAATGCCTTGTAGAGCCAGCCCTGCACCCCTTCCTCATGAAAGACTAATTACATTAAGGTCTGCTTTATAACAGGCCAGTAATTTTTGCTTCAGTCCTACCAGGCTTTGCCTGGAGTTTCAGAAAGGAAGCTAAACCTAAAATGTCTCCAGGGGTTCTAGTGAGAATTTGGCTTGAACAACAACTATGGACTTTTAACCCAGGAGATAAAAAAAAAACTCCAAACCTCACAGTATCACAGTATCACAGTTGGAAGAGACCTCACAGATCATCAAGTCCAACCCTTTACCACAGAGCTCAAGGCCAGACCTCTTGGATATTTTGTACATTACCGAGGGAAATCTTTGTTGTCAGGAGTTGTGCTTTGTTGGGTTTTGTTTCTTTTGCTTGTTTTGGCATTGTTTTATTTGTTTGTTCTTGGCTTGGTTTGTATTTTTTTAATCATAGAATCACAGAAACATGCAGGTTGGAAAAGCCTCTCAGGATCACCAAGTTCAACCTAGAACCCTACTCTACAAGATTCACCTTAAACCATATCCCCAAGCATCACATCCAAACAACCCTTAAACACATTTAGGGTTGGTGACTCCACCACCTCCCTGGGCAGCTCATTCCAGTGCCTGGACACTCTCTCCATGAAAAACTTTTTCCTGATGTCCAGTCTAAACCTCCCCAGTCTCAGCTTGAGGCCATTCCCCCTTGTTTTGTCTCCAATTCCCTATGAGAAGAGACCAGCAGCAGCCTCTCCACAATGTCCCTTCAGGTAGTTGTGCACAGCCATGAGCTCTGCCCTCAGCCTCCTCTGTCTCACACTAACCAGCCCCAGCTCCTTCAGTCTCTCCTCATCAGATTTATTCTCCAGGCCCTTCCCCAGCTTCCTTGCCCTCCTCTGCACTGACTCCAGCACCTCCACATCTCTCTTGTATTGCAGTGCCCGAAACTGAACACAGTACTCAAGGTGTAGCCTCACCAGAGGACAGTCCAAGGGGACAATCACCTCCCTACTCCTGATGGCCACAGCATTTTTAATCCAAGCCAGGATGCCATTGGCCTTCTTGGCCACCTGCGCACACTGCTGGCTCCTATTCAGCTGCTTGCCTATTACAACCCCCAGACCCCTTTCTGCCAGGCAGCTGGCAGAATGTCAGAGGCAATCTTTTTTTCATCTGGCACTCAGAATATAGGATTTTGTTATTTTGTTACCATGATCTTTTACCTTGAACCTTTACTGTACTGATATTTATTATTATTGCTTTTACCTTGAACCTTTACTGTACTGATATTTATTATTATTGTGTTGCTTCTTTGGTATTTATTTTGCTTATTTATTATTATTTTGCCTAATAGTGTTTTTTTTTTCCACTTGGAGTCCTTCCAAACAGTGTTTTCCTAATGCATAAACTAATGTAGCCAGCTGCATGTTTTAGGATCTTCTTTTGTCTCATTTAAATGACTAGCAAAAAAAAAAAAAAAAAAAAAAAAAAAAAAAAAAAAAAAAAAAAAAGCTTTTGCATGTATTTCACTCAAAAAGGCCTGACCAGTCAAAGGATGGAGAGCAGAGATGTCACCAGCCCTCTTCTAACCATCTTGGAATCATAAAATCAACCAGATTGAAAGAGACCTCCAAGATCATCCAGTCCAACCTATCCCCCAGCCCTAGCCAATCAACCAGACCATGGCACTAAGTGCCTCATCCAGGATTTTCTTGAACACCTCCAGGGACAGTGCCTCCACCACCTCCTTGGGCAGCCCATTCCAATGCCAATCACTCTTTCTGGCAAGTTCCATCTAGAAGTCCAGCCTAGACCGCCCCTGGCACAACATGAGCCTGTGTCCCCTTGTTCTGTTGCTGACTGCCTGGCAGAAGAGACCAACTCCCACCTGGCTACAACCTCCCTTCAGGTAGTTGTAGACAGGAGAGCCCTGCAGAGGGACCTTGCCAGGCTGGATGGGTGGGCAGAGGCCAATGGGATGAGATTGAACAAGGCCAAGTGCAAGGTTCTGCACTTTGGACACAACAACCCCAACCAGCATTACAGGCTGGAGACAGAGTGGCTGAGAGCAGCCAGGCAGAGAGGAACCTGGGGGCACTGGTGGATAACCAGCAGTGTGCCCAAGTGGGCAGGAGAGCCAATGGCATCCTGGCCTGTATCAAGAACAGTGTGGCCAGCAGGACAAGGGAGGTTATTCTTCCCCTGTACACAATGCTGTCAGGCCACACCTTGAGTGCTGTGTCCAGTTCTGGGCTCCTCAATCTTCTCTTTGCAGTTTGTAATGATAAGGCATTAAAAATGAAATTAAAATTCTTCTGTAATTTCATTATCCTGGAAGTGATTTTATTGCCTGCCGAGGACTGCAACGTCGAAGCACAGCACAATGCACAAAAATAATTCCTGTTTTAATACAGTTTTATGGCCCTCAGAGGGGCAGAAGCACAGCTCAGCTCGGCATTAGCCTGTCTGTTACTCAGCTTTCCAGGTCTTTGATTCCAAATTAAAATGAAACAATACTCTTTCTTTTTGTTTTTAAACACCAGGTAAGTTCCTCCAGAACTAGCTGAGAAAATAATTCTGAGGGCCTCTTCATCAAACCCTTTCCAGGTAGTTTTTTTGATCTTTTTAAAGTGAAATCTCAAACCTGGAAACAGAGATTCCTCTGTGATGGAAGATGTGGAGCCCCTATCCACTAATTGCATTGCCTGCCCATTACAGTTGATGTGCACTAATTAAAAAAAGCATGATAATTGCACACAAAAGCATAACCCCTGAAATAAAACTGACAGAGTACCTAACCCTGATGAATTTTTTTTTTTCTGAGGTTCTTCTAGACTTTCAGGGAGCTGAGTAAACAAAGCATTAGTAGCTTAGGATTGTTTTGATAATGCTACCATTAAATCCTAATGAAGAGAAGAAATTTTGTGCTTGCTTAATGGAGATTCTGACTTCTGCAGCAGATGTAAGATCAGGCAGCAGCAGACTTGAGGCTGAGTTCAGTACAGATGGCAGGAAAGTAGTTAGAGCAGCCAGGAAGAAAGGGGCCTGGGGGTAATGGTAGATAGTAGCTGAAGATGAGCCAGCAGTGTGCACAGGTGGGCAGGAGAGCCAATGGCATCCTGGCCTGCATCAGGAACTCTGTGGCCAGTAGCACAAGGGAGGTTCTTCTGCCCCTGTACTCAACACTGGTCAGGCTATACCTTGAGTGCTGTGTCCAGTTCTGGGCTCCTCAATTCAAGAGAGATGCTGAGATACTGGAACATGTCCAGAGAAGGGCAACAAAGCAGATGAGGGGCCTGGAGCACAGCTCTGTGAGGAGAGGCTGAGGGAGCTGGGGGTGTTTATCGTGGAGAAGAGGAGGCTCAGGGCAGAGCTCATTGCTGCCTACAACTACCTAAAGGGAGGGTGTAACCAGGTGGGGTTGGTCTCTTCTGCCAGGCAACCACCAACAGAACAATGGGACACAGTCTCAAGTTGTGTCAGGGGAGGTCTAGGCTGGGTGTTAGGAGGAAGTTGTTGGCAGAGAGAGTGATTGGCATTGGAATGGGCTGCCCAGGGAGGTGGTGGAGTTGCTGTTCCTGGAGGTGTTGAAGAAAGGACTGGCTGAGACACTTAGTACCATGGTCTGGTTGATTGGCTAGGGCTGGGTGCTAGGTTGGACTGGATGAGCTTGGAGGTCTCTCCCATCTATTTGCTGTAAGCAACCTCTTTAAGTTTTAACTTATCTGCAGCATAAATTCTGCTTTGCAGCTGGTTGATTTGAGTTCACACACATTTTGGGAAGGGTCAGGAATTTCAAGATGGCAAACTCGAATCTTTTTAGTGGGAGGCTGAAATCACAGTCACAAATCAGTAGAGGACATTGATTTCATTTGAATAGTCTTGTTTAAATACAACAAAATCTTTCCCTCCAATGTGAGTGAAAGCAATGCTTCAGTTACTGCTTGTGTATGATACAGCATTTGCATTAGCACCTCACCAATATGGCATTCTCCTTTGCTTTCTTGCAGGGGTGTTTCTTTTAAACTAATGAATCATCCATTATACTCTTAAACAAAAACTAGCCTTTTGGCCAAATGAAACATATGCAGCCTTTGTTCAGCCTGTCAGTTGCAAAAGGAATTAGTGTCAGGTGGAAAAATAATAATTGCTTTCCTTCCTGCTCACATGATATTAAGAGGAATGAAATTTGGCAGGCTTGTTGGGCAAACTGAATTTATATTGTTCTTTAAAATCTCTTACTTTTTTATACGTCCTGTATGCTGCCACGGTCTGAAGGAGCTGAGGTTTTCCATCCCCACAACGCTTATATTTGTCATGCTGTTTAATATTGCTGGGTAAGCCTCGTGAAATGAAGGATTTTTCAGCCATGAGACATGCTAGATTTGATTTGAAGGCTTGCTTGTCAAGGTCCATCTCAGTTATGAAGTTATGACCTCTTAATGCTCAGTTTGTAACTCCTTAGAGTGCAAATTTAGCCTAGCAGATGGCATAGGCACAGCCATGCCAGAGACACCGTATGTGCATCTGTTTTGATTATTGAGATCCACATGTGATTTGCCATTGGAATGGGCTGCCCAGGGAGGTGCTGGAGTCACTGTCCCTGGAGGTGTTGAAGAAAAGCCTGGCTGAGGCACTTAGTGCCATGGTCTAGTTGACTGGCTAGGGCTGGGTGCTAGGTTGGACTGGATGATCTTGGACGTCTCTTCCAACCGGGTTGATTCTATGCTTCTATGATTCTATTTCTATTCAGGAGTTAGAGGAGCAACAGGGACTTTTCAGATCCTCAACACCTGAGGTGACCAGAACGAAACTATCTTTCTTCAAACGCCTGTTTGAAAACTCAAAACATGAACAAACAATCATTTGTTATCTTGTAAAATGGAAGCATGGCTCCAGTGGTGCTCCAAATGGAAGCCATAGATATATATATTTATTTTATATATATATATATATATATATATATATATATATATATATATATATATATATATTTTAGAATAAAACCCTTGTTCCCACGCAGTGCTCTGGAGGAGCCAACTATTGATGTCATTCTAACTCATGAAATCCACCAACGTTTTCAATCTGATTTTTGATCTAATTGTTGCACAAACCGTCCTATACACGAAAAGCCACTGATGAGTTTCAAAAGTGGCTAACAAAGGCTTCTCCTCCGCTTTAGCGGATTCTCTATTTCAACTACTTTTCACAAAGCCACATTGGATTCTTCGGATGATTGTGGTTGATGAGGCGGCCCTGAGGGATAGCTCTACTCTCATTTGTCCATTTGTTAATACAATATTTTCTCTTCAATAGCTCCACAATGTTTTTGAAGAACCCCAACCCCTTCACATTTTCAGATTCCCTAGGGGCTTCTATTGCAATTTATGACCTTTTGTCCTCTTCCATTTCAGTTTTGAGTGATTTTTTTTTTCCCCCTCTTATACCTATTTTTATTGTACTATAAGAATTGATTGGCGTTATCTTAAAACCATCCCAGTTCTTGCTAACTCTTTGGGAATTCGCTCTTCTGAGGCTTTAGCATTGAATTGAAAGGTTTCATATTTATTTAATTGTCTAAGCTTATTCTTCCTGTTAATACAAATGTTCCTGTGATACACATTTGAAAAGGTGAAAGTCTCCTTTGTTCTCCTTCTGTCTCTGAAGCTCCATAATAAATCTCACCGAGTTGTAGTTTATCCTTGTAGAAATATCTTTGGGCCTAACTAATGTTGGACCAAGTTCTTCTGAACTGAACTAGGAGAACTCATAGAAGTGGTTAATTTGGTTCACTGTATGCAGGCTAAATTGGGTTTTGGAACTTCTGTCTAAAGGTTGTTTTTAAGTGGTGTGGCTGTTGATTATGACTTCCTCTGTTTCAGCTTTGCAAGAGAATGGGAGCTGTGGTTAGTAGAAGATATTGCTTTTCCTTCTCTAAAATACTCTGCCTTCTCATCGCTGTTCCATGTGGTGGGACAGGGAACAGTACAACAAAATGCCTGCTTTGTGCAATAGCTTTAATCAAATGCACCATATGGAGCTCCATGTTGAAGTTTAAAGATAAGAAAGGAAAGCAGGAATGTTTAAGTTTAAGTACAGCAAAGGAGGAAGTAAGTTTTAGAACAGAACAGAGAGAAATGGAGAGTCATCATTTGCTCCAGGATCTGTTACAATGCTATTCAGAGAAGAAGTTAAGATACCATGCTCACAAGTTCATGATAGATGATAAACAGCACGGTCTCTATAGACTGGCACTATGAAATCCAGGCTTGGCACAGCCACAGAGGAAGCAGGAGGCATGTGTAGGAGCAAGTCTGGAGAAGCAGAGGATAGATTAAAGTTGTCAGAGTTCCCATCATAGCCCCTTCTGTAGCACATACTGAGCCTGGTGCAGGTTGACTGATAGGCACACCACTCCTTTCCACATCTTACCAGAGCTGGAGTTAACACTGGACAGAAGGGTAGCTGGCACAGCAGATGGGGAGGTTTGCTGCACACGAGATCATCCCCCAGCTTAGCGATTTTCAGCTATCAGCAGGCCTGGCGTGTTTTGAATGGGAGGCATTCCAGCTGCATTTTGAGAGATGACAAGGCTTTTCAGGAGAGGAAAGGCAGGATTCTCATGGTAGGTTGTCTAGAATTGAAAATGCCTGCCTCCCATCTGGTGTCCCCTGTCATGGAGTTGGTCTGCTGCCTGGAGAAAGACCAGAGTTCTCCACAGCATGAGCAGGGCCAGCAGAGGATTTAATCTGAGGGAAGCCTTGTGCTCTCTGCTTTGGAAGATGCCTTGGTCAGGCTGATAATACCATCAGGTGTTCCTCTTCTCTGTAGCTATGTGTTCTCCTTCCTGACTCTAGAGGTTTATTGGCAGAACTGTAGCAGTTCTAGGCTCCATGGTGCCAGTGAGAGAGAAAATGCCAAGGGAAGAGGATGAAGTTCAGGAAAGAAACAGAATCTGGCTAGTTGATGGCAACAGTTAAAAAGTGAGGAGATAACACTATCATCCAACAAGTCAATGAGAGGGGATGACTGCAAGCAGTGACCTGCTGAGGAAAATCATAGAATCATAGAATGTCCAGGGCTGGAAGGGACCTTAAATAATCATCCAGTCCACTCCCCCTGCCAGAGCATCATCACCTATGCCGGATCACACAGGAATGCAACCAGGCAGCTCTTGAATATCTATAGAGAAGGACACTCCACAACTCCCCTGGGCTGCCTGTTCCACTGTTCTGTCATCCTTATAGGGAATAAAATCCTCCTCATGTTTAAATGAAACTTCCTATTCTTCAGCTTCCACCCATTGCCTCTTGTCCTGGCATTGGGCATCACCCAGCAGAGCCTGGTTCCATCCTCCTGGCACTCACCCTTTACATCTTCATAAACATCGATGAGGTCACTTCTCAGTCTCCTCTTCTCCAAGCTAACAGCTCCCTCAGTCTCTCCTTTCAAGAGAGATATTCCATGCCCTTAATCATCTTTGTGGCTCTGCACTGGACTTTCTCAAGCAGCTCTATGTAAATACTGCTATTGTAACATGAGAAGCAATAAATGTTTTAGGCAGAACTTGAAGTACTATTTTTGCTTTCTGGTCCAGCCATCAAATCTCCTATGTCCTTCCAGCCAGGCACATCCCAGCTCTGTGGTTCTATAAACTTTTTTTTCACCACTGCTACCTATGTTGTAGAAAAAGAGTAAATACTTTGATCTGTAGTCAGATGTTCCCCTTCTACAGCTGGGCTTAGAGGCAGCAATGAACGTCGAGGGCAGATAAAAGGGCTTATCAAAAGGGGAGTGACAAAGTGGCAGAAGGGTAACCTCTCCCTCTTTCTTCATAGGATGTTCCCCAGTGGTGTATAAGGCTTAATTGTGGTGTAAATCAGCCTGTACTCAATCAAAGAGCTTAAATGATTCACAGATTGTGAGCATTCTCAGCACTAAGCCCAAGTATGGGTTTATGTGTTAATTTCCTTGTGTACAAAAACCTTCTAATATCTGTAGCCCCCCAAGCTTCATTGTGCCGTTGGAGAATCACATCAGAGCTTTGCTCGTTAACATTTTGGTTGTGGCTGTTGCTATATTTACTGTTTTCTGTCTAGGGAATTCAGACATAGATGCTGTTAAGTGATGGATTTCCCTGGTTGCACAAAACGAGCCTGGTTTGGTTTTTTTCTGGTTTAGAGCCAGGTGCTCTGGGGGCTGAAAAGTTGCAGGGAGAGGTAAAATGTGGCTTTGAGGCAGAGCGAGAGCGAGATGGCCTGGACACACACTTTGCTGGGCTTGTGCAATTGGAAACTCCCAAAGAAGGAAAGTTCCTGCTGTTAATGGCTTTCATTCAGTTAAGCTTGCTTGGCTTTCTGGTCCCTCTTTGTAGGTAAACAGAACAATTCCAGGTGCAGGGCTGAGCCGTCCTACTGATTTCTTAACCAAATGGTGATCAATCTGGAGACCACAACCCTGCATACCTCCACCAACCCAGCTGTGTGAACTAGCATGGCAATGGGGATTTAACTCTAAACCCTGAATGTTTCCTGTGGTGCTGGACATCCTGTGTGCAGAGATATGACAGCTGGGATGAGCAAAGAACCTGGCCTTCTGGTTCTCCTATCCCTGGGCAAGCCTTGGCATTCCCAAACATCTCTGAGTACTGTGTCCAGTCTTGGACCCCCCGATTTAAGAAAGATGTTGAGGTGTTTGAATGTGTCCAGAGAAGTGCAACAAGGCTGGCGAGGAGGCTGAGAAAATGTTTGTTTGTTTAAACCCTAATTGTTAATGAGATCTAATTATAGAATCATGGAATCATAGAATCAACCAGATTGAAAGAGAGCAATGGCTACAAAACAAGAAGCAACAGCTACAAACTGGAACACAGAAAGTTTCATAGAATCAACCAGGTTGGAAGAGACCTCCAAAATCATCCAGTCCCACCTAGCACCCAGCCCTAGCCAGTCAACTAGACCATGGCACTAAGTGCCTCATCCAGACTTCTCTTGAACACCTCCAGGGATGGAGACTCCACCACCTCCCTGGGCAGCCCATTCCAATGCCAATCACTCTCTCTGCCAACAACTTCCTCCTAACATTCAACCTAGACCTCCCCTGGCTCAACTTGAGACTGCGTCCCCTTGTTCCACCACAGGGTGCCTGGCAGAAGAGCCCAACCCCACCTGGCTACAGCCTTCCTTCAGGTAGTTGATACCAAACAGATTGTGATACCAAACAGACTGTGGTGCTCAAAGTATTTTAGTGTGACAAGTGTCTTAAAACCCTACCGAAAGAAACACTGAACTAAGTTACAGTGCCATTTATCAAAACACCCTTGAGTCAAGGTTTGTGTTCTAGGCCAAACTCTATGAGGAGAGGCTGAGGGAGCTGGGGTTGTTTAGCCTGGAGAAGAGGAGGCTCAGGGGTGACCTCATTGCTGTCTACAATTACCTGAAGGGAGGTTGTAGCCAAGTAGGGGTTTGTCTCTTCTGCCAGGCAAGCAGCAACAGAACAAGGGGACACAGTCTCAAGTTATGCCAGGGGAAGTCTAGAGTGGATGTTACAAGGAAGCTGTTGCCAGAGAGAGTGATTGGCATTGGAATGGGCTGCCCAGGGAGGTGGTGGAGTCTCCATCCCTGGAGGGGTTGAAGAAAAGCCTGGATGTGGCACTTAGTGCCATGGTCTAGTTGATTGGACAGGGCTGGATGCGAGGTTGACGTGGATGGTCTTCGAGGTCTCTTCCAACCTGGTTGACTCTAAGATTCTGTGATTCTATTCTATGAAAGGCAATATGCATCAGGGAGTATTACTGCAGAACATGGGCCCAACAACACGTGTTACATACATAGTACCTTCTGAATGTACTTCCTTCCTCTCTTCCTAAACAGTTAAAAATCCCAGCTGGTTTCATCGGGAGTTAAGGGCTAAGCAGGAGCAAGCTTCATGTTACAGTTAACGTCAGCTTTGTGATATATGAAAAAGACTTGTAAGGTTAATAATAAAAAAATGCTGCTACCTCCTGTTGCTCAAAACACTTGACTAATCAGAAAGAAATGTGGTGACTGATGAGAGTTAAATTTAGTGATGAAGTATCTTAAATGTCTGAGAAATAATTCAGGCAACGTTATGTGACTGGGAATCTCAGAGTCCCACGGGATCCCTGGAGCCAGACGTTTAACAAGGCTTCTAGAGGGATATTTCCAGGCAATGGTTAAAGAGAGAAGATCAAACCACATGTTTCAGCAGAACTGCTTCAAAGCTTCACAGTGGTGCCAATAAAATCTAAATATTGTAGCTAGAGGATGGCAGACTAGACCTTATTGGAGTAACACTTTTCCCACTGTTGGAAGCAAAGGCAGAAAAGAAGAGCCTTGTTATCCTGGAGATCTGGGATACTAGACCTCAGATCTTTGCCTTTCAGAAAGCAGCAGCAGATCAAGGTTTTCACAGCAGTATCCCAAAAGCAATGTACAAAGGCCAGGGGAGCCTGCTGCTGCCACCCCATAACCCTTCCATTCCTGGAGCAAAAGCAATGCTCAGAGGCCAGGGAAGCCTGCTGCTGCTGCCACCCCATAACCCTTCCATTCCTAGAGCAAAAGTAATGCTCAGAGGCAGGGAAGCCTGCTGCTGCCACCCCAAAACCCTTCCATTCCTAGAGCAAAAGCAGTGTTCAGAGGCCAGGGAAGCCTGCTGCTGCTGCCACCCCAAAACCCTTCCATTCCTAGAGCAAAAGTAATGCTCAGAGGCCAGGGAAGCCTGCTGCTGCTGCCACCCCATAACCCTTCCATTCCTAGAGCAAAAGCAATGCTCAGAGGCCAGGGAAGCCTGCTGCTGCTGCCACCCCATAACCCTTCCATTCCTAGAGCAAAAGCAATGCTCAGAGGCCAGGGAAGCCTGCTGCTGCTGCCACCCCATAACCCTTCCATTCCTGGAGCTCTGGTGTGGTCAAAACAGGCAATGGGTTCATTTTACTACCACTCAAGCTGGTGTGTTTGGGTTTTTTTCTCTTCAAACGGTTGCGTAGTTTGGTTACAGAGAGAAGCAGAAGCGGAAGGCAGAGTAATTTGTACCAAATAGCTCTTGCTTCATCTTAGAGAAACACCTGGAATCAGTCATTGCTGTTCTTCTCTGGTGGCAGATTTCTATTTTGCTTATAGCCAAGACCCATAATTCATTTAGTTAAGTGTTTGTGTATCCTGCATTCCTTTGGCCATACAAACCCATGAATAAACCTCTGACACTCGTGTTTCTCATCCCAGAGTTTATTTATGTGTATAGGCAGAAGTATTTTAATAGTGTAAGGGTTATCAGAGCTGGTGTTCTCCTTGATGAAAACTCCAGCAGAACTTAGAGTCCTGCTTATATTCAGTCAAAGTTCTACTTCTTTGCCTTATTACCATCCAACCTCATACTTCAAGTCAGATTTTAGAGCTAGAGACCTCAAAATCTGCAGCGTGCAAAGGATTAATGTGATACAAAATCTTCTAACTGAACAGAAAACAAAAGAGATTACTGTGACACAGTGAGCCTCAAGACAGCCTGAACCAAGGATCACTGAAAGCATGGGCAAGAATCTCAGTTACCTTGACAGACTTGGAATAGGATCATTTCTTTCTTACATTGAAAATTCAGAAGCGATTACTTCATTTGTGTGCTTTTCTACTTGCCTTCTCATTACCACATCCCTACTGCAGTAGGGGTTATACTTTTTTAAGGATGAACTCCTGGATAGTCCATTCTGAGAGTGTCAGTGGCATTTGGGAGTGCAAGGTTCTATTAAAAGAAAAAAATGCTTTAAACAACTTGCTACACATCCAGGCAGCTCTGGAATATCTCCAGAGAGGGAGACTCCACAGCTCCCCTGGGCAGCCTATTCCAGTGTTCTGTCTGCCTCACAGGGAAAACATTTTCCTCATGTTTCCATGGAACTTCCTATGCCTCAGCTTCCACCCACTGCACCTTGTCCTGTCATTGGGCATCACCCAGCAGAGCCTGGCTCCTGCCTATTAGTACTCATTCTTTACATCTTTATAACCATCCCTGAGGTCGCCCCTCAGTCTCCTCCTCTCTCAGCAGCACAGTCCCAGCTCCCTCAGGCTCTCCTCATAAGAAAGGTCTTCCACTCTCTTTATCATTTTTGTGGCTCTGTGCTGGACTCTCTCAAACAGTTCCTTGAGGTTCTTCTCAAACTGAGATATCCAGAACTGGACACAATATTCCAGATGCGGCACCACCAGGGCAGATAAGAGGGAGAGAAGAACCTGTCTTGACCTACTAACCACACTCCTTGTACTCCCTCCCAGAATGGCATTGGCCTTCTTGGCCACAAGAGCACATTGTTTCTACTGCTTAGTATATATTTGCATACAGTGGTTCTACAAATATTAGTATATGATCTATCTGCAGACAGCCAGGGCAAATAAAACACTAACCCCCACCAGCTTCCCTTGTTTTCACCTTAGATACCTTGCCATACAGCTGATACATAGGCAGCCTGACTGTGGTCTTAGAACTGCAGATACAGTGAGTGAAGATCCACCTTTATTCCCTGTTCCCAGCCTTGGAACACCAGCCAGGCAACGTTTCTATTTATCACTACCCAGAAAGAATTCTTTCATCAGTTTTCTAACCTAAGAGCAGAAGCTTTCAACTCTATGCAAGCTATCAAGACAATCTCCTGTGTTGTGTTGTCCTCCCCAGTATATTGTTACAGGTAGCATTTGGCAAAAAAAACAACAACTCATAAGCTTTTCCTTTCAGTGTTTTCTCCTAAAAGAAAAGGCATACTGCTCATAGTAGCTTTCAATATATCCTTCCAACTCAGTAAAGAGGTTTAGTGTGTAGAGAGATTTACTGTGTCATCCCCCACCCTTTCTTTTTCCCTTTCTGATCATGCCTACATGGAAAGAAAAAGAATAATAGCCCTCCCCAATATGTTAGATAAAAGTTAATTCTCTCACTTTATGCAAGTGATAATGATGAACACTCTTAGAGCCTGAAACATTTGGGATTCCTGTCTCTTCTATTCAGCAGTGCTACGAGTTCTGTCTTTTGGTCTCTGCTTTATTCTGCAGTGCTGAGTCCAAGCAGGGTTTGAGTCTCATCTCGGCTTCCTGAGATAATAATGGCAACAGTGACAAATAACAGGAGTCACACAGAAGCACAGCACTTTTAGACACTGCAAGGGACCCCTAGAGATTGTTGAGTCCAACCCTCTGCCAAGGCAGGATCACCCAGGGTAGTCTGCACAGAAATGCATCCAGGTGGGTTTTGACAGTCTCCAGAGAAGGACAATCCAGAACCCACCCTGGGCAGCCTGTTCCAGGGCTCTGTCACCCTCACTCTAAAGTTTCTCCTCACGTTGAGGAGAAGGCCTGATCTGGTCACACCTTGAGTGCTGTGTCCAGTTCTGGGCTCCTCAATTCAAGAGAGATGTTCAGATACTGGAAGGTGTCCATAGAGGGGTGATGAAGCTGATGAGGGACCTGGAGCACAGCCCTGTGAGGAGAGGCTGAGATGGGGATGTGCAGCCTGCAGAAGAGGAGGCTCAGGGCAGAGCTCATTGCTCTCTACAACTACCTGTAGGGAGATTGTAGTCAGGTGGGGGTTTGTCCCTTCTGCCAAGCACCCAGTGACAGAACAAGGGGACACAGTCTCAAGTTGTGCTGGAGGAGGTCTAGGCTGGATGTTAGGAGGAAATTGTTGGCAGAGAGAGTGATTGGCATTGGAATGGGCTGCCCAGGGAGGTGGTGGAGTCGCTGTGTCTGGAGGTGCTGAAGCCAAGCCTGGCTGGGGCACTTAGTGTCATGGTCTGGTTGATTGTCTAGGGCTGAGTGCTAGGTTGGACTGGATGATCTTGGAGCTCTCTTCCAACCTGTGTGATTCTATGAAACCTTCTGTGTTCCAGTTTGTAGCTGTTGCTTCTTGTTTTGTAGCCATTGCTCCTTGTGAGAAAGATCAGTGTAAGAAAGATCAGCGTAAGAAAGATCAGTGTAAGAAAGGTCAGTGTAAGAAAGATCAGTGTAAGAAAGATCAGTGGTTTTAATATCTCTGGAATAATTTTCCCTGGTTACAGAAAGCAGCAAGACCTTTAGCTAGCACACAGGAGCCAGCCTGCCTCTTTTAGAGCTTTCTTTTTTCCTCAAGGTGCTGAACATCAGACTTTTCAGACAACAACCTGGGATACCAGCACAGCTGCTGTTCTTACACTGATTTTACACATACTCTAATAAGGCAGAATAAAAAAGTAAAGCCAAGGTAGGCATTACTTGAAGTGTCCTATGACACACAAAAGAGAACAGAGCAAAATCGCTCATGCTGGTTAGTGGAAAGAAACAGGCATTCCTAGAGTTTGATTTGTGACATTGCTAAGTAAGTAAACATCTGAATTAGAGCAAATGAATTGTGCACCATAGCTGCTGTTTCTCTTCACAGAAAGGAGACTATCTAAGGGCATAGCTCACATCTAGACCCCTATGTGGTCTAGTGGATTGGGAGGGATGCACAGTGTAACATTGTGCATAGAATCACAGAACCCTACAATCAGTCAGGGTTGGAAGGGACCACAAAGATCATTTCATTCCAATCCCCCTGCCATGGCTAGGGACACCTCAAACTACATCAGGCTGTCTAGAGCCTCATCCAGCCTGGCCTTAAACACCTCCAGGGATGGGGCCTCAACCACCTCCCTGGGCAACCCATTCCAGGGTCTCATTACCCTCAGGGTGAAGAACTTCTTCCTGACATCCAGTCTGAATCTACCCATTTCCAGCTTTGTTCCATTCCCCTTAGTCCTATCACTATCTGGCATCCTAAAAAGTCCCTTCCCAGCTTTCTTGTAGACCCATAAAGATACTGAAAAGCCATCCTTCAGATTGGATGTTAGGAAGAAGTTCTCCACTGTAAGGGTGGTGAGACACTGGAACAGGTTGCCCAGGGAAGTGGTGGAAAGCTTCATCCCTGGAGGTTTTTAAAACCAGGCTTGATGTGGCCCTGGGCAACCTCATCTTCCCAGAGAGAGTGATTGGCATTGGAATGGGCTGCCCAGGGAGGTGGTGGAGGCACCATCCCTGGGGGTCTTCAAGAAAAGCCTAGCTGAGGCACTTAGTGCCATGGTCTGGTTGATTGGATAGGGCTGGGTGCTAGGTTGGACTGGATGAGCTTGGAGGTCTCTTCCAACCTGCTTGATTCTGTGATTCTGTGATCTAGTGTGAAGTGTCCCTGCTCATGGCACAGGGGTTGGAAATAGATGATCCTTGGGATCCCCCTCAGCCCTGACAACTCCATGATCCCACTGTGCCATGCCTTGACTGATACATAAGGATTTACTGTCACTGGTATAAGATAAAAAACCTTAGTAACTAAACTAAATAATAAATCCTTGGAAGGTAAATAAATTGAAGGAGGTGTCTGGGGCCCACTTGGTACTTAAGACTAAAAATAGTAATTTTCCTTTCACTTTCAGTGGAGACAAATGTTAAAATAATGAAACCTTCTGAAAAAAAAAAATCAAACAACAAACCAGAAATGCTGCATTTTTACTGGCTCTGCCTTGTGCTTACAAAGTCCTTCTCCATGGAGTTATGTAATACATTTCCCATGATCTTTGTTTTGCTCCAGGGCCTTGATGAATTATGCTTTTTGAGTAGTGTGCCTTTGCACAAATATTGATACAAAAGATAAAGCTCTACTGACCCAGAAGTACTTCCACATTGTTTTTTTGAGGTCAATTGCAACATAACTAACATGAATTAGGGCAGTAGACAGAGACACACCTAAGCTGCAAAGCAAATACACAAAGTAAACAAGCCCAGATTTCCCCTACCATTACATGGATCCATGCACTTATTTTGTCACCTGAAAATATGTCACCACTTTGAATCATAGAACCACTGAAGTTGGAAAAGACCTCTAAGATCACCAAGTCCAACCACCACCATGGTCATGAAACCATGTCCTGGAGTTCCATGCCTGCACATTATTTTTTAGTACCTCCAGGGATGATGATTCCACTTCCCTGGGCAGCATATTCCAATGCCTGACCACTCTTTCAGTAAAGAATTTTGTTCCAGTATCCAATCTAAACCTTGCCTGGTGCAATTTGAGGTAATTTCCTCCTCTCCCACCACTTGTTACAAGTGAAAAGAAGCCAATATCCGTTTCATTACAACCTTCTTTCAGGTAGCTGTAGAGAGCAATAAGACCTCCCTTTATCCTCCTCATCCCCAGACTAAACAATCTCAGTTCTGTCAGCCATTCCTCACAAGACTTGTTCTCCAGACTCTTCACCAGCTTTGTTGCCCTTTTCTGGACATATTTTAGCACCAAAATGTCCTTCTTTTAGTGAGTGGCCCAAAATTAAACAGAGTACTGAAGCTGTGCCCTCACTGTTGCTCAGTACCTGGGCATGATCACTTCCCTACTCCTGCTGAACACACTGTTCTTCATACAGCCCAGGATGCTGCAGGTCTTGGCCACCTGAGCACACATTCAGTTCCCTGTCAACCAGCACACTCAGGTCCTTTCCTGCTGGAAGTTTTCCAGCCACTCTGCCCCAAGCCTGTAGTGTTGCATGTGGTTGCTGTGACCCATATGCAGAAACTGGCACTTGGCTTTGCTAAACCTCATACATCTAACCTCGGTGCATAGATCCAGCCCTTTCAGATCCCTCTGCAGAGCCTTCCTACCCTCAAGCAGATCACCACTCCTAGCCAATTTATTGTCATCCACAAACTTCTTGAGGGTGCACTCAATCCACTCATCCAGATCATTGACAAAGATATTAAACAAGATTGGGAAGTTCCTCTCTCTCCTGTGGAGAGGAACCTAGAAGTCCTGGTGGATAACAAATTGTCCATGGCTCAGCAATGTGCCCTTGTGGCCAAGAAGGCCAATGGGATCCTGGGGTGAATTAAGGAAAGTGTGCCCAGCAGATCAAGGGAGGTTCTCCTCACCCTCTACTCTGCCCTGGTGAGACCTCATCTTGAATATTGCATTCAGTTTTGGGCTCCCCAGTTTAAGAGGGGGCAGGAATCTGCTAGAGAGAGTCCAGTGGAGGGTCAAAAGGATGATTAAGGGACTGGAGCACTGCCTGATGACAAGAGGCTGAGGGACCTGGGGCTTTTTAGTCTGGAAAAGAGAAGATTGAGAGGGGATTTAATTAATGTTTATAAATATCTGAGGGCTGGGGGTCAGGAGAGAGGGGACAGGCTCTGCTCATTTGCTCCCTGTGACAGGACAATGAGCAATGGATAGAAGCTGCAACACAGGAGGTTCCAGCTCAACACAAGGGGAGATTTCTTTACTGTAGGGGTCACAGAGCACTGCCATAGGCTCCCCAGAGAGGCTGTGTAGTCTCCCCCTCTGGAGACTTTTTGAAGGTCTGTCTGGATGTATTCCTCTGTGACCTGAGATAGACTGTGTGGTCCTGCTCTGGCAAGGGGCTGGCCTCAATGATCTCTTTGGGTCCCTTCCAACCACTGATGTCCTGTGATCCTGTGATCCAAAACAGCCCTGGGGAACACCACTAATGATTAAATCTTTCTGAAACCAGTTACTGGTGACTATGTGTTAGGAGAATGTCAGGGTGAAGAGTAAATTTACATTGCCTAAACCTCCCTCTAAAGTTCCTGAACTGATTTTGCATCCAATAGGATGGAGAAGAGAAGAAACTCGGCTTTGAAATGTGCTTGCTTTCTGCTTAGGAAAAGAGATGGCATGTGCACAAATATCTCCCTCTCTTTATGTTGGCACTTTTCTTCCCTTCAATAGCAGTAGAACTTCCACTTCTGGGCTTGATGGCCCTTAATCAGTTTTCACCAGGTGACTGATTCCTGTTCTCCAGTTGTAGGAGCGTGTCTAGCATAAATGCTTGTTGCTTCTGTAGCTATGTCCTTTGTTAAAAGTGTCTGTCATGAGACAACTTCAGGCATCAGAACTCCTTTTCTCCCTCCTTCTTTGCTGCTACTACTGCACTGATGCCTCATTATACCTGTACAAGAAAGGCTATTATCCTTCACACGTTTATCTGCTGATCTAAATGAAAGTACATTACCTAAATAGTTGAATCAAGAAGCATACAACTGAAGCTCATTTCAGTCTGATCTGTATTTCTTGGGGCTTTAGCAGGTTAACAGCTTCCTGTGAAATTACTTTATTCAAGGGTTTTCACCATAATTTGGTCATAATGTGGTCTAGACCAAATGGTAATAAGAACTTGCAGCTCATTTTCCTTTCATGTCTCAGGAGGAAAGGGAGTCTCTTCTAAATAATTCAGAAATTGCTTTCAGAAACAATATGCACATTAACAAGGAGAGGTCTACTATAGAATTTATCTAACAGCACAGGCTGTTTCACTCACCTAGTGACAGGACAGGGGGAATGGAGCCAAGCTGCAGATGGGTAGATTCAGACTGGATGTGAAGAAGATGATGTTCAGCATGAGAGTGGTGAGAGCCTGGCATGGGTTGCCCATAGAGGTGGTTGAGGCCCCATGGCTGGAGGTGTTTAAGGCCAGGCTGGATGAGGCTGTGACCAGACTGATCTAGGGTAGGGTGTCCCTGGCCACGGCAGGGGGGTGGAATTAAGTGATCCTTGTGGTCCCTTCCAACCCTGACTGATTCTGTGTTTTATCCATACAGCCTTCTCCTCTCATGGTTGTTGCTTCCTACTGAGAAAGGTGTCAGCTACTGCAGTGAGGCAGAAGGAGATTTTACCCCCTCTCTCTTCACCAACCTAGTAGTTGGAACTAGATGATAGAATCACAGAATCAGTCAGGGTTGGGAGGGACCACAAGGATCAGTCAGTTCCAACCCCCCTGCTGTGGGGAGGGACACCCTACCCTAGATCAGGCTGCTCAGAGCCTCATCCAGCCTGGCCTTAAACACCTCCAAGGATGGCATCAACCACCTCCCTGGGCAACCCATTCCAGCCTCCAACCACTCTCATGCTGAACAACTTCCTCCCCACGTCCAGTCTGAATCTCCCCACCTCCAGCTTTGCTCCATTCCTCCCAGTCCTGTCACTCCCTGATATCCTGAAAAGTCCCTCCCCAGCTTTTTTGCAGCCCCCTTCAGATACTGAAAGGCCACAGTATCTCATCTGGGAGCCTCCTCTTCTCCAGACTGAACAGTCCCAACTCTTTCAGTCTGTCTTCATAGGAGAGGTGCTCCAGCCCTCTGATCATGATCCTTGTGACCCCTTCTAACCCTGACTGATTCTATGATTCTATGAAATGCTTATCATAGCATATGAATATTGTGTTATTGAATATCATCCCATTAATATTAAATACTCAATTAGTTAAGTCCCTGCATAATTACAACAGTAATACTGGAAAGAACAAAGTAAGGGTTTTGGTTTTTTGTTGGTTTGGGGTTTTTTTTTGAGTGCTGTGTGCTTATTTCACTCTAACAGAAGATCTCAGTGGCTCTGTAATAGAATTCTGCCTATGCCAGCATATGTTATTATCATTGTGGAAGTTTATACTGCAGATCATGGTGTCATTAATCTAGGCTTCTGGAAAACTTCAGAACAGGAAAAGCATGTCATGGTAGAAATCAAACAAATATATCACATCAACCCAACGTAAGTGGAATTCAAGTATGCATGCTGTATTTCCATCCTGCATGCTGTTTGCCAGTTGTGCTCCTTACATTTGTACGTGATGTAGGCTGGAAACTTTTAATTGGCTTTTGAGGGAAATTAATCATTTTTTTTCACAATTATGGGGTGTTTGGGTTTTTTTTTGGGGTTGTTTTTTTTCTCTTCTGGTGGTTAAAAACTTCATACAAGTAACCTAACCTGTAACAGCTCCAGTGTTTTAAGGAGAATGAAAATGTAGGAAAAGCAAGAATGCCCATTGCAGTGCTTTTGCACATATCATCAAATCATAGAACCAACCAGGTTGGAAGAGACCTCCAAGATCATCCAGTCCAACCTAGCACCCAGCCCTGTCCAATCTACTAGACCATGGCACTAAGTGCCTCATCCAGACTTTGCTTCAACACCTCCAGGGACAGCAACTCTACCACCTCCCTGGACAGCCCATTCCAATGCCAATCACTCTTTCTGTGAAGAACTTCCTCCTAACATCCAGCCTAGACCTCCCCCAGCATAACTTGAGATTGTGTCCCCTTGTTCTGTTGGTGTGCAGCCTGGAGAAGAGGAGAGGCTCAGGGCAGACATCATTGCAGTCTGCAACTACCTGAAAGGAGGTTGTAGGTCGCTGGGGGTTGGTGTCTTCTAGGCACCCAGTGACAGAACAAGAGGACACAGTCTCAAGCTGCACCAGGGGAGGTTTAGGCTGGATGTTAGGAAGAAGTTATTCCCAGAAAGATTGACTGGCATTGGAATGGGCTGCCCAGGGAGGTGGTGGAGTCACCATCCCTGGAGGTGTTTAAGAGGAGGCTGGATGAGGCACTTAGTGCCATGGTTTAGTTAATTAGAAGGTGTTAGGTGATAGGTTGGACTCGATGATCCTAGAGGTCTTTTTCAACCTGGTTAATTCTGTGATTCTGTGATTTTTCTGTTGTAGCTGCCTGGTTACCTGCTTTCTTTCCAGCTTCCTTACCTGTGTTCTATTAAGAAAAGATGGTAATTGTTAATAGCCCTCTCAAAGAACAAACACCTCCTACTTCAATATGGCAAAGAAAAGGTTTCAAATGCAGATCCTTAACTTCACAAAGGCCTGAGCCACTAAGCCACAGAGAAATGTGAAGGGCAAGGGGGAAGGAAGACAAGCCTATGAGCCACTCAACCAGCAGATCTGAAGCATGGTCAAAAGAAATGCAATAATGTCTAGTGCTCAAGTCTTATGAGGAGCAGCTGATGGAACTAGATTTGTTTAGCTTGGAGTAAAGGAGGCTGAGAGGAGAACTTATTGTTCTGTACAACTAACTGAGAGGTTATACTGAGGTGGGAATCAGACTCTTCTCCAAAGGAGCAAGTGATAGGATGAGAGGAAATGGCCACAGGTTGCACCAGAGGAGGCTTAGATTGGATATCAGGAAAATGTTTCCACCCAAAGGGCTGTCAAGCATTGGAACAGGCTGCTTCAGGGAAGTGGTAGTGTCAGCAGCCCTGGAGGCATTTAAAAGACATATAGATGTGGTGCTGAGGGACATGATTTAATGGTGACTTGACAGTGCCAGATTAGCGGTTTGATTTGATCATCTTAAGCTCTCTTCCAACCAAAATGATTCTATGAAGTGGACATAACTTGTGGTAGAGCTAAATGTCACGGGTTTGTGAGTAACAGCTTTCTTTGCTGGCAAAACTGCAGCCAGAAGAGTGTCCAGCACATGTCTAAGCCTAGACAAAGGATGACTGTAGCTGGGTGGTTACAAAATCTGTTGTATGCGTGGTGTAGCATGCACATGCTGGCCCTAGGGAAGAACCTGTCTGTTAGATGAAGGCTTCAGAATAAGAATTGCTCTGTTGACACTTATGCACACTTCAGAGGGGAAGGCAGCCTTACATGTGTCAGCTTTCACACTAAATTATTTTGGCAACCTATGGTCTTCCTCTAATGATGTGACTCTATCTACCAAGTGGGTGCATAAATAGCAAGAAGAGACCAACAGTGCTGGATGCTATTGTATCCTGAAAGAAAAAAGCAGAGGATACAAATGAAGACCAACTTTTCCTGCTCTCCAAAGCGTGTCTTTTGTTAGAGATACCTGAACTTTCTCCAAACAAACTGGTGCAGCTCTCCAGCATAGCTCAGGCATTAGCTCAGGTCTGGGAAGCAGCGAAGCCATGTTCTCTCAGCATGCCATCCTGGGGAGAGCACGTCTGGCTTTGTTGCTTCGAGTTTCAGAACAGGCTTGGTTGCTGTGAGCTTGGGAATCTCTGTGCCACAGATGTTCGCATGCCCTGAAAAGCAGATCCGGCTCGTAACGCTGCATACATCAAACCTGACGTGCAGTTGCTGCCCTTATTGCCATCCTAGTCAAAGCTATAACAGAATTGCAGTGTACTTATTTCATGAGTTTGGTCTTAATTACTCGCCAGACTTGCTGATCTCCTCTGTGACCTGGGGCGTAACTCTCGCGTGTGCGCTGCAGGTCTGCGTTCAATGTTGCGAACTCTTTCTCCACTTGAGATATCTTCTTTTCCCTTTTAGTCTGGTGCTTGTTCACATTGCTGTGCAGGCAAGAACTATCAAGTAATAAACTTTAGATTTCTCCAACTATCCTTTGCAATCTTATAGGCTGAAAGTATTCACTCATCTGGTGCAGCAAAAGTTCTTTCCTTCCTAATTTCTTTTTTTTCTTGTCTCCCTACCTCTCTGTCCAGACTTGTCTCCTTCTCATTGTTCCTTTTCCTCCCACTTTCATCTGTCTTCTTTTCACTGGTCTGTTCCTAATTTTATTTTATTTTCTACAGATCTTCAGTTTAAAAACCTCACCTCTGACTCATTCCCCTCAAAATGTATTCAAAGAAATATCTTCATTCTTCATACTTCTTCAAGACCCCTACAAGTGCGTTTTGTTTCTGAGGTTTCGGATAGATATTTCACTTCTATGACAGATACTTCAGGGTTCATATCACTGCATCAGAAATATAGTCAGTCCAGACTCATAAATCAGTATTACTAAGGTGTATCTGAAGAACTGAAACACTTTTATTGCAAACATCAGTGATAATATGGGCCTCAGAATTGCCCTGGAATATGGATGAGTACAAACCATTTAGGAACAAATATTCTGGCTGATAACTGACAGCCAGCCAAAAGCAGCCCCTGATAAAGATAAATAACCTGTACTCAGGGAAATTTTTTGCATCATTAAACATGGTGAGCATATTAGCTAGCAGGGGGTGGAGCTGAGTCCCTAAAGAGATAAATCTAAATTATATGCACTGCAGTGATCATAACAGTAATGCACCATCTTGGCTAACTAGCTGACATCAACGGGGAAGGGAATTTCAGATTGAAATGAACCAAGCTAAAGAGCACTGTGCTGTGCATACAGATTAATTGCAGCACATTCATGAACTTTTTAGCCTTCTTCTGTCATCTGTTTTTCTCTGATGCCAAAGCACAAAGAGTTTAGACATTTCCTTGTCAGGCTCCGCAGAGTGTCTTTTGATTTTTGCTTTCTTATGTGGTTTAATTACTCCTTTATTTACCTTCCATTAATCACCTTACACCACCAGTTTTACCAACCCTTGCCAAAAGCTTGTAGATTGATAGGAGAAGTCTAGAGGCATTTTTTCCCCCTGAGCAGGAGTGTACAGTTAGTTATTATATGCTCGATATCACAGAAAGGGAGAGCTCTGAAATCAAAGCAAAGCAAACACTGAGTCAGACACGTCTGAACAATCAAATTAAGCCCTGTTAAAAGAACATAAATTGGTTTAAATGTTTTCCATAAGTATATGGATTAAGTATATTTTTTTAAGCACATAAAGTATATTTTCTTAGGATGAGGAATGTCTTAGTAAGAGATAATTGCCTACTTTTAAATATTGGTCCTTTTGGTGTCTGAGAAAAGTTTTGGTTCAAACTGCTGGGTGGTGCGTGGAGTAAAAGGGTGAATACTAATTGGTTGGGGCTGACTTGGTGTAACTCATGGTTCTGTATTATTAATTGAGTCCATTTATTTCCTGTTGACATGACAAGTAAGGAAATAAACCAGATGTAACGGACACAATTTCAGTCAAAATCAAATATGCATTTTCATGAATAATTGATTCCCAGGTATATTATTGTCCTGCTAGCAAGTAAATCGGTTCAACAGGCTCATAGATAAGCCAGTGGTTTTCCTTCTTGCATATGAATATTCACTTGCAAATCCACTTAGAAGGGGCCTGAAAGAAGCATTAGAGCACAAAAACGTGACCTGCAAAGGGCAGTGCTTTGGCTCCATTCCTTACCCAGTTTCTGCCCCGAGGCTGTAATTGCAGCTATGCAAGTCTCATGTGTGCTCCTGGGCATCCCACCTGCAGTACCTAAGCATCCATCAGATTGTCCAGGTTGTTTCTGCCCATGGGTAAATGAGGATGAAAGGCAGGATTTGCTTATTTCGATGGCAGCAAGGAATTTTCCAGCTGGTTCCCTGTAAGACTTGTGTTCCAGCTAAGAGGCTGTGTCCAGCTGCAGTGACTATGTGGCCTGGATATGTGTTTTAAATGAACTGCTGTTAAATCAGTAACTTCAAAAGCCTTAGCGCTGGCCAAAGGGGCTGTCCCTTAAAGGAGCCTATAAAAATGGCAGCTAACATTTTATGATGCTGTTACACCCTGTGAAGCTATGACATAGAATAGAATAGAATAGAATAGAATAGAATAGAATAGAATAGAATAGAATAGAATAGAATAGAATCAAACAGATTGGAAGAGACCTCCAAGATCATCCACTCCAACATATCACCCAGCCCTGTCTAATCAACCAGACCATTGCACTAAGTGCCTCATCCAGGCTTTGCTTTAACACCTCCAGGGATGGCAACTCCACCACCTCCCTGGGCAGCCCATTCCAATGTCAATCACTCTTTCTGGCAACAACTTCCTCCTAACATCCAGCCTAGACCTCCCCTGGCACAACTTGAGACTGTGTCCCCTTGTTCTGTTGCTGGTTTTGTGGAGGGGCTGCAAACTATGGATTTCATGTCCAGTGTTTGTCAGGAAGCATTTTGACTGGGTTCTGTAAATCAGCTGATTTGGTGCTGAATGACAAAGCCCCAAGTGAAGGAACTTGTTTAGAAAGTCTTGACAGAAAATGGAAATAAAATCTCAGCTAAAATAATATCTTTTATTTTTAAATAGAATTATCAGCTCTGTCAGAATTTGGCTGAGAATTTATGGCTATTTCTATTAACAAGGATATAGACAATGTAGCCTCTTAGAGTCATTGAATCAACCAGGTTGGAAGAGACCTCCAAGATCACCCACTCCAACCTAGCACCCAGCCCTACCCAGTCATCTAGACCATGGCACTGAGTGCCTCATCCAGGCTTTTCTTGAACACCTCCAGGGATGATGACGACTTCACCACCTCCCTGGGCAGTGATTTTTTCAACAGTCCTTGAGAAAGTTCTGGATTTAGAACAACAAATGTTTGCTAGCTCCTCTAAGAACCACTTTGCTGTAAGCAGGCATCAAGCTGTTCAAACTTTTTCATGTCACATTTTTGTCTCCAAAAGAGGTGCTGCAATTTGGCTTCATTAAGGCTTGTGAACTGTAAAAACGCGGTCCCAGATTGGTCCTTATTATCTTCTGCTCTCAGAGGAACTGATTTAGTGAGGTGCATCAGCTGGGGTGTAATTAGTTTATACATTTGAATGGGCCTTTGATTCCTGTTCCTCTACTCATGTTTAAAGTTACAGGCTCAGATAGTACATTCAACAATCTTCCTACCAAATTCACCTACTCTTTTTTTGCCTTTTGTTTTCCTGTCCCGCAGTTGCTTCTCTCATCAGCAGAAGAAGGGAGAGCAGTAAACATGTCTGGGCAAGCCAGAACATGTTTGAGCCTAATCTAGCCTATTTTGGCCTTCCACAACAGGAGGAAAGATTAGTCCTGCCATCCATTTACGGAAGGCAAGAAAACAGTTTGATGTATTTCTCTCAGGCTGTGGCTGTGCTAGTTTGAAGCAGGCTAGAATGTTTTGGTGAGAAGAACTAGATTAGAGGCTGGGAAAGGAAACCAATGGTGATGGCTACTTTGCTTATAGGCCTGCTGAGAAGTATAGGAACAAGAACTAAAAACATGAGATAACACACTCGCCATCACTCTTGCTGGGGCTGCTGGCTGAGCTGCATCTCTCTAACCTCACCACTTTGCTTCCTAACCTCTTGGCCAAACCTCCATTCTTCCTTGGGACTGGGGTAGGGTTGAGAGAGGTACGGGGAAGGTGAAGAGGCAGTAGAGAGCCCCTCCGGGGGACTCAGGTTTCTGGGAGGGCTGTTGTGTTTCTGTATTACCTTTCACCTTGAGTATTTCTGTCTATAACTGTATAGACTGTAACTATCTGCTTGTGTATTGTGCTAGCTGTAAATATAAGCTTCATTCATATTTCCAGAGCTGGCTGAGCCTAGTCTGGGTGATTTCTAAAGTGTGTGTGGGGGGAAGGGAACACCCAAACCATCACAGTGGCTCACAAAGCTTTGTGAAAACGGAGTAGAAAAAAAAAAGCAAACAACAACCCAAGCCTCAAACATATTTTTGTTAACATTCTGAGTAAGCAGTTCCATGCAGACTGTCATTTTCTTTCCTAATTGCAAATGCCTTCAAACCCCTTCCCATCACTTTATGCAGCGTTTTTAATAGCCAGCAGGAACTGTGAGTAAATCGCATTGACCCTCAAGGTCCGTAGGTAGATCAAAACAGACACCCTCAGATTAAACACGTTGTTGCCTCCACTGCAGTGATATGCAAACAATTATAGAGCAGGTCAGTCCAGGGCATCATTGATATTGCTTGCCAACCAATTTATTTGTGCAACCCCTGACCCCCTTTAATGTGCTTCTTCAAAGAAGTAGAACCTAAGAGCCTCTTAGGTATGACTGATGGAAAATTGGCCATTTCCCCCCCCCCCCTTTTTTTTAAAAACTAGTAAAATGTTCTGAATACTTTTAAAGGATCAATTTCTAACTTAAGTCAAATGCTAAATGAAACCAACTTCAATGAAATGTTTCATGGATGGCAATCTAAAATCTGCGTGGTGATGATTTTCTGAGATATTAAAAACCATGCAGAATTGAATTCAGAGAAAACATTTGTGATGGTTTGGGTGTTCCCCACACACTTTTGGAAATCACCCAGACTAGACTCATCTGGCTCTGGAAATATGAATGAAGCTTATATTTACAGCTAGCACAATGTACAAGCAGATATTACAATATATAACACCCAAGCCACTGTGATGGTTTGGGTGTTCCCTTCCCCCCCACACACACTTTAGAAATCACCCAGACTAGGCTCAGCCAGCTCTGAAAATATGAATGAAGCTTATATTTACAGTTTAGCACAATACACAAGCAGGCCTACGAAGAATGAAGTAGTTCAGCACCTGTAGAATGAGTTTCCTAGAGTCTTCAGAGAGCACAGGATCACAGGATGTTAGGAGTTGGAAGGGGCCTCTAAAGATTGAGTCCAACCCCTGTGAGGAAAGGCTGAGGGAAAGATTGAGTGCAGCCTCGAGAAGAGGAGGCTCAGAGGTGACCTCATTGATGTCTACAAGTACCTGAAGGGAGGCTGTAGCCAGGTGAGGGTTGGTCTCTTCTACCAGACAACCAGCAACAGAACAAGGAGACACAGTCTCAAGTTGTGGCCAGGGGAGGTCTAGGCTGGATGTTAGGAGGAAGTTGTTGGCAGAGAGAGTGATTGGCATTGGAATGGGCTGCCCAGGGAGGTGGTGGAGTCGCCATCCCTGGAGGTGTTCAAGAAAAGACTGGCTGAGGCACTTAGTGCCATGGTCTGGTTGATTGGACAGAGCTGAATGATAGGTTGGCCTGGATGATCTTGGAGGTCTCTTCCAGCCTGGTTGATTCTATGATTCTATGATTCAAGTTGCTCAGTGTTTTCTAATTATTGCCTTGGAGTTATGACATAGAAAGATGATGGTGAGGTAGTAGCTGGAGACATTTTCTGCGGCAGAATAAGGTTTCATCTCACTTCACTGATCTTAGAAGCTCAGCACTCAGCCAAAATTTATTTCACCAACTCTTCTTGCTAGTCCAGGTTGAGGAAAAGACAACCACAGAAAGCAGTTCATCCTAAATGTTTTAAACTGTACTCTAGTGAGATGAATCAGTCTTTGGTCTCTTCCTTCTTCCCATTGAATACTGAGGCAGTGAAAAAGACTACCTTAAAAATAGATATCTGTGTTTCAGATGACTAAAGTGAGTGAGGGGAAGCCTACTTCAAGGACTTCAGTGGGTTATGACACCTCTCCTTGATATTAGCAGGTTTGTTTCTCTGAAGTAAATAGTCCTTGCAGCAGCCACTCTTCACACTGCCATTGTCACATATCTACCACACGGGTCACTGATGTGTCTCCCTGATCTCTTTCATAGCTCATACCATAAATATTCCTCCCAGCTCTAGGCTTCTGCCTACATGTCAGATTAAATTGGGGTGAAGAGGCAATTAGTGTCATGAGATCTGAGTTCAGAATTTTATGCAATAGTGAGCTCAACCATGGATTCAATTGTGGAATGCAGGCTAAGTGTTTTGAGTGGTATTATTACCTAATTACACTTACCTAATTACAATTTAATTAGGATGAGTAGCCAAGGGTTTGGTTTTCCTGATAAGAAAAGGCTTCTGTCTGAAGGGTTTGACAGCTCTTTGGAAGGTATTGCACAGAAGAATTATGGGTTTCAGTCTACTTTGGGTTTTATGTCTCTTTCTTGTCATTTTTGTGTACAGATAGGCTAAAGAATTACTCAATTTTAAGTGTACCATAAATTCTGTAAATACAGATTGCATTTTTACTTCATTGCTGCTCCTTTACAAGATGATTTTACGGTGGGAATGTGTTCACAGACTGACATTTCACAGAGTTTTTATGATTAGCACAAAAATGACCACAAAAATGAAACATGGACTCTGCTGTCTCTGCACATATTCCAGAGATTGTGACTTTGACCTATACAATGTTTTCAATTTGGTGTCTTGGTCATTTCCAATCTTCTCCCTTTCTAATTTTGATGCTTTGTAAGGAGGATGTGAAATAGTTTGTCCATCAATATATGTAACAGTGAGAAGGTTAAAAACATTGAGAGTGAATGGGAAAAATTACCCTGGTTGGAAATGGTCACTTTCAGGAGTGCTTTTACTCTGAAAAGTGCTATGCAAAGTTTCTATTTATTGGCTTTCTTGTTCTTGTACACTTGCAGCCCAGAGGGCCAAACACATCCTGGGCTGCATGAGGAGCAGTGTGGCCAGCAGGACGAGGGAGGTGATTCTGCCCCTCTATTCTGCTCTGGTGAGACCTCACCTGGAGCACTGCATTCAGTTCTGTAACCCCTATTACAAGAGGGATGTGGACATGCTGGAGCCCCTGGAGGTGTTGAAGAAAAGCCTGGATGAGGCATTTAGTGCCACGGTCTACTTGATTGGATAGGGCTGGGTGATAGGTTGGACTGGTTGAGCTTGAAAGTCTCTTCCAACCTGTTTGATCCTATGATTCAAGTTTGCTATTTAAAATGCTAACAATACTAAGAACAAAAGTTCTGCATTCAGAAACTGTGACTCTCTCTCTCCTGCAACTGAGACCAACAGCCTCTTTGAATCTTTCCCTAGTCACTACTACTACACACTTATGTAACGATTGCCCTGGGTGTGATTACCTGCCTAGGATCTAAGAGGTGTATATGTTGAGTATTTGAGAACTGTCATAGAATCATAGAATCAACGAGGTTGGAGGTCTGATCATCCAGTCCAACCTATCCCCCAGCCCTATGCAGTCAACTAGACCATGGCACTAAGTGCCTCAGCCAGGCTTTTCTTGAACATCCCTCAGTCAACCATTATTTTAGTCATGTGCAAGTCAGGAGGAACTTCTTTCTTTCATATATACCCCAGATGGCACAGTTTCATGGGAATAAACCACAGTAAATCTTGTTCTTCAGATAAGCAGATATGATTACTTAAAAGACACAAAGTTTGCACATCTGTTGGACAAAGCACTTCCATGTTTATACAATAACTTTCCGAAGAGGAAATATGCTTTAATCGCTCATGGGTTTTATTTCTCTGCCTGATGTTCCCAGAAGCAAGTTCTTCTGGGCATCACATTAAAGCACCGAGAGATCCTCCTCAGTAATGCTGCAGCATCATTCCCAGCCACATTCTGCCTTCTTTTGCTCAGATAATGCACAAATCAAACCGTGATGTCTAAATTCTCACGAGAAAGCGTGTAGTGAGAGCCAAATCTGATTCCAATAAGAGACCAAATAGAAGCTACAAATATATATATATAAAAAAAGCTGGTTACCACCCTACAGCTGTGACTTTGCAGGCTTTCCTGGATACTGTTTTAGTTCCTTCTGTCATCATGCAGATGCATTTAATCCAGGATCCTGCTTTCAAAGTAAAGCCAAGGGAAAAAAAAAACCCATTGCATGGTATCCTATTAAAGTAGTGTTGGGAAAGCATAATGACAGAACATGGTGCAGAGTGTGGTACAGACAGTTACATTGAATTGGTTACATCAATCTAAATGCTCAGTGCTTCAGGAAGAACTGAAATAATATTCCATTTGCTAGAGATGGACAGAAAGAATAAACATATTGTTCTCTGGAAAACTGTGTTGAAAGATCTTTAACATACTTAATATCAAGGGATTAGGATGATAAAAGCCTTTTGCATCCTTGCTCGCTCTCGTTTGTTTCATCTTGTTCGGCTGCTCTCTTCTTGCTACACATGAAATGTGTTTTGAAAGGATTTGTGCTAGAACATGTTTATGATAATGTAAAGGCCATAACCTTTTCAGTACCTCTTCATAGGATGCTTGCCTCTAATTATTTCCATCTCTGGCTTCAGAAACTTCACTTCAGTTGTAAGAGGAGGGATTTCCATAAATGCAGTCTAACATCTCCCCCCGTACCCTTGTCCTATCCTCGTGACAGATGGTGGCATCTTAATGGAATTTTGGCACCTCTGTTTCTGACAATTTTACTTTACAGCAGAACCTCAATGTATTACCTAAGACAAGGAAATAATTTAAGGTGACTATAGGAAATGGGGCTGGTGAAGGGCCTGGAACATAAACCCTATGAGGAGAGGCTGAGGGAGCTGGGGGTGTTTAGCCTAGAGAAAAGGAGGCTCAGGTTTGACCTCATTGCTGTCTACAACTACCTGAAGGGACATTGTAGCCAGGTGGGGGGTGGCCTCCTCTCCCAGGCAACCAGCAATAGAACAAGGGGACACAGTCCCAAGTTGTGAGGGGGTAGGTCTAGGCTGGATGCTAGGAGGAAGTTCTTCACCGAGAGAGTGATTGACATTGGAATGGGCTACCCAGGGAGGTGGTGGAGGCACCGTCCCTGGAGGTGTTCAAGCAAAGCCTGGCTGAGGCACTTAGTGCCATGGTCTGGTTGACTGGCTAGGGCTGGGTGCTAGGTTGGCCTGGATGATCTTGGAGGTCTCTTCCAACCTGATTGATTCTATGATTCTATGAAAGACAAAGTAGAGACTATCACTCATTTACATTCCAAAGGACCTCACACAAGTTCTTATGCAAAAAAAGAATCACCAGATAAACACAATATTTTCTTATATAATTGCTTGGTCTTTGTACTGTTTTGATTGTATTTATGGGGGGTTTGTTGCTGTTGTTTGGGGGTTTTGTTTGTGTTTTGCCTGTTTGTTTTGATGACTATTGTTTGTGCATCTTTATAGTGGCTGCTGGCAGAGTGGGTTTTTCAGTTTGGCACAGACATTTACTTCTTTGATTCTGTGAACGTGTATGTAAGAAACTTTCTTTCTGTACATACAGAGTTCCCCCCTTCAGACTTCAGGGCTGTCTTGACTAGTTGCCTCATTTCCTAAGAGTCCTCCTAGCCAAATCTAAATGATGCTTTCCTTTTACTCAACACATCTTCTTTCACAGATGTGTTGGATTTAACTATGCCACAACAGCTTTAACCATCGTGGCTCAACTGTTGTTCTTTCCAGGTGAAAATCAAACCAGATGTGCCTCCTAGAGCCCAGACACAAATGATAGCAGTTCTGTATTCTGCTAAAAAGCAGTATGGGACAAGAGCTGATTGCAGAAATTTGGGGTCTTGGTTAGATGCTGTGCCCTCTGCACACCAGTCTCTGGCATGGATGAGGAGAGAGGAGCTGGAGAAGGGCAGCTGCTTCGATAGAGGGAGGAATGAAGTTAAGAAGTTGCTATGTTCATTGATCACTCCTTTACTTCCCTTAAGAAAAAAATCATTGTATCTGACTCTTTGCTTATTAAAAAACACCTTTCTCCTCTGCTTCATGAAGGAAGGGGACAGAGGAGAGAAAAAACCCAACCTCATTCATGCAGATTCCAGCCTATAACCATCACTCAGAAATTGTCAGCTACGAGCCCTTGATGTCTGTGCTAGTTTGAGCCTAACAGGGATATCTTAATGAGAAGAATTAGATGCTAGGCTGTGAAAAGGAAACAATGGTGATGTCTGCTTCACTCATAGGCTTGCTGAGATGGATAAGAACAAGAACACAAACACAGATAACAGAGTTTTCTCTCTGGCTTTGGGCTGGAACTTCTCTATCTCTAACCTGTTGTCTGTGTGACTAATCCTTCTGCTTCCTAACCCCCCTGGCCGACCCTCCAAACTCACCTTGAACGTAAGACAAAGTCTAGGGTAAGGTAGAGAGGTAGGAAGAAGGTGGAAGGGTGGTTGGGAGTCCCTCCTGGGGACTCTGGTTTCTGGGAGGGCTGTTGTGTTTCTGTATGACTTTTCAACTTGTCTACTTCTGTCTATAGCTATATATATTGTGAATACCTGCTTGTATGCTGTGCTAAGCTGTAAATATAAAGCTCCATTCTAATTTCCAGCTGCTGAGCCTAGTCTGGGTGATTTTCTTAAGTGTGGGGGTGTGGGTAACACCCAAACACTCATCACAATGTCAAAATGCTACTGTAGTGTGGTGGCTCCAGTGGCTTGGGGCACTAATTATGAGAGGGAGTTGCTTAAAACTTTCTGAATATCTTACCCACATTTTGCTATGGCATTACACTGCCTCAGACCTTGTTATTTTATGTGCTCCATGAACTGAATGCTGGCTAATTACCATGGGTCTCATGTCTGTAAAAATAAGCTGGCTTTAAATTAGAAAAAAACCCCGTGTTAAAGAACAGGTATAAAAATTCCAGCCTTCTGCATGACAACCACATTCTCTAAATTACTTCCTCATGGAAAGGTTTATGGGGTCTCCTACAAGGCATACTCCTAAATCTGCATAATGAGTGAGGACTTGTTAAATGAGGGTGCAGAAAAGAACAGATTGTGAGGAAACTACAGAGTGCTTTAAGCCCAGAAGACCAATCACAGCCTAGGATGCATCAAAATAAGCAGATCAAGAGGTGATTCTGCCACTAGCACCCAGCCCTAGACAATCAACCAGACCATGGCACCAAGTGCCACATCCAGGCTTTGCTTCAACACCTCCAGGGATGGCGACTCCACCACCTCCCTGGACAGCCCATTCCAATGCCAATCACTCTCTCTGGCAACAACTTCCTAACAACATCCAGCCTAGACCTCCCCTGGCACAACCTGAGACTGTGTCCCCTTGTTCTGTCACTGGTTGTCTGGCTACAGCCTCCCTTCAGGTGCTTGTAGACAGCAATGAGCTCTGCCCTGAGCCTCCTCTTCTGCAGGCTGCACACCCCCAGCTCCCTCAGCCTCTCCTCACAGGACTGTGCTACAGGCCCCTCACCAGCTTTGTTGCCTTTCTCTGGACATGTTCCAGTACCCCAACATCTCTCTTGAGATGTTGAGAAGGGCCCAGAACTGGACACAGCACTCATTATATTGGTGAATAGAGAATGTGAAAACAGTGAGATCTTAAATGTCTCATTGTAGAGAGAACAATATAGCAGGGAGAAAAAAGTTGTTTTAAATCTCTAACTTCAGGAGATATTCACAAACATTCCCTTTCATATCCTCCAGTACTCCAGGTGGGGTCTTAGCAGAGTGAAGGGGCAGAATCACCTCCCTTGACCTGCTGGCCACACTCCTCCTGGTGCAGCCCAGGCTCTGGTTGGCCCTCTGGGCTGCCTGTGCACTATTGTTTCAATACAAGACAATTTATCAGATACCTCCTTTCTTTTTTAAACAGAAAACTGTATGAGTTTGTTTGCTTGCTTTGATTCAGCAGACATGTCTTGGTAACAAAGGTACAAGGTTTCTAACATTCAAAGAGTTAAATACATAACAATTAGGAGCATTAATCACAATACATAGAAAAGATGCAGGCATCCTTTTGAATACAAGAATAATCTGTTCTCTCATGACAGCATATTCTTTCATTATGATTTTGATTATCATAGGACCAACTCAATTCATGCCTAGGAGTAGCTCCAGTGCTTACAATTCAGGCTGGAATAAATATTGCATTCGTCCTTTCTGAACTGAACCTCACCCAAAGTCAACATAGTTAAGCTTCTGTATTTACAGAGTTGAGGGTGAGTTGATATTTCCATCATACCCTTTATTTTTAAAGGTCTTAACTTGGATTTTGCTTTTTGTTGTGTTTATTTTAGGCTTTCTATACTTAAAATATTAACTGCATGGAGAACACATGTGTATGTCAAATAAAATATGCATGACAGAGGAGAAAAAAATAGTGATCCAGCTTTAAAATATATGTGTCTGTGGGTTTTTTTTTTCAGTGCTTGGAAAGGAAAACCAAACCCAACAGCTCCCATGATCCTACAACCAGCTTGGTCCAAAGATAGCAGTCTGTGGTGCCAGAGAACCAGGTAATTTTGACAGAACTTCAGGGAAGTAAATAGTGATGGCAGATTTAAAGGTAAAAAATATGCATGCCTGCTTTTGCATGCATGCCCACACACATGTGCAAACTCAGATACACAGATGGAATCAGTCTGACTTACAGGTGTGCCAAACTCAGGGCTTCCAGAGGTAGAGTTCTGCTTTTTAATGCACAGCACCGAAAGCACTGGAGTCACCTAACTAAGAATCTCCACTCATTCCCCACATACCAGCTCATTCCTTAACTCATGCCCAGGTGTATCAGCACAAAGACAGATATGGTAGCTGAAGCTAGTGCCTAGCCAGCAATCCAAATATTGTAAGGCAATATCTTATAGGCATGATTTGAAATATAGAGCAGTGGATGTCATTTGAATGTGAGAATTGCCTTGCCACTCTCACTGCAGAGCCACTACAGAATTGCTGAATATCAGGAATGCTTGGGGAGACTTAAACAAATCAAACCCCACCTGGTCCATCCTAGCAAAGCATGCCTAAATTAGTATTAGATCCACTTTGCTACCGTGGCCATCAACTTGGACCATTTTTTTTCCCCCTAAGGTAATAATATAACCCTCATTTTGAATTCCAAATCCAACTTCCAACCTGGCTGATTGTGTGACTCTATGATATGGTTAGAGACAAGATTTCCACAGCGTTTTAGAACAGAGATGATGTGCACAATCAAGCTGAGTTGTGAAAATCATTGTGAGGGAACAGTTATGAGAGGTCTTTATGTTGTTTTCTCAGCCTTCTGAATCCATGCCTGTATTGCATCAGGACAAGCTCTTCTAGACCATCTAGGCTGATGGCAGTGTGCTTTTCACAGTGTGCTGGTTTGAGGCTAGTTAGAATATTGTAATGAGAGAAATTAGATTATTGGCTGTGAGAAGAAAATATAGTGATGGCTAAATTACCCATTCCTTCTGCTGGGACACACAAAAGCAAGGACGTAAACACAGGTAAGACAGGCTTTGCCTGGCTCTTGCCATATTAACTTGTCTGCCAGACCCTGCACATCGTCCAACTAATAATTCTGCTTCTAACACCCCTTGCTGACCTTTCCACATCATCTTGCACACAAAAGAGATTCTGAGATAAAGGAGAGGGTGAAAAATAGGCGGAGAAGTGGTTGGGTGGCCCTCCTGGGCACTCTGACTGCTGGGAGGACTCTTGTATTTCTGCATTACTTTTAACTTGTATATAGCTGTGTATAGTTGTAAATATCTGCAATATGTTGTATATCATAGAATCATAGAATTAACCAGATTGGAAGAGAGCTCCAAGCTCATCCAGTCCAACCTAGCACCCAGTCCTGTCCAATCAACCAGACCATGGCACTAAGTGCCTCAGCCAGGCTTTGCTTCAACACCTCCAGACACAGCCACTCCACCACCTCCCTGGGCAGCCCATTCCAATGCCAATCACTCTCTCTGACAACAACCATTTCTAGCTTTGCTGCATTCCCCCATGTCCTACCATTATCTGGCATCCCAAAAAGTCCCTCCCCAACTTTCATGTTGTCCCCTTCAGATACTGAAAGGCCAGAATAGGGTCACCTCAGAGCCTTCTCTTCTCCAGACTCCAGAGTAGTGGTGACAACTCTTTCTGGCTGCAGTGCCACATGAGACCATGGAGAAGCAAGCATATTGCAGGGTGAAGAAGGCCTTGTCTGCTGATGCAGTCCTCAGCCTGAGCAAGCAGATGTTAACTAACCTTGGTCTTTGCTGCGGCAGTGAGAATTTCCCATCGCCAGCACTGGGCTGGAGATCACAGCATCACAGTATCACAGCATCACAGTATCAAAATATCACCAAGGTTGGAAGAGACCTCACAGATCATCAAGTCCAACCCTTTACCACAGAGCTCAAGGCTAGACCATGGCACCAAGTGCCACGTCCAGTCCTGCCTTGAACAGCCCCAGGGATGGCGACTCCACCACCTCCCCGGGCAGCCCATTCCAGTGTCCAATGACTCTCTCAGTGAAGAACTTTCTCCTCACCTCCAGCCTAAATTTCCCCTGACGTAGCTTGAGGCTGTGTCCTCTCGTTCTGGTGCTGGCCACCTGAGATCTGTAACTATGACTGAGAGTACCTACTGAATCACTGTCAGCTTGATTGTCATGCTGTTGGTGGCTGTATGTGCAGGAATACACCACAGGTTATTTTTAAGTCTAAAGCCCTGAATTATTATCTTGGTCAGAACAACATGAGTATTTTCTAATCCCTTAATTTGGTGCAGGAAGGAAACCGAGGTTCATATTGCCCCATACTGCTCTTCTTTTCTCTGTAGTAGACGAAGGAAATGAAGCAAAGCCAATTCCAGCGAAGCTCTGAGCTTTGGATGAGAAAGTACTGGAGGTCCAGCAAGCTAAATAAGAATGTATCAGCTGGGAGAGGAAAAAAAATACAACCCATAAAATAAAAGAATAATGTTTAGAAGGGCAGAGACAGGAAATTACTTGTGAGAAATGTACAAGACTGAGTGATTTCTTTTCTAAATGTATGATGCCAATTTAGTGTTTAAGGCTGCTCAATGGCTGGAATACAAACTTCTTGTGAAATATATTAGGTGTTTAGAGTCACTTAGTGGTTAGTAAAAAAAAAAAAGGAAAGAAATCCTCCTAATGAAACAATGTATTAATTGCTCAGGGCCACTCAAGGCAAACACACATAAAATATTTAGATGTCTGGAGATGCTCAGCAGCTTGATAACCAACTTTTAATAAAGTCTATTCAGTGTTTAGAGTTGATCAGCAGCTAGGAAAACAACCCATGCTCAGCAGTAGGAATGCAGGGCTAATAAAGTACAGAGCTGCAGCAAGGCTTTTAAAGGTACATGAAAATCAAGGAGACTAAATTAAGCAATAACAGTAGAGGCACTGGTGTTTCCATAGGATTAATAGCTGACTGGGATGAGTTGATGGCCTGTGGCTGTATTTCAGGTCATTAACCTCAGCTGGTCATTAGTCCCCAGGAAAGGCCCAGCACTGAGGTCATTATTGCAGTTGTAAGAAGGCAGCCATACAAACCCAGCCATCACACAAGCAGCCCTATATGCATGTTGGTAAACGGATGTCTGCAGTCTCTCTGCATATATTAAGAAGAGATACTCCTGTTCATCTTAACAGAGGTTCTATCTAGAACAACTGCAATGCCTTACAAGCAGTAAGATTATTGCAAATTCCATTTCCACTCAGTGCATGAATCAAAATCATTCTGCAGCGTGAGAGTGGTGAGAGCCTGGAATGGGTTGCCCAAGGAGGTGATTGAGGCCCTGCCCCTGAAGGAGCTGGAGTTGTTTAGCCTGGAGAAGGGGAGGCTCAGGGGTGACCTCATTGCTCTCTACAACTACCTGGAGGGAGGCTGTAGCCAGGTGGGGTTGGTCTCTTCTGCCAGGCAACCAGCAACAGAACAAGGGGACACAGTCTCAAGTTGTGTCAGGGGAGGTCTAGGCTGGATGTTAGGAGGAAGTTGTTGCCAGAGAGAGTGACTGGCATTGGAATGGGCTGCCCAGGGAGGTGGTGGAGTTGCCATCCTTGGAGGTGTTGAAGCAAAGCCTGTCTGAGGCACTTAGTGCCATGGTCTGGTTGACTGCCTAGGGCTGGGTGCTAGGTTGGACTGGATGATCTTAGAGGTCTCTTCCAACTTGTCTGATTCTGTGATTCTACGAAATAAAGGTGATTGCAAATTTCCCACCTACATTCATGTACAAAAAACTGAATATAAATAATGCCTTATGCCAGAAACCTTTGAGCTGTTGACCTTCTTCATCTTGCAGCTGCAAAGCTGAATAATTTTGTCCTAAACTGCACACGATTGCAATGACACAAAACATTAACGTTAACTGCTGATGAACCTATTTCATTACTTTTAATAACATTATATCTGTGTTTGTCTGCTCAATGCAGTGATAACTTAGTGAAGGAGAATTCATTTCACTTATTATTCACATAAGCAATAATGAGGGAAATCAGTTTCCTCTAGAGTTGCATAGAGAAGTTTAATTAAATTTGGATATGGGCCAATTGATTTCAGATCGGTCATTTGCTTTCTGGCTGACTACAGGAGCTTGGGTTTTGAAGATGTGGAAAACTCATGGAAATCCCTGGCTGAAGATGCTCATGGTCAAAGCAAGTCTTCAGGACTTTCAAATAGAGGTGAAAAAGCAGTATTTTGAAATTAACTGTACAGATTGCTTTTCTTTGTAAGTTTGCATTTACTTGGGCTGGAGAGGGACTGTTTACAAGGTCTTGCAATGACAGGACAAGGAGTAATGGGTTGAAACTGGGAGAAGGGGGGTTTAAACTAGCAATAGAGCAAGGGGACAGAGTCTCAAGTTGTGCTGGGGAAGACACAGGCTGGATGTTAGGAGGAAGTTGTTGGCAGAGAGAGTGATTGGCATTGGAATGGGCTGCCCAGGGAGGTGGTGGAGTCTCTGTCCCTGGAGGTGTTGAAGCAAAGCCTGGATGAGGCACTTAGTGCCATGGTCTGGTTGATTGGCTAGGGCTGGGTGCTAGGTTGGACTGGATGAGCTTGGAGGTCTCTTCCAGCCCAGCTGATTCTATGATTCAAATGTATCTGAACATCCAATAATTGAAATACAGGTGTTGCTGTTATCTTAATGAATCAACTTGTGTAATTAGCTTCATAAATACATTATTTAAAATTTACTTTAAAATCAGTGGCTTCTGAAGAAAATTGGATGAAGTGGCTAATCTCTTAATCAAACATTGAATTGACAGGAAGCTATAACTGGATTTTAAATGAGCAAATGGTGGTATTTCCACTTTTAAATACATGCAAATCAACCTTCAGATGATACAGTACTCTTCTGAAAGAAAACAAATGACTGGATGAGGCAGGTCTCACCTCAAATCTTCTCAGTGTAAATGGTGCTGCCAAATCAGAGGACTTTTGGGCAAATATCTTGGGGTTGTTTCTATGAGAAGAAACATGAAAGGCCTGGAGATTTATACCTGCAGTTGCATAATCAACATACAGCCTCAATCCCAATTCAACCTGAAAGAATAGGAGGTAGGTAACTGACTTCAGTGGGTGAAGGATCAAGCTGCAAATCATCTCGGTGACCTTCATTTTATCACGACTCACTTTCCAGTTCAGGTTAAACCCAAAATCTGCCTGACAGTATTTTCATTCCTCTAAGACAAAGGACAAATTGCAGCCTAAATGCTGAATACTGCCAAGGGGCTGCTGTAGGCTCCATAAGCCTGGCAAAGGCAGGAGTGGAGGAGTGAACGTATGGAGGAATGAGCAGATTTGTTAAAGCTCTACTAAGCTGTTACTGTTTATTAAATTCAATTTGTCACAGGTGTAGTACAAATGGCTCTATCAGTTGCTTGTAAATGGCATCATTCTGTATGGGAAAGGGTAAAGAAAGGGTAAAGCAATGTATTGAACTTCCAATAAGCATCTAAAAGATGTCCTTCCAGAGAGCTGGGGCTGACATATTCACCAACACAGAAATGCAAGTGCTGTACTTTCCGTGACCTTGCCCCTCTTCTTTCCCCTCCCCTCACTTTTGGGGCAAATATGAAGCCTGTCCAGACATGCCTATGAATCTTGGCAACATATACTGGCAAGAAAGAGTAGAAATTGCTATACCAAGTCATCATATCAAACCACTGGGAGTAACTCTGTCCGTAAATTGCTATGTCGCAAGACAGCAGGTGGCAGAGGAAGCTCCTAGCAGGGAGAGACGAATCAGATGCAGTAGCTTACACCCCACCAGAGAGGATTATGAATGAAGCCCGACAGGAACATGAACAATTTGATAAAATTAGGACAGAGATTTTAGTAACATGGAAAGCAGTGGTTTGGGTCTTTTTGGTGGTGTTTTGTTGTTGGGTTTTTTTTTCAGTGCAATCCCTCCTTCCAATGCTAAGCACGTCAGGTGAGAGTCTATGTTGTGCCTCTAGGAGATGCAGCACAGACCTCAAAGCCAAGAATCAAGAGGGAGAATAATGACTTTACATTAGCTCTGTATCCTCATAATTCTAGGCTGCTCCTGCAGTGCTGGCCTGAATCTCTGCAGCTTTTGTGCTGCGGCCGTTCACTCAGCCCATCCATCCTATTCTACTCTCTGTCCTTTCCTTGCCCCAGAATGAGCAAGAGCTTGGAAGACAGGTTATACAAATGTGCTACCTACAAGCAAATTCATCTTGATGCAGATATGTGCTGTGAGAAACCTTTTTTTCCTGAATATTTAGAGCTGGGCAAAGCAATAAACAAATGAAAAGTCTAAAAGCCACTGAAGTTTTAATGATACGTTTGGGGAGGGGTTGTTTGGTTTTGGACAAGCCTGGGACCTGAAGTTTTAATTAACCAACTCTTTCTATGTCCAAAAAAGAAAAAAAAAAAAGAAGAATTAACAAAAAATAAAAGCAAACAACTGAAAAAAATCCCCAGCCTTTCTTAGTGTTGAGGAAATTGGTGTACTCATTGACTTCACAAGTTATCCTCATATCACTTGTACATAGCAAAACCCCAGATCTGTGAATCTTAAGAAGACTTCATAGAATCAACCAGGCTGGAAGAGACCTCCAAGATCATCCAGGCCAACCTAGTACCCAGCCCTATCCAATCAAACAGACCATGGCACTAAATACCTCATTCAGGCTTTTCTTCAACACCTCCAGGGATGGTGACTCCACCACCCCCCTGGGCAGCCCATTCCAATGCCAATCACTCTCTCTGGCAACAACTTCCTCCTGACATCCAGCCTAGACCTCCCCTGACACAACTTGAGGCTGTGTCTTCTTCTATTGCTTGTGTATGTCATGTAATTGTCTCAGGTACCCACAGTGCTATTACTTTTGCAAGCTGGCAGTGGAATGATCCTTCTCTCTGTATAAGGCTTTTTAATTAAAAAAAAAAAAGCCCAGCAAACCAAAACCATTAAGGAAACAATTTTCTACCCCACAACCTTATTCAAAAATCAACATTTCAAGTGCAGCCATCATCTTTCACGTTTTTCCAAGTGGCTTGACTCCCATCCCTGCAACATTTTTCCTGATTAGCCTGCTGTCCTGTTTAATCAATAGAGTTACAAAGCCAGCTATCTCTCACTCTATGGTTATCTTTCACTGTACAGTACATAATGCCACTAGCCCTGCTGATAACAAAGAGCACACAGAGGGAATGTGGCACTGCATGCTTGTTATCATCCACTCAGCTAAACATACCTCTCTTTCTCTCTTGCCTCTTATCAATGCAAAAATGCTGAAAATAAGTTACTTTGCTTGTTAACTCTGCACATGCCAGGTGGGACACAGGTTTTTTGCCTGTTTTAAGGGCAGGGTTTGCTGGCATTACAAAAGCCTGCCAATTCAATACATCACCTCAACAACCTTTAAGAAGGCAGTGTGAAGAGGTACTGTTGGCAGCCAGCCTGATACAGATGGCAGGAATACTCTGGGTACACTGAGAGTGTAAGGTAGGGTGATTGACCCAAAATCTTTTCATGGCTGATCTCAGACCTGTAAAACAAGAGCCTGTAAAACCCTCACTGCTGCCTTTGCTGGGACAGGCACTGATAGGTCTTTTCTCCTGCAGCCAATGGTATCCCTGATGTGCTCCAGGGCCCCTAGCACCAGTGTCCAAGCAGCCATCTGAGACCAGCCCAAGACCTTGCAGTGAAGTCAGGGCAATGTTGCATGGGTGGAGGCACCAAGCACTGCAGGGAGTGGTGGCAAGCCCAGGCAGATGGATCGTGATCCCATGGGAATTCCTTACCCCAGTGTCCTCAATATAAGTTGTTGGTTTGCATTGCCACTGCTGAGCTGTGTGTGCTTGTCCCCAGGGAGCAGCGTGCAGGCCTGTGTCTCTCTTCTCCATCTGCAGGGGAAGACTGAGAAGACAAAGTGAATTCCTGATAGGAATATCACAGAACTAACCAGGTCGGAAAAGACCTCTAAGATCATTGTGTCAAGTAATCCAGTTCTGTTCTCTTCCATTTCCTACAAAACATGCTAAACTTTGGTCTCTCTCATGGCAGCAAGAAAGAAGTCAAACTGAACCTTTACAGAATCACAGAATTTCTTAGATTGGAAAAGACCTTTAGGCTCCTCGAGTCCAAGCATTAGTTTCACACTGACAAGTCCTTGACTAAACCAAATCCCTCAGCACAACATCTAACCACTATGAATCCTTACATTGGAAAGGACTACCAGGATCATCCAGTCCAATCTTCATCCCAGCAGCCTTCATCACTAGACTATAGATAGCCTCAAGCACCACATCCACTCTCCTTTTAAACACCTCCAGGGATGGCAACTCCACCACCTCCCTGGGCAACCTGTTCCAGTGCCTGACCACTCGCTCAGGAAAGAACTTCCTCCCAACATCCAACCTAAACCTCCCCTGATGCAACTTGAGGCCATTTCCTCTTGTCCTATCAGTAATCTGTGAGAAGAGATCAGCTCCAGCCTCACTACCACCTCCTTTTAGGTAGTTCTGGAGAGCAATAAGGTCCCCTCTCAGCCTCCTCTCCTCCAGACTAAACAAGCCCAGCTCCCTCAGCCACTCCTCATAGCTCATGCTTGCCAGACCTCTGCTCTTCTCTGCACTCCAGCACCTCAAAGAACAATCAAACAATTTCCCTTCTTGCAAATCTGCTACCCACAAGGGAAAGCACTCACTCAGGAAAAGAAAAAAATCACCTTTTCTGTCTTTGACACAAAACACCCTGAAGGAAGTGGATCTGTTCACTCTGATCTTTTGAGAAGTCTAACCAAGATATTTTTTTTTGCTGGTGCCTCCAACACACAAGGGTGGCTCTGATGTTCCATGCTTAAACAGAACCATGATCATGATCATGCATTCAGACAAAATCTGAGAGGCACTTGCAATTTTCCTCTTTCCTTTCAGCTGCTGTGCGCTGGTTGATTTCTAAGCCTTAAGAAGACTTAAAGTGATGATTATTGTTTTCCACAGCATTTTCCTGCTTGTGTTATTTCAAAACAAAATACTAGAATGGCCCATAAAAAAGGCAGAATGTGAAAGCTCCTTAAGAAGAAAACAAACAAAGGCTTTTTTTTTTCTTTCCTGAGGGCATAAGTGTATTGGTTTATGTGCAGCATATGCATGTGACAAAATCCTTGTTAACTAAGAATGGTTTGAAGAACAGTCTAGGCATGTGTACATCCTCATAGCATACTCATCTTCAGAAGCATTGTATTACATGGTTTTGCAGCACAGAATCAGAGAATGGTTTGGTTTAGAGGGGACCTCCCCAGGTCATCTAGTCCAACCACCCCTGCAGGCAGCAGGGACATCCTCAGCTAGATCAGGTTGCCCAGAGCACAGTGCAGCCACGTCTTGAATATCTCCAGGGATGGAGCCTCAGGCACCTACCTGAGAAACCTGTTCCAGTGTTCCACCACCCTCAAAGTAAAGAACCTGTTCCTAACATCCAATCTAAATCTGCTCTGCTCTAGTTTGAAGCCGTTGCCCTCATCCTGTCCCTGCAGCCCTTTGCAAACAGTCTCTCTGCAGCCTTCTTGTAGCCCCCTTCAGGCACTGGCAGGCTGCTATCAGGACTCCCCAGAGCCTTCTCTTCTCCAGGCTGAACACCCTCAGCTCCCTCAGCCTGTCTTTGTAGCAGAGCTGCTCCAATCCCCTGATCATCTTGATGGCCCTATTCTGGACCCCCTCCACCAGCTCCATGTCCTTCATCTATTGAGTGCTCCAGAGCTGGATGCAGCACTGCAGGTGAGGTCTCAGCAGAGCAGAACAAAGTAGCAGAATCATTTCTCTGTATCTGCTGGCAACGCTGCTTTTGATATCAGAAGTATGACAATTCTGCAAATATATAAGACATGTAGACAGATAATTTTGCTTCCATACTGTATTTGATGACACTCAATCTCCAAAGCACAGTAATGCTTGTGTTGGAATCACTTCAAAATTTGCAATTTCTAACAAGGTTCTGAACTTTCAGATAAGAGATGATCCTACAGTTGTGATTTATGTTTTGTTTGATCGCATGACCTTTGATAATGTAGCTCAGCAATGGAATTCAAAGCTTTGCATAGTATTTATGGTGTGTTCATAACCCTCCTACTCCTAGCTCTAGGCAAACACCACCTATCTTCATTCAGATCTTAAAAGAAATTTACTTCAAGTGTGTTGATCTAATGCTGGAGTTTGCTTTCTGCCAATATTCTCCAAACAAGGACTAGTGTGAAAGACTTGAGATAAGCAAATTTAACTGCCTAATAATCAAGTATCTTTTTGAAGCCAGTGTTGGGTTTTGTTCTGGTTCTACATTTTTGAGCTCCTTTATGTACTCTGCTGATTAGCAAAAAAAAGAACAGTACAATAAAATAATCACACAATCCAAACCCAACATAATATTACTTGATAGGCTTAACCAGCCAACACAAATATCTGAATTGAGCTTTATATGAAGTAGAATATTCCTCAGGCACAGCTTTGCCATCTGATTACCCTTGCTAAACCTGTCCATTGGCTAGTTTTCATTTGATTTTTAATTAATTTCACATTAATGAATTTTTTTTCACTGTGGTGTTAACTATACTCTACAGAACTAGAGAATTTAACTCTCCCAAAAAACACACATACACACGCACACACACACACAAAAAGCAGATGCCATAATGCAGGCAGCTCAGGTGTCAGTGACTTATAATTGAAATTTTCCCAGTTGGAAAACTCCGTGTATAGTTGCTTGTAACTGTGCCAAAATTAAGTCATTAAGTTCAATTATATATTTTTTTAATATATTGAAGTTCTTTCCAGTGAGGGTGGTGAGACACTGGCACAAGTTGCCCAGGGAGGTTGTGGCTGCTTCCTCACAGTATCACAGTATCACCAAGGTTGGAAGAGACCTCATAGATCATCAAGTCCAACCCTTTACTGCAGAGCTCAAGGCTAGACCATGGCACCAAGTGCCATGTCCAGTCCTGCCTTGAACAGCCCCAGGGACGGTGACTCCACCACCTCCCCAGGCAGCCCATTCCAGTGTCCAATGACTCTCTCAGTGAAGAACTTTCTCCTCACCTCCAGCCTAAATTTCCCCTGACGTAGCTTGAGGCTGTGTCCTCTTGTTCTGGTGCTGGCTGCCTGAGAGAAGAGCGCAACCTCCTCCTGGCCACAACCACCCCTCAGGTAGCTGTAGACAGCAATAAGGTCACCCCTGAGCCTCCTCTACTCCAGACTGAACAATCCCAGGCTGGATGAGGCCTTGAGCAACCTGCTGTAGTGGGAGGTGTCCCAGCCTATGACGAGGGGTTGGAGCTGGATGATCCTTGAGGTCCCCTCCAACCTAGACCATTCCATGATTCTATGATTTGGGTGCCATGAGGAATTTGAGTGCATGTCTGTGAATAAATAAGCAAATACCTATACATATATATGGAAGGCTCATTAACAAACTCCTTTAAGTATTCAAACTGTGTTAAACTGGAATCTTAGTAAAAGATGTAAGAATAGAAGCAGTTGGCAGTCCACTCATCAAGGTCCTTTTTGGATGTAGGCACAAAGCTTGCTAGCTAGTTCTAGCTAGTTCTGCCCCCCTCCCCAGTTCAAGAGGGACATAGAACTGCTTGAGAGAGTCCAGTGCAGAGCTGCAAAGATGATGAAGGGAATGGAGCATCTCTTTTAAAAGGAGAGCCTGAGGGAGCTGGGGCTCTGCTACTTGGAGAAGAGGAGACTGAGGGGAGACCTCATCAATGTTTTAAATATGTAAAGGTGAGTGCCAGGAGATTGGAGCCAGGCTCTGCTGGGAGATGCCCAATGACAGGACAAGGGGCAGTGCGTAGAAGCTAAAGCATAGAAAGTTTCATTTAAACATGAGAAGGATTTTTTTTTCCCTGTGAGTGTGACAGAACACTGGAAGAGAGCACCCAGAATTAATAAAATTAACAATTAAAATATAATTACTAAAAATATCATAGCTATAACTCTCATCATAATAACAGTCAGGCCACACCTTGAGTACTGTGTCTACTTCTGAGTCCCTCAGTTCAAGAGAGATGTTGAGGTGCTGGAACTTGTCCAGAGAAGGGCAACAAAGCTGGGGAGGGGCCTGGAGCACAGCCTTGTGAGGAGAGGCTGAGGGAGCTGGGGGTGTGCAGCCTGCAGAACAGGAGGCTCAGGGCAGAGCTCATTGCTGTCTACAACTACCTGAAGGGAGGCTGTAGCCAGGTGGGGTTGGTCTCTTCTGCCAGACAACCAGGAACAGAACAAGGGGGCACCGTCTCAAGTTGTGCTGGGGGAGGTCTAGGTTGGATGTTAGGAGGAAGTTGTTGGCAGAGAGAGTGATTGGCATTGGAATGGGCTGCCCAGGGAGGTGGTGGAGTTGCCATCCCTGGAGGTCTTCAAGAAAAGCCTGGATGAGGCACTTAGTGCCATGGTCTGGTCGACTGGATAGGGCTGGGTGCTAGGTTGGACTGGATGATCCTGGAGGTCTCTTCCAACCTGGTTGATTCTATGGTTCTATGATTCTATGATTATTGCTGCCTACATGTAACCACACACAGGATATATACACAGACACAACAATAACAGTAGCACCTACAATTATCACAGTCCTAATTATCACAATCCTAATAAGTCAAAGTTAAAAGAAATAAATACTTATTTTGTAAAAAGGAAAGTAAAAGAGCTGGGTATGCTTGATTCCTTTGGAGGCAGATACTTAGCTAAGGAAAACAGTTGCAGCTCCCTAATTTCTAAATAAGAGCAGGTATTTCAGCCAATTAGCAAAAGCATGGAGGGGAGTGAGGTTTGTATTAGTCGTGGCGAATCCCAGAGTTTATTAAAGCCATCAACACAAATGAGCACCAATAAAACATTTATGCCACATATGCAGTTAAGCTCTGCTGCAAATTTAACATAAAAACTATCTCAGAAATGGTTCCAGAGGCTTTATGATTCTTTTTTTTTTTTAATTGATACAGTTATTGCACTTCCTTCTATATTAAAGCCAAATTAACTTCCCATTATGAGACAACTACATAGGCCTCAGAATGATTACTGATAGAGTTCTGAACCTCTAAATGGTCTTGAGCAAGTTGGCTATAAATCACTGCAGTCTGCACTTCAGGTCTAGTATATGCCTACACATTCAAGCTCGAAGTGTTTGCTAGTTTGAGTGGGGAAAGCCTCTCACAGCTCTTCTCCCTGAAAGCTTTCTCCTCTGAATTCTCGAGAATAAGAAAGATCTCAAACACCTCCTTGTTTCAGAGCGAGTATCACTCATCATCTTCCCCCTTCTCACAATGTAAATTGGAGAAGCATTTCACAGTATCACAGTATCATCAGGGTTGGAAGAGACCTCACAGATCATCAAGTCCAACCCTTTACCACAGAGCTCAAGGCCAGACCATGGCACCAAGTGCCACGTCCAATCCTGCCTTGAACAGCTCCAGGGATGGCGACTCCACCACCTCCCCGGGCAGCCCATTCCAGTGTCCAATGACTCTCTCAGGCAAGAACTTTCTCCTCACCTCCAGCCTAAATTTCCCCTGGCACAGCCTGAGGCTGTGTCCTCTTGTTCTGGCGCTGGCCACCTGGGAGAAGAAAGCAACCTCCTCCTGGCCACAACCTCCCCTCAGGTAGTTGTAGACAGCAATAAGGTCTCCCCTGAGCCTCCTCTTCTCCAGGCTAACCAATCCCAGCTCCCTCAGCCTCTCCTCGTAGGGCTGTGCTCAAGGCCTCTCCCCAGCCTCGTCGCCCTTCTCTGGACACGCTCAAGCATCTCAGTGTCCTTCCTAAACTGGGAGGCCCAGAACTGAACACAGCACTCAAGGTGTGGTCTAAGCAGTGCAGAGTACAGGGGCAGAATGACCTCCCTGCTCCTGCTGGCCACACCATTCCTGATGCAGGCCAGGATGCCACTGGCTCTCTTGGCCACCTGGGCACACTGCTGGCTCATGTTCAGGCGGGTATCAATCAGTATCCCCAGATCCCTCTCTGTCTGGCTGCTCTCCATGCTTCACAGGGAAGAAAAAGATTGGTTTAGTCTTCGGTGTCTTTGTTGATGGGTTTGGCTCTTGGGGTTTTTTGGTGCTAGTTTTTTGGGGGTGTTCCTTGGGAGTTTTCTAGTTTGGAGTATTTTGGGGTTTTTTGATTAATTTTTGGTGGTTGGTTGGTACCTTGGGATTTGGATTTTTAGTGTTTGGGGTTTTTTTGTTTGTTTGGGCATTTTTGGTTAGTTGATGGATTTTTGGTGGCTGGTTGGTTCCTAGGGTTTTGTTTTTTGTTGTGTTTGGGTTTGGTTTTTTGTTTTGCTTCTGGGTTTTTCTTGGTTGGTTGATTTTTGGTGGTCGGTTCCTTGGGTTTAGGTTTTTTGTGTGTTTGGGTTTTTTTTTGTTTTTGTTCTGGGTTTGGGTATTTTTGGTTGGTTGATTGATTTTTGTTGGTTAGTTGGTCCCTTGGTTTTTGTTTTTGGGGGTTTTTTGTGTTTGTTTTTTTTGGTTTGGGTTTGGGTATTTTTGGTTGGTTGATGGATTTTTGGTGCTTGGTTCCTTGTTTTTTGTTTTTTTGGAGGTTGGGTTTTTTTTGCTTTGGTTTTGGGTTTTTCTTGGTTGGTTGATTCTTTGGGTTTTGGTTTTTTTTTGTGTGTTTGGGTTTTTTGTTTTTGTTTTGTGTTTGATTTTTTTTTGGTTGGTTGATTGATTTTTGGTAGTTGCTTGGTTGTTGTTTAGTGCATTTTTCTGTTGTTGTAAAGAAGTTAAAAAATAGAAGAAGCCTGATAGCTTTTTAGAGGTTAAGAGTGCTGGAAGGAGTCTTGACAGAGATAGATTAGTAGGTGGAATACAGGTGAGGCAGTCAAAGGTGCATGGTAAATGTAATTTATCACATGGATATGCAATTTACCACATGAATATCAGCTCCACCTTTGTGTGAGTCTTTTCTCTAAGGTGGTGTGCTTGTCCCTGGTATTTTTGTAACAAATGTGACTAGTTAATACCAGGACTCATGACCAGGTAATTATAGTATTTTCCACTTAATTAGTAACCAGAAGGAAACAAAGTCACTTTAGGGAGGATTAAATTAGGGAGAGATGCATCTAAGTGGAAGAAAGACTCGATCTGAAGTTTTTGCTTTCATGTAAGTGCTCTAAACATGATGAGGAGAGTCATAATTGAACTTACAGTGTATTGTGGTATATGGCACTGTAATATGGGTAAGTTACGAGGCCCCTTAAGGGCCAGATAGTGCTGCTAAAACTTGTGTGTGCATCTCTCTGTGTCTTTGTGAACCAGGAAGTTAGAGGAGGCTTTCTGCTGTGTCCTGCAGTGAAAATTTAGGATGTCAAATTACCCAGTCTGGCCTTGTGTTTGAGATACTGGAATGTGTCCCGAGAAGGGCAATGAAGATGGTGAGGGGCCTAGAACACAGCCCTATGAGGAGTGGCTGAGGGAGATGAGCTTGTTTAGCCTGGAGAAGAGGAGGCTCAGGGGCAGACTTCATTGCTCTCTACAACTACCTGAAGGGAGGCTGTAGCCAGGTGGGGTTGGTCTCTTCTCCAAGGTTATCACCAACAGAACAAGCGGACACAGTCTCAAGGTGTGCCAGGGGAGATCTAGGTTGGATGTCAGGAGGAAGTTGTTGCCAGAGAGAGTGATTGGCATTGGAATGGGCTGCCCAGGGAGGTGGTGGAATCGTCATCCCTGGAGGTGTTCAAGCAAAGAGTGGATGAGGCACTTAGTGCCATGGTCTGGTTGATTGGACAGGGCTGGGTGCTAGGTTGGACTTGAGGAGCTTGGAGGTCTCTTCCAGCCCGGCTGAATCTATGATTCTATGATATCAGGTGCTTGAACATGCCAGATTCTCCATGATAGGATTTTGGGAAGTTAATATCAGTCTTGACATGTGTACCTCAATCAGTCTTTAAAAACTAAAATATGTTGAAAGAAATACAGTAAAAATACATATTCTTAGTATATATTACCTAAACATAACAATAATATGTATAAAATACCACTGTTGGCTGTATGCTAAATGTTATATAGACAAAGGTACCTTGCTGCAACCTGGATTTAAATATCTAAATGTAGCAAATATTAACTCTTCAATTATGATCTAAGCAATCACGTGCTGTGGCATGTGGAGCTCAACCATTACACAGTCTAGTTGAGTCTTGCTGAAAGTGTCACTTAGAATCATGGAATGGTTTGTGTTGGAAGGGATCTTTAACGAGCTCCTAACCCAACCCCACAACTTGTCTAAATAAGAGTCTGCTAACTAGGAACCAGGCAGTTAAAAAAAATCTATCTTGGACTGCCTGAATACACCTTAAAACAATGAGGGAATTGAGGGTGAGCAGCTGATGAACCTCAGACATCCCACTCCTTGGGTTACACCTGAATCAGCAGGTCTAAAGCACACCTATGCGTTCTTCACCTCCAAATCATCCCTATTTTCTACAGTGTGGTAGTACAACATTGGCAGTAACTCAGGGAGAGGGGATTTAAGCTTCCTCTGCTGTCTGAGCAGATATCAAAGAGACAAGTCTTCCATATCTGAAGGTGGTGCCATGGAAGAACAGGAGGATGAAACTGGAAATACAAGGAGGGCAAAGAGAAGTGAAGGGAAAAGAAAAGGCTGCGACGACAACGCACAGATAGGAAGAAAAGTGCCCAGGTAGGGAATTAGTACAAAATAAAGGAAAGAAAGAAACTAACTAAAACAGAACAAAAAAAGGCACATTAGAATAACAACACCAACATAGTTTGGCTTTGGGGTTAACATCTGTAAAATTTACTCTTTGGAGAAAATGTTGTTTGCAAAGGTAAGAATTATCTCACAGCCTCAAGACCTATCCATATTTTCCCTGCTGGCAATAAATACCTGGAGTTCATGACAATCCACCACCTAGTACATTTTGTTTACATGTGTATGCAAATAGTGTTATTTGTAATAGTACTTAATCCTAATATTACCATCTCAGTTCAAGCTTATTGTCTGGTTTTCCTCCAGCTCCACTTCTTACATTAAAAGTATGTTAATACACTTCATGCTGAACTGTGGCATATTAATAATATGCCATGCTCCCACAGCAGTACCCATCCATGGAGTTCAAAAGACCTTGCAAACAGGGAAGCAGATGCTTTTCCCAATCTCTTATAAATCATGAGACAAGGAATAATAATTAAACAAACAAACAAAAAAGCCTTTCAGGGATTTGCTTGTATCAAGAAACAAATTAGTAAAAGAATTAGGACAAGGAGCAGTGGGTGTAAACTGCAGCAAAAGAGGTTCTGCCTCAACACAAAGGGGAACTTCTTTACTGTAAGGGTCCCAGAACACTGGAACAGGCTCCCCAGGGAGGTTGTGTAGTCTCCTTCTCTGGAGACTTTGAAGGCCTGTCTGGATGTGTTCCTCTGTGATCTGTGTCAGATAGTATTGTCCTGCTCTGGCAGCGGGGTTGGACTCGATCTCCTTGGGTCCCTTCCTAACATCCTGTGAGCCTATGTACCCAACAGAGGCAGGGTTTGTTTGGTTAACTGGGTGACAGGAGTAGAGTTATTCTGTAAGAAAAGAGGAACAAAAAGACAAAAAAAGAGTGGGAGGTGAAGAAAGGAAAGGTTGGATGAAATTAATTCCATTGAAATATTGCCTGGACGCATTCCTCTGTGACCTGGGATAGATTCCATGGTCCTTCTCTGGCTGGGGGGTTGGACTCAATGATCTCCTTGGGTCTCTTCCAACCCCTAACATCCTGTGATCCTGTAAGAAGCCAGGTATCTCTTCTTGGTTGCTCTTGGTATTGTTCAATACAAATCTTGTAGTGGAAATACTTCCTTTGTTGAAGCCATGCTTGCAGAATGGAAGAAACAATCCAAACACTTAGGCATACCTCAATCACACTTTTCCCAGCATGTTTTTGCTATTTCAGGGCTAAACAGAGGAACAAAAGTATATGAAATGAATGGGAAAGACCCACATAGAGAGGACTGTGAATGGTCAGCAATCATAAACAGACTTTAGCCTACACAGACCACCACTGCTACCAAAGGACATCCTTGAAATCACAAAATGCCAGAGGTGGTAGCAAACTGGGCTGCAAGAGATAATGAAGTGTTTTATAGAAAGCTGAGCACTTCAAAGGAGGCAAATTCTTTTCCAAAATACCTTTTTTTGCCTGGTACCTGGGTGACTGTAGAGGGAATGTTATACATAAATTCAAATCCCTTCAATCTGAGACTGGACAAAGAACTGGAATCTGCCACTTCTCCTTAAGGGCATCCTGCCGGGCTTTTGGGTGGAAAGAAATGGCAACCTCTGACTGAGATTTGTACAGAATGCTTTGTTTGGTGAATAGTTGTGAGAGAGGGTCCACGGGGAGCAGGCCCAAGAAAGAGAGGCACAGTTGCTTTCCAGCAGAAGCATTTCCAGTAGTTTTAGGAAAAGGCTTTTTGCCTGCAGAATTTGTGATCTAAGAAACGTATCTGGGACAGTGGCTGGGGCAGAGGTCCTGTCCAGATGATTATTTTCATGGAGTCTGATTTGTAAGAAGCTACAGTCTCCAGAGGTGGTATGAGATTGCCTCCCAGCTCGCTGTTTATAAGAGCTCTCACAGGAAGATGCCTTTTTCTGCTTTTTATAGGGACTCAGTCATAAGTCCCCAGATAACCACCAGTATCAAAACCAGGCACACTTGGCAATATACACCACACAAACCCAGAACTACTTCAGGGACCTGGAGTACATTAAGGTAAAAAATGGAGTCAGTAATAGATTTTAGGTATATCCAGATTTAGGTGGCAGCTGAGTGAGGTTTTTAAGGATGACAGTTTGGAGCAGAAAGGTCTCAAAACCCTTCTTTTGCCTATAAATCTGACTGGTTGGCTGACCTGCCCTGAGCTGTATAGAACTGCCTAGCCCATGGCTGAGGCTTTTGGTGGCAAACTACCAATGGCTGTGGTAATGCACCAATTTTTCTGTGCACCTAACCCTAGAAGCCTAACCTTAAGCAGTAATTTTTTAACAGTTTTGGCTCAAGATCTAACTCGAGATCTAACAAGATCTATTCTTTTGGCTCTGGCATACACTGGCCCTTTCTGACACACAGGTGCTTTAATTCTAAATTCCCAGAACGTCACCATGAAAGCTTATTTTATATTGCTTCTTCTTGCTGTTAACTACTTATCCTGGGCCATTCAGTATGTAATTTTATTGGTGATAAGGATCAATGAGGAAGATGAAGGAAGGGATTTTCTTTGAGCTGGCTAGTAATGTAGATGCTTACCTGTTTGTGAGGGCAGTAGTTAAAAAGATATGAAAGAAAATTCCACTTGAAGGGTCTTAGGATCACACTTTCAGGGACTTTTATGTGTTTTCAGTTTATATATGTAAATCTATACCACTAGGCTTCTGCACACCTTACTTTGACATGTTATTGCCTTCCTGGTATTTTTTCATTAAGCTTGATGCCAAAAGCTCCTGAGTTGCAGATTACTGGAGGCCAGGAGACTAACACAGGCAAGCATCTCTGTGTGCTTGCCCTCATCTTACACTTTTTACCAAGCACTTAGGGAATTGGGCACTCTTAGAGACAGAATGCTAAATTAGCTTGACCTTGCCTCTGACCAGGTACAGCTGTTCTCATGTTCCTTAAAAATGCTGACATTTAGCATTTGAAAGTCATTTTTATAAGGCAGCAGCATTACAGTATTTCCTTGTATAAAACATTAGATCAATATTAAAGTCATTCCACGTATGATGTAATGGAAACATCTATTATGCTGCAGAATGCTACATAGAAAAGCCTCCAGCCTGTGGTTCTGGGAAATCAGGGAAAACCATCTGAATTTTCAGATGGACAGTTCAGGAGCCTGTATCCTTTAAAAGATTGGTGCCTTGGGAAGAAATCTTCAGATAATTCGATGTCAGATACTAGAAAACCAGAAAGCAGAGTTAATGTGAGAAGGACTGGAAGCAGGGAGCACATGTGAAAGCTGTCCCATGTGATACTGACATGGGTCTTTATCTACATGAAGACCACTGGCTATTGGGTAACAATCTGGTAATATCCTATCATTTTAAGGTTCCCACTGATTTATAAAGATAAAGTTAGAAGAATTTATATATATATATATGTATATTAGTAGGTGACAGTGGCCTTAAAACACAGAAGTATCCACTGACAACACTGGGTGAAGAGTGTCTTTCTGAAACAGCTCTGCTTCTTTCAATGTGGAGTGCCATATGTTGAGAGAATAAACATTTGAGGAATTGATGGAAATGCCTATTTTTGACTTCACTTATTCAAACAAAACTTCAACACGTAGCACATCGTGAAAAAGGTCACCTAATTATAGCAGTTTTTCATTAACTCACCTGATTCCTGTCTCTGCATGTATAAGCCATTCATCAGGTGCTATAGCCTATTAATATACCTCAGTGTTAACATCTGTATGCACAGGTTCAGTAATAATGTTCTGCAACTACCTTTATGTTTATTACTAATGTATTTTATTAGGAGATTCAAACCAACACACAGAATAAAACCACCCACAGACTGCTCCTTAGGTCTTCCAGACATTTATGCAGGTGTTGAACTTTATATGTTTGAAATCAGTGTTGGACATTTTTTTCCAACCTATTCTTTTAATAAGAAAATGGCCCACAAAAAAAAAATAAAATAAAATGGACACAAAAAGACAGTTGTGTTTTCAGAATATTCACTAGGTACACTATCTGAAAAGGAAGATCATTATATATACTTCTATTGGCCTTGCTGGGCAAGGTTTGGGTAGTGAGGAAGGCTGCAGAGCTGATGTCTGTGATAAGCTGCTAGGAAGTTTCCCCCACATCTGATACAACCAATATTGGCTGGCCAGACAGACCTGCCCCTGGCAAAGGCTGAGCTCATCAGTGATGGTGGTAGAACCTCTGTGAGGACATATATACTCTACTCTGCCCTGCTGAGACCTCATCTTGAATACTGCCTTCAGTTTGGGGCTCCCCAGTTTAAGAGGGATGGGGATCTGCTGACGGGGGTCCAGCGGAGGGCCACAAGGATGATTAGGGGACTGGAGGGCACTGCCTGGTGAGGAGAGGCTGAGGGACCTGAGGTTTTTTAGTCTGGAGAAGAGAAGTCTGAGAGAGGATTTGATAAATGTTTCTAAACATCTGAGGGCTGGCCAGGAGCGGGGGGACAGGCTCTGCTCACTGCTCCCTGGGACAGGACAAAGAGCAATGGGTGTAAATTGCAGCACAGGAGGTTCCACCTCAACACAAGGGGGAACTTCTTTACTGTAAGGTTCACAGAGCAGTTGTGGAGTCTCCTTCTCTGGAGACTTTCGAGGTCTGTCTGGATGTGTTCGTCTGTGATCTGTGCTAGATTGCGTGGTCCTGCTCTGGCAGGGAGGATGGACTCAATGATCTCTTTGGGTCCCTTCCAACCCTTAACATCCTGTGAGCCTGTGATATGAGTGGAGAAAAAACTGCACAATGCCAGCAGTGGTCAGAAGAGAGGAGTGGGAATATGTGAGAGAAACAACTCTGCAGACACCATTGTCACTAAAGAAGGGAGGAAGTGCTCAAGGTGCTGGGGCAGAGATTTCCTCCATGGCCCATGGTGAAGCCTGTGGGGAGACAGGCTGCATCTCTGCAGTCGATGGAGGTCAGTGTTGGAGCAGATATCTGCCTGTGGAAGACCCCATGTCAGAGCAAGTGGATGCCTGAATGAGGCTGTGACTCCATGGGATGCCTGTACAGGAACAGGGTCCTGGCAGGACTGTGACCCTGTGAAGAGAGCAGGTTTGCTGGAAGGACTTGTGACCCTGCCACCACAGGTTGGGGGGGGCGGGGGGGGCACACTTTTCATCGGGTGCTCAAGTTCCTTGTGTAGTGATTGAGGGCATATTGGACTAAGAAGGCAAATCCTCAGAAACAAGTAGGGCACACACAACATTGTGATGCTTACAAAAACTTTTCTCAAACCATGCTGCCTTGTATCTCAAAGTGACCTTTGCTCTGTTGGCCAGAACTGGAAGGTTCTGCCTTCCAGGGTTGAGAAACTGTTTGGGAGGCCAGATGAACACAAGAATGGCTCCTCCTCACGGCCACAAATGCATTTTCCTTCCCTGACAGTGGTGAGTATGCTTTCTCCCCGTGAAACAAGCTCATTGTCTGCCTTCAGGATAGAGAAATTTATTGTGGTTGCCTCCTTTTTCTCTCTGCCTTTTTCAAAGCCTGCGAGCTAACACAGAAGGAAAGGTTGATTTCTTGAGTTCTGGGCAAGCTGTGCCTCAGAAGACCTGCAGGCTCCCCGATCAAAACTTCCCTTTGATGGACACAATGCTGCCTTACTGCTGATTCCTTCCTCTCCCCTGCAAAATTAATCTTTCTAGCCTTCTTCACCCTGCAGAGAAGCAACTTATGTTAGAAGTACCATTTTCCCATTGCTTACCATGGACCCTGGCCATGCTACGCTTTGGCAGGAGCTATGATAGGGCACAACAGTGGAGTAGAGAGAACCTGAGTTTTCAAAGCCACCACAGAAGCTTTTGGCAGCCCCCTCTCTCCTTTTTTTCCCCCCCTTTTCTTTCCATTTTTATTTAAACATGGGGAAGATGAAAGAGCAGGCTACCTAAGGCAACAGCAAAGATACTTTACAGAAGCCAGCAGCTCCCAATTACTTAGCAAGGCCAGGCACTGCATACAAATAGTCAAGCAGCAGCAAACACAGTGATGTGAACATAAGGGAATGCCAGTGACACACACACGCACAAAATCAACATTCAAAGCAAATCTTCTTGCAAAGATAAGGAAAGAAAGTCTCAAACCTCTTGGAATGCTTCTGTGAGACTGTTAGCAGTAATAGTACCACATACAGTGTCATTGCTGGTGGTTCATCCATCCCTGCATGGCAGCAGTAGGGGTGCCTGATCCTGTGTCCTTCATCTCCTGCACGATCACAGCATCTCTCTAACACTGAGTTCACGCAGCCAGAAGGCTGTTTGTGCCCAAGCCTGCAATGAGCAGCTATAGCACAGCCTTGTTTCCAGGCTGGTATGTCTGCCAGAGCTGTCTGCCTTTTCAGATCTCATTTGCTGGATTTGTACTTAAACCTTCATTCAGCTGGAGGCAGAGGACTTTTATTCTTGACTTCAAGAGAACCAGATTGGGGCCCAAATGCATTTGCATAACTAAGTAGTGCAACCATTGCAGGGAGACAGCAGAGATGCTATTGACAGTATCAGCTGAACCACCAAACCTCTGCAGCATCATATATGTCCCTTAATTTTGGCAGCACATGCAGGTGTGAAGCCTGCTTGATTTTAACATCACTGAATAACTCAGGTTTACAAAATGGAGTCTGACTTAGCAGTCTGTGGAAAATAAATCTGCAAATGTTCATATTTGGATTCCTTATTCCTGTTCAGTGTTAGCTGGAAATAGACAAAATTCCACTCCTTGAAATGATGGCAATTGTTTGCAGAGCCATAATGGGAGTTAGAGATTATCCACATCAGTTTCACTGCAAAAAAAAAACCAAACAACAACCAACCAATAACAACAAAGTCTTGCTTTGGGGCCTGCAGGACATCCTTCAGGTGTCAGGTATGTGTGCCTGAAAGCTTGGCTATATTTTTTAATCTATTTCATAGAATCATAGAATCAATCAGGTTGGAAGAGATCTCCAAGATCATCCAGTCTGGCCTATCACCCAGCCCTGTCCAGTCAACCAGACCACGGCATTAAGTGCCCCATCCAGGCTTTGCTTGAACACCTCCAGGCATGATGACTCCACCTCTTCCTGGGCAGCCCATTCCAATGCCAATCACTCTCTCTGGCAACAACTTCCTCCTAATATCCAGCCTAGACCTCCCCCAGCACAACTTCAGACTGTGTCCCCTTGTTCTATTGCTGCTTGCCTGGGAGAAGTGACCAACCCCACCTGGCTACAGCCTCCCTTCAGGTAGTTGTAGACAGCAATGAGCTCTGCCCTGAGCCTCCTCTTCTGCAGGCTGCACACCCCCAGCTCCCTCAGCCTCTCCTCACAGGGCTCTCACCAGCTTCGTTGCCCTTCTCTGGACACATTCCAGTATCTCAACATCTCTCTTGAATTGAGGGGCCCAGAACTGGACACAGGACTCAAGGTGTGGCCTGACCAGTGTTGAGTACAGGGGAAGAATAATCTCCCTCGTCCTACTGGCCACAGAGCTCCTGATCCAGGCCAGGATGCCATTGGCTCTCTTGACCACCTGGGCACACTGCTGGCTCATCTTCAGCTGCTATACCTCCCCCAGCACAACTTGAGACTGTGTCCCCTTGTTCTGTTGCTGGTTGCTGGGGAGAAGAGACCAACCCCACCTGGCTACAGCCTCACTTCAGGTAGCTGTAGACAGCAATGAGATCATCCCTGAGCCTCCCTTTCAGTTTAATAAGTGATGTTAGGTCCCCTTAGATCTTTGACTCTTTTCTATCCTTAGACCGTAATTACAAAAATTACTTTCTACAGAGGCGAAAATGAAGGACTTTAAAATGCCATAAAGAAGGAAAGAAATAATTTGGAAAGGGCTATTTTTAACGTGTTAGACACAGATTTTTTTTTTCCCATCAGAGATAATTAATCCCTAACTTTTCTCACGAAATAAACGTCCGGAATTAACCCTCCCTTCCCAGCAAAAATATGAAGAGGAGGCTCAGGGGTGACCTCATTGCTGTCTACAACTCCCTGAAGGGAGGTTGTAGCCAGGTGGGGTTGGTCTCTTCTCCCAGGCAAGCAGCAATAGAAGAAGGGGACACAGTCTCAAGTTGTGCCAGGGGAGGTCTAGGCTGGATACTAGGAGGAAATTGTTGCCAGAGAGAGTGATTGGCATTGGAATGGGCTGCCCAGGGAGGTGGTGGAGTCACCATCCCTGGAGGTGTTCAAGAAAAGCCTGGATGAGGCACTTAATGCCATGGTCTGGTTGATTGGCTAGGGCTGGGTGCTAGGTTGGACTGGATGATCTTGGAGATCTCTTCCAATCTGGTTGATTCTATGCTTCTATGAACTGATGGGAACAGTCACCAGACTAAATGATTGGCCCTTCACACTAAACATCCTTTTCACAAAGCAGCCAGCAGCACATCTCCTTCACGGCAGCAGTTACTGCACCAAAAGCACTCCAAGCAGAATACAATTACGCTGAACAAATAAATAAATAATTGTCATACACACTTTTTCCTCCTTAGGAAAAGAAAGTTGTCAAAAGGAGATGAAAAAAAAAAAAAGCCAAACCAAGAGAATTTCCCATGAAGACATATCCTGATGAGATGTATGATCTTTTTTATTCTGTTCTGGAGAGGGGAGGGGAGAAAGAGAATAGAAGAGAGGAAACAGAAAAAGCAGCCCCAGGATAACAAGCTTTGTGTGAAGCAGAAAATCATACCCTTTGAGGGTCATTTTCTTTTGAGTTGCTGCCTCAGGGAGATAGGAGACAGAGATCAAACGTCGGAGGGAAAAGTCCACATTTGCTTGTGAGGCATCACTCTGCCCTGAAAGAAGTGGAAGGAAAGAGTCATCTCGGTGCTCCTGGAGGCTTGCAGACGCCGGCAAACCGTCTGCACCAGGCTGTGCCCTGCCTCTGCTCCATCCCGCCGGCGGGGCTGCCGGGGAGGGGCGCGGCACACGCCGCTACGCGCCGGGGTGCGGCAGAAGCAGGAGTGGCGGAGCGCACGGGCGGTGTGGCCGGGGCTGCCCGGGGAGCACGGCTCAGAGAGAGCGACCTGTGCTCCCCAGCTGCCCCCTCCCACGGCGGCTGGGACGCCCCGAGCCCCCGGTAGCTGCCGGCCTGCCCAGCCGGGAGCAGGGTCCGCGGGGAGAGCAGCCTTTACCCGCTAGGTGGAGCCTGAGCCCTGCGCTCCCGCTCCCGCCCTGGGCTCCTCCGCCTTACGCTCAGCCTCTGCCTCGGTGTGTGAGTGCGGGGCTGGGGGTGGGGGGTGGTCTTCGGCTGTGGCAGCCCAGGCAGGAGGCAGCGTGAGCAAAATCTGAAAGCCTATGAAGTAGGCGGTGTAGGAAGGTCGTGAGATGTTTGTTTTGACTTAGAACCCCCCAACTATTACACAGCGATCCCTGTTTGTTATGCATTCAGCTCGTGTTATGCATTCGGCTTGTTATGAGAACATCTGACGGGCAGCCTTCTGCTCCCTAATGCAGCTGGTACTACTATATTGGCGATTTTTTCCAAACCAGGTTACACTTGCTTATAGTTCCTAAAAAAAGCCACAAAAAAACCCCCACAAACAAACCCAAAAACCCTAAAAAAAAACCCCAAAAAACCCTCAAACCAATCATCATCAACAACAAAACCCAAAGGAAAAAACCCAAAACAAATACACAAACTATTAAAATAAAACAACCCAATGCACCACCACCCCCCCAAAAAAAGAAACCCAAACAAACCCCAAACACCCACCAAAACCCCCAAATTTAAAAAACCCACAAAAACAAACCAAAAAACCCCACCCCCAAGAAACCCCAAACAAAAAAAAAATCCCAACAAACAAAACCCAAATCACTCCTCCAAAAGAAACAAATCAAACCAAACCAAAAGAACAAACACACATACCCCCAGCAAACAACCAGCCGACCAACAAAACACCCCAAAATCAAACAAAAACCTCAAACAACCCAAGAGTTAAAATAAAGATGCAGAGGCAGTGACATTTGGTGCACTGTTGAAGTGTTGGGCAGGAGGGACACTGATTTAGGGTGCATATAGGAGCTGAAGTGTTAGAGATTCCTTTCCCTGGAGGTGATCAAGAAAAGCCTGGATGAGGCACTTAGTGCCATGGTCTGGTTGATTGGACAGGGCTGGGTGCTAGGTTGGCCTGGATGATCTTGGAGGTCTCCTCCAACCTGGTTGATTCTGTGAAATCTTCTGTGTTCCAGTTTGTAGCTGTTGCTTCTTGGTTTGTAGCGATTGCTCCTTGTAAGAAAGATCAGTGTAAGAAAGATCAGTGTAAAAAAGATCAGTGGTTTTAATATCTAGGTCTAGGTTGGATGTTAGGAGGAAGTCGTTGCCAGAGAGAGTGATTGGCATTGGAATGGGCTGCCCAGGGAGGTGGTGGAGTTGCTGTTGCTGGAGGCATTCAAGAAAAGCCTGGATGAGACACTTAGTGCCATGGTCTGGTTGATTTTCTAGGGCTGGGTGCTAGGTTGGCCTGGATGATATTGCAGGTCTCTTCCAACCTGGTTGATTCTATGGTTCTGCGATCCTATGATCCCTCTTGGATGAAACTGCTGCTGGGTCGTGTCAGTGGAGTTGTGTATCCCTGGATGGGGGTGGGTTAAAAAGACCAAACAAGAAAGTAGATCTAGGGCAAATGCATGGGCCTGTGAAAGCAGATTTAAATAATCAGGCTGCAGCTCATACTTATGCTGAAGTTGGTAGGTCAGACCAAGCCCTTTGGCTTGGATTAGCTGGCAGTTGCTGTAAACCCTGCCCAGCAGTTTCATTTCCATGGCCTTTCTGGAAGAGGCACTTTCTTTGCTTAGCACAAGAGTTCTTCTCCCCAGTGTGTTCTGAGTCAGGAGTGGCAGGACCGGATGGACAATGATGATTGTGTAGCATAGTAGCCTTTTAGCTATCAACCTTTTCTTCTTCACAGGGTCAAAGATAAACCTCTTAGATGCTTTGAAAAGCCTGACCTCTGTCTCTGGAAATAACTGAAGTGTCCAGCCTGGATCAAAGAAACCTTTCCTTCAAAAACATTCTCAAAACTGAGAGTTTTTTAAAGCTTTTGGCTCTGATGAAAGCCAAATGATGAAATCGGTGTGTATTTGATGGGAAGTGCTCCAGTCAGCTCTAATAAGGAGCACTACTCAGTATTTTAATGACAACCTTCAATAGCAAAACTCTATTTTGGTTCCTTTATGTCCCTACCACTGTACTACCTGGGTAATCTCCCAGGCTTTAATGTATTTTTTCCTCACAGCATACCTGGAAAATGCTATTGTCCTGACTTTACAGATGAGAAATGGAAGCACAGGAAGGTGAGGCAACCTTGCCAAAGATTGTACAGTCAAGTTTGCAATGAAATAAAAAAAACCACACTTCCTTTGACCAAAATCATAAGCTAGTGTTGGATGTTGGAGCTATTTTTCTCTTCCACGACCCTGATCTGCTCCAGCCAAAACCTGAGAGTGTGTATGACCTGAGAGATCACATGAGAAATACAAGGGAGAGATCATTTGTAGGTGAAGTCTATGGAATGCTCTGTTAGTTGTTGGGCTGCACTGAAAGAATTGCTATTTACAGCAAGAGGCTGAACCCAAACCAAACCAAAACCAAAACAACCTTCCATCCTTGTGTCTCTTTCTCTTCATCCTGTATTTTCTTTTGGGCTTGCATACTGCAGATGCTATCTGTAAACTCTCACTTCAATTTTCTGTGAAGATTTTAGCAGGCAGGAAAGTCTCTCCTAAAAGGATGAGAATGGAAAAAGACAGCCAGATGATGTTTGGTTCACTGGAGAAAAATATGACAGTTTCCTTCAGGAAGCAGAGGAAGCGGCAGAAACCATATCTAACTAGAAAAGGAGACCCTATTTGCTTATGGTGTTTGAAATCCATGAATGCTTATTTGATGGTTTGGGTGTTACCCCCTCCCCCATCTTGCAAAAGCACCCAGACTAGACCCAGCAGCTCTGGAAATTGAATGGAGCTTTATATTTACAGCTTAGCACAATAGACAAGCAGATATTTACAGGTAATACAGAAACACAACAGCCCTCCCAGAAACCTGAGTCCCCAGGAGGGGCTCTCAACTGCCCTTCCACCTTCCTCCTACCCCTCTACCTTACCCAAGACTTTGCCTTATGCTTGAGGTAGCTTGGAGGGTCAGCCAGGGGGGTTAGGAAGCAGATGGATTAGTCACACAGATGGCAGGTTAGGTTAGAGAGAGAAGTGCAGCCCCAGAGACAGAGAGCAACTCTGTTATCTATAGTTATGTTCTTGTTCTTATACATCTCAGCAAGCCCATGAGTGAAGTAGCCATCACCATTGTTTCCTTTTCACAGCCTGTCATCTAATTCTTCCCACCAAAACATTCTAGCTAGCTTCAAACTAGCACAGCCTAATTTGGTACCCTTGCCTGAGGTGCCAGACCAGCAGCCTCTTCTAAACAAAGGGTGCTGGTATTTACCATTAGTGCCCAGTTTAAAAGCAGTGACAAGATTTCAAAGGGAGAAAGGTAAATACGCAGCCAGGAGACACTGAGGATGCTGCAACAGGCCAAGTATGAATTGTCAAGCATGATTTTACTCCTGCAATGTGGAAATGATGGTGTGGTGTTATGCACGATCCCATGTTCTTTGTTCACATGAACTCTGTAATTTTACAAATTGAATTAATGACATTTTCCATTTTCTGATTTATTCTCCTGTCCACAGGTGACACAGTGTGCTAGTCTGAAGACAGCTGGGTTATTTTTGTGAGAGGAATTAGATGCTAGGCTGTGAAAAGGAAACGATGGTGATATCTGCTTCACTCATAGGCCTGCTGAGATGGATAAAATCATGAGAACAAATTTAGATAACAGAGTTGCTCTTGGGCTTTGGCTGCCTCCCTTCTCTCTCTCTAACCTGCTGTCTGTGTGACTAATCCATCTGCTTCCTAACCCCCCTGGCTGATTCTCCAAAATCACCTTGACCATAAGGCAAAGTCCAGGATAAGTTAGAGGGGTGGGAAGAAGGTGGAAGGGTGGTTGGGAGCCCCTCCTGGGAACTCTGGTTTCTGGGAGGGCTGCTGTGTTTCTGTATGACTTTCCAACTTGTCTATAGCTGTATATATTGTAAATACCTGCTTGTATGCTGTGCTAAGCTGTAAATATATAGCTTCATTCTTTAATTTCCAGCCACTGAGTCTAGTCTGGGTGATTTTTCTTAAGTGTGGGGGGGCAGGTAACACCCAAACTCACACACAGAATGATCAGTGTACAGTTTTGTGGGCTGCCTTTGCTTTCTCTGTTCTGTCTTATGCTTGAGTGTACATGGCTGGGTGTGATTATTTGCATTAAAAAATTAATGAGGGGTAGTGTCTTTTGCCTCAGAAGCAAATAATTCTCATAGTCTAGGTGCAGAGCTATTGAGACCTTGCTGTGCTATCTCCTTTCAGCAGTTTCAGCATTGGAATACAAAACTGCCTTTGTATGACATGATAGACAGAGGAGAAGGAAGACTCTCGGGTAGCTATTATCCATCTTCCATGTTAAGCAAAGAGAATAAGCATAGTGTAATGCCTTTGATGGGTTTTGAAGAAGGCAGAGCACTGCCTTTGGTAGTCAGTCAGATGGATTTAATTGGGATTAACCTGTTCTGGTGGTCACCAAGTCATGGATAACCATGGTCAGATCTGAACCTGATAGGATGGTGTACAAACTATCAGGCAGCTTAGAGATAGTAGCATTGAAGGGTCAAAAAATAGGCCCAGCTGTGAGCTGGTTTGTTATCTATAGAGGCTGGTGTACCCAGCTTTCAGCTGAGCTGATAGGGCTGGGTGCTAAGTTGGCCTGGATGATCTTGGAGGTCGCTTCCAACCTGGTTGATTCTATGATTCTATGAAACACAATTTGTCCTGTGTGATTCACAGAGCCAGTCCTAAATAATGAGTGCTCCTTCACCAGTTAGTGAATAAATCCCCAGGCTAAAACACAGTCATGCATTCATTAAAGAGTACAAAAGTATCACAGCATGTCCATAGATAATTTGCTGCTAAAAAGTTCAGATAATTAATTTGTAAACATTAATTTGATTAGCTCTGATCTGGTGTGCTAAGTATGCATTGTTAAAATGTCACTGTTTGTTGTGTGGTGGATTGTTTTTGTAGGTTGCCAATAACATTATCTGGAATCTATTGTTTAGCTGGATCAATGATCTGTTATCACTGATCCATTGCCTAAACCAGATGGTTTCCATTCTCTGAACCATATGTTATTTAGCTGTGAAATTAAAATATATGATGGGTAAACTGCAAACTTGGACTGTAATCTATAATGCAAATTGTAATGGATTTTCTATCTGTAGAAGGACTTTTTCATAGACTCACAGAATTGTCAGGGTTGGAAGCAACCTCAGTTATCATCAAGCTCCAACAACCCTGCCATGGGCAGAGACAGCTTCCCCTAGATCAAGCTGCCCAGAGCCACATCCAGCCTGGCCTTAAAAACATCCAGGGATGAGGCTTCCACCACCTCTCTGGGCTACCTGTTCCAGTGTCTCACCATAGAATCATAGAATCAACCAGGTTGGAAGAGACCTCCAAGATCAGCCAGTCCAACCTAGCACCCAGCCCTATCCAATCAACTAGACTATGGCACCAAGTGCCTCATCCAATCTCTTCTTGAACACCTCCATGGATGGTGACTCCAGCACCTCCTTGGGCAGCCCATTCCAATGCCAATCACTCTCTCAGTGAAGAACTTCCTCCTAACATCCAACCTATACTTCCCCCGGCACAACTTGAGACTCTCTTCCCTTGTTCTGTTGCTGCTTGCCTGGCAGAAGAGACCAACCCCCACTTGGCTGCAACCGTCCTCATGGTAAAGAACTTCTTCTTAATGTCTAATCTAAATCTCCCCTCCTCTAGCATGGATCCATTCCCTTCCAGTCCTGTCACTACCTGACACCCTAAAAAGTCTCTCAGCAGCTTTCTTGTAGGTCAACTTCAGATATTGAAAGGCCACAATAAGGTCTCCTCAGAGCCTTCTCTTCTCCAAACTGAACAACCTCAACTGTCTCAGCCTGTCCTCATAGCAGAGGTGCTCCAGCCCTCTGATCATCCTCATGGCCTTTCTCTTCTTCTATTTAAAATGTTTGTGGTTGTACATAAGTAAAACTAAGGAAGCTCTTTTCAATATTCTAAAGAAGAATTAACCTAGAAACAACCTAGAGCTAAACCTTTCCTTTCAATTATTTGTTTTTAAATTGAATGCTAAATTGTTTTCTTGAAGGTCTCTTCCAAGCTGGTTGGTTCTATGAAAAGGAGTCTGCTTCTGAGGAATGTAAAATATGTCATGAAATACAAAATGTCCCAAACTGCAGCATTGAATTTATAAGGTATAGTGATTTTTGTTGTTGATGATGATTTACTGACTCCTTAAAAAAAGTAAAAATAGAAAGATGAAATTTACAGGAAAAAAAAATATTCCTGTCTCTGGGAAAGTGATTTTATTTTTCCTATTAAGCTTCTTGAAGAAGTGTGGATTTTCTTCATGTTTTCATTTTGCAGGGACTGCTGTTGGTGTTACAGATGTCTCCTCTACAGCTGGAAAGTGCTGTGGTCTAGAAAGCTTTTGAACATTTCCCAAAAGACAATTCCTGGAAGCTTTGCTTCAGGACTGCTGTTGTAAGAGAAATAGATAAACAAAAATGTTGTGCAGCAGAGTGAGAGAATTCTGGTTCTTAGTCTGAAAGTGAAATAAATTCAGAGTTCCCTACCTGAATATTTTGTTAGGATAGTGCCATGCCCCTGAAGAGGGACTTGGAGGTGCTGGTGGATAAGAAGATTAACATGAGCCAGCAGTGTGCACTTGCAGCCTGGAGGGACAACCAGAGCCTGGGCTGCATCAGGAGAAGTGTGGCCAGCAGGTCGAGGGAGGTGATTCTCCCTCTCTACTCCACACTGCTGAGACCCTACCTGGAGTACTGCATCCAGTTCTGGAGCCCCTAGTACAAGTGGGATGTGGACATGCTTGAAGCATGTCCAGAGAAGGGCCAGGAGGATGCTCAGAGGGCTGGAGTAGCTCTGCTTTGAGGACAGACTGAAGGAGTTGGGGCTGTGCAGGCTGGAGAAGAGGAGGCTCCCAGGTGACCTTCTTGTGGCCTTCCAGGATCTGAAGGGAGCCTACAAAAAAGCTGGGGAGGGACTTTTCAGGCTATCAGGGAGTGCCAGGACTTGGGGGGAATGGAGCAAAGATGGAGGTGGGGAGAGTCAGACTGGATGTGAGGAGGAAGTTGTTGAGCATGAGAGTGGTGAGAGGCTGGAATGGGTTGCCTAGGGAGGTGGTTGAAGCCCCATCCCTGGAGGTGTTTAAGGCCAGGCTGGATGAGGCAGTGCCCAGCCTGCTCTAGGCTAGGGTGTCCCTGGGCATGGCAGGGGGGTTGGAACCAGATGATCCTTGGTGTCCCTTCCAACCCTGAGTGATTCTGAGATTCTATGACTCTAAAGTTGCACCTCAGTGTTTCCCTAGAATCTCAGGAAGCATGTAGATATATGGTGGTGTAGGATTATCTTCCTGCCTTCTAAAGCTCACCATCCTTTTGTAGGACCATAATTCAAGTTTAATGTTGCAATAATGCCAGAACACAGTGTGACAAATACAAATGGCTCTCTGACTGTGGCACTTGCTGCTGTACAGCAAAGGTCAGGAAGGACTCTTGCCTGAAAAAGACATTTCTCATCATATTTTCTGGCAGGCCTCAAGGGCATGTCTTTAATGGGAAGCAGCAGAGTAATTCCCAGGATCCTGGTGTCACTGCTTTTGTGGTGTTCATGAGCAGGTATGCAGAGAGGGCAAAGAATGAGGAGGGCTTGTATCGTGACAACGCAGGCAAGGCAAAGACCCTGCCCTCGCTCATGTAGCTGGTCTAACATGATGTTTTGTCTTCCCATGGGAGGGTCATCAGCCCTGTTAGTCAGAGGGACCTTGGCAACCAATACTTCCCACGTTTTTAAGTCCCCTGAGACTGTGTCTGCTGCTGAAGCTCCTCTCTTCCCTCCCTCCTAGCCAAAATGCAAGAAGACAGTATCTCTGGCTTTCTGGGGAGGGAGGGAAAGGGGCAGGAGAAGAACTGATAGCTCCCTGCCAAGTTATAGAGACAACTGGGACCCCTTGCTCTGGTTCCCAGGCAGGACTGGAATAAACAATGTTCTCACACACATCACTCTTGCAGAAAGGGTGGGTAAAGGATTGATGGGAGGCTGGTTCCTTCCTGCAAGCCAAGAGGGTCACGAACCCAACATGACTCTCAGGGAAGAAGTATTATTACAAACAAGCTGGGGAGAAGGCCTGCTAGCATTTAGCCTGTAGAACAGAAAACAGCATTCTTACTGAACCACAAGCAAGTATGAAATCCTGGAAAACACTCCTGCATATGACATAATTTTACTGTAAGATCTGTTTTCCAGCAAAGCTTCTGTGACCCACATCTCTATTACCATATGAGAACAGAAATGTCGTTGAAGCTGAGGGTGGAATTTGAACAGAGTAACTAGAATACTTAATTGCCCACTGACACTGCCTAATGTGTTCAGTTGTATTTGGTATCATGTGCAATAGATCCTTCAGAATTGCTACACATCTCAACAACAGAGGTCCCTCTGTGGCACAGTATGGCTGAGACAAATTTTCTGCTAAATTCCAGTGTCTAGAAATATCTGAGGGGTGAGTGTCAAGTGGAGGGAGCCAATCTCTTTTTGATGAGCTGGGCAATGACTGGCTGGAGAGCAGCCCTGAGGAGAGGGACTCGAGGGTGCTGGTATATGAGAAGCTCAGCATGAGCCAGCAGTGTGCACTTGCAGTCCAGAAAACCAACCAGAGCCTGGACTGCATCAGGATAAGTGTGGCCAGAAGGTTGAGGGAGGTGATTCTGGCCCTTTACTCTGCTCTGGTGAAACCCCACCTGGAGTACTGCATCCAGTTCTGGAGTCCCCATTACAAGAAGGATGTGGAGATGCAGGAGCATGTCCAGAGAAGGGCCACTGGGTTTATCAGAGTGCTGCAGCAGATTGGCTGTGAGGACAGACTGAAAGAGTTGGGGTTGTGCAGTCTGGAGAAGAGGAGGCTCTCAGGTGACCTTCTTGTGGCCTTTCAGTATCTGAAGGGGGCTACAAAAAAGCTGAGGAGGGACTTTTCAGGCTCTCAGGGAGTGACAGGACTAGGGGGAATGGAGCAAAGCTGCAGGTGGGGAGATTCAGGCTGGACGTGAGGAGAAAGTTGTTGAGCATGAGAGTGGTGAGAGGCTGGAATGGGTTGCCCAGGGAGGTGATTAAGGCCAGGCTGGATGAGGCTGTGGGCAGCCTGCTCTAGGGTAGGGTGTCCCTGCCCATGGCAGGGGGGGGGAACTGGCTGATCCTTGTTGTCCGTTCCAACCCTGACTGATTCTATGGTGCACAGTGGATGGTGAACAGATACAAACTGAGACATAGAAGGTGTCACTTCAACATGAGGAGAAACTTCTTTACAGGGAAGGTGACAGAGCACTGGAACAGGCTGCCCAGGTTGGGTGTGGAGTCTCCCTCTCTGGAAATTTTCAAGACCCACCTGGATGCATTCCTGCACAGAATATCCTGGGTGATCCTGCTCTTGGCAGGGAGGTTGGACTCTGTGATCTCTGGAGGTCACTCCCAACATCTAATGTTCTGTGATTCTGTGCTCCTGTGATTCTCTGCTCCTGTGATTCTGTTTCCAGCCTGTCCAGGTCCCTCTGCAGAACCCTCCTACCCTCTAACAGATCAACACATGCTCCCAACTTGGTGTCATCTGCAAACTTACTAGTGTAGGACTCAATCCCCTCAATCTGATCATCACTGAAGATATTAAACAGAACTGGGCCCAGCACTGCTCCCTGGGGCACGCCAGTAGTGGTGGCCACCAGCTGGATGTGGCACCATTCACCACCACTCTCTGGGCCTGGCCATACAGCCCAGTTCTGAACCCAGCACAGAGTGCCCCTGTCCAAGCTATGGGCTGCCAGCTTGGCCAAGAGTTTGCTATGGCAGACAGTGTCAAACGCCTTGCTGAAGTCCAGATAGACTACATCCACAGCCTTCCACTCAGTCGGGTCACCTGGTCATAGAAAGAGATCAAGTTGGCCAAGCAGGATCTGCCCTCCTAAATCTGTGCTGGCTGGGTCTGACCCCCTGGCTGTCCTGTGGTTGCACTCAGAATGATCTGCTCCTTCAAAAGGAAATCAAAGGGAGGCAGTGGTGTGGTGGGAAAGCTGTCCAGCTGTCATCTGACTCGGGTCAAGTGTGTAGAGATCTAGATTCAGTAGGTTGAGTCAAATATTGGTGTTTTTAGTGTCCCTACATGCACAGTAACAAATGGCTGACAATTTCTACAGAAGAAAACTGAAAGAAGCTCCTGCAATGCTGTTTTAGATGAGGTGGGACTTTGCACCATAGCTTACTGTGTTGTGTCAGTCCTGTGTTGTGACTTATTGTCTGGCCCAGTTGTCACTTAGGGTCTTTGTCACAGTGTCAAAATGTCTTCTGTGTAGGTAGCCTGATTCCAAGCACAGGCAGAGCACTGCATTGGGTAATGTCTGTTTTCATCCTCAGAGAAGATCTCTGCCCGGAAAGAGGTGGTGCTGCCTGATGAATGTCATGAGCACAGGGTCAGGAGTCTCTGCACTGTGCTGTTTTATGATGGATATGAGGTCAACAGGCACTGGTGACATTTCCTAAGTCACACTGGTTCCTGGAAAGCCAATAACAAAACTCCAATTTACTTCAAGAGAAACAAATTCAGACCATAGGTCAGGGTCACAAAAAGCCCTGTGACAGAGCTGGAAGAGAAACTCTCAGGTTTCTGTTTTACCTTAATAAAAAAAATCCACCTTCCTTCCCTTTCTGAACTGAAGCTCCTCCCTTTTAACACATTTTTTTCACTGAGTTCTTTGGGATGGTTTATTTATGGTCCTGATTTACCCAAGTAGTTTGGAGACTTGCCCATTTACAAGGAAAATTGTCCAGCCTCAAGTGATCCACATTATAAACTGAAGCTATAAACAGGACCATCTAGGGAAAAGGGGAGGTAAGAGGGGATAATATTGTTCACGTCTGTAGAACAACTGAGTGAAATTGTACTTTTTATTGCACTTCATTTTCAGCCCTTACCTTTCTATGGCCTCTGCCTTCTTACTTCTATAAACTAGACCATTTTTGCCCTAAACCCTTAAAACCTTAAAATCCATCTTGCACAGTGTTCTCATCAAATCCAGTTTGTAAACATTCCTGGATAAATCAGAGGACAAATGACTATATGTTCAGGAATACACTGTAAAATATTTTAGTTCCTATATCTTGATAGAAACTTAGGATGGTGTCTTGAGAAGAATTTATTTGACAGTCTGAGAAGTCTTTTCACCAGAGAGGGTAACGTGTTGAGTATCAACCCAGAGTGTACTTTGGATTGCACGAGGCTTTATTTGCTAAGCACTGAACAATATAAGAGCAGGTTGGGGTAGATGTCACACAAAGACATTCTTCATGTGAGTGTATGGGATGTATCCACTGGTGTGAGCCTGTGGTTTGATGTGATCATGCTTTTACAAGGCAGTTCTGATAGTGCTCTGTCAGATGATGGTCTGAAGCAGGCATTGGTGTCAGCTAGGGATGTAGCTGTTTGGCTCAGCAAGCGTGAGGCCCCCATTTCAGAGGAGTGATTCTGCAATGTGTGGAAAGTGTTCCCTCCCATGAGAGGTTGAGAGATGAAAATTAAATCATGTGGCTGCAAAGACAATAACCTCTTGTTTTCTACAATAAGCAATCATCCTCTATGTGTGCTGGAGATTTTTTCACAGATGGTGATAACCTTACATTCTGGCACTCTTCTTAAACCATACAAACTCCATCACGGTTCTTAAGGCATTGTACTTGGACCACTTTGGGAATTTCCTTATTAAATGGCTTGCTATTAGAAGAGTGTTGATTCCTTGATACAAAAAGGTTTTGTGAAAGAGTACCAGTGCTGTAAGTCACTGCCAGGAGAGAGAAAGCCTGTTATAGAAATTCACCTACTGGGCAGGTTCCTAGTTACTTTATCTGCTACACAGCTAGGAGAGGAAAATCCATACAGAAAGCTATTACCTTGAATGCTCATTCTTATTGCTTAGAGATACTCTTGCTGGAAGGCAGAATTAGCCTGAAGGACACATAGAATCATAGAATCAACCAGGCTGGAAGATACCTCCAGTCCAACCTATCACCCAGCCCTGTCCAGTCAACCAGACCATGGCACTAAGTGCCTCATCCAGGCTTTTCTTGAACACCTCTGTGGATGGTGAGTCCACCACCTCCCTGGGCAGCCCATTCCAATGGCAAATCTCTCTCTCTGTGAAGAACTATACAGAAAGAAGTATATTTTTTAACATAGCATTTTAACATGGCTAATCAATAACAGTTTAATATGCACTAGAATTAGTAGTTTTAATTGGCATATGAAACACATGAGTGAAAAATGGCATTTCTTCAGGCATGAACTAGAAGTATTGCTAGATGAAACTCTAATATTTCCCAACATGCACCTAATGATATAGCATCAATGAAGACTTTTGTCCAACTGCCTGTCTTTGAGTGATTTCTAACTGCTTTGTTGCTATGTTTGTCCAAGTTTATTACTCTTCTACCTTTTTCCATGTGAAGTTTTCATTGATCGTAGTCTTGGGATGCCTGAAAGTGTGACAGTTTTCTCCAGCAAGGACATTTGTTTTTCACATGCTCTTGAGTTAGAAGCTGAGCTGCTTTATTTACTTTCCAACCCCTCTAAACACCCTGAACCTGAGTATCATGGCTTTTGTTCACAGCTGAAATGCCTGTATTGTCTCACATATGTAGCTTAACCTCTAAAGCTGTGTCATAATTTGGACCTGTTTGAGTGCATTAAGCACTTGGAATTACACAGTAATTAATTTCCCGTCTCTTAAAAAGCCTCTTTTGTTCCAGTATAATCAAGAATATATGCCTTTTTTATTGTATGTGTATTTCTACCTGAAGCACCTGACAGTCCTTTGTTAAGAATATGTGCTTGAGCTGTCACATAAAGTCAAACTTACACTGCTCTCACTGCTCTGGAAGAAGCAACAATAATTCAACTAGGGACCGAGCATCCCTTGACACATGAGAGCTCAGATTCCTCCTGTTATCAGCTTATCAAGATCAGAGCAATCTATTGTCCTTACTAATTTACCCAGGTTTATCTCCCAATAAGTGTACTTTCAGTGACAAAATAACCCCTTCTGAAGATTTCCCTGCTCGTTTCTAATACACATGTTTAGAGAGGAGCAGTAGAGTTTATATTTTCTGTGCTTTGCTTTAATCAGTGTTTTACAAGAAACACTTATCAGTAGTCATAATGGCTTATGATAACATGGTTCCTTTTATTGTGGAAATGTTTACCTTGTGTTGGGGCTTTAATGTACTTGAGAAGAAGTACATGATAATAGTGAGCCACAGGAAAGCAGTACAACCTCCAAGGGAGCTTGTCGGGAGCAACCAAAGCAAATCTCAGAAGGGCTGTTATAGCTCTCTCCTTTCCTCTTCTCTTCAGTCTGTTCTTCCTTCTCCCTACCTTGAACCATCATTGACAGTTGCCTGACACCATGACAGTTTGGTTCAGAGAACTAAATGGGCAGAAAGCTGCTCTGTTGGCGAGTAGGCTTTCATGGGTTTAGTTCCCATGGGGTGGCTAAAAGCCAGAGCAGTACAAGAATCAAGGCAGGAACATGTGGCAGAAGGAGGAAAAAGACAGGAAATGTTTATCATGGTTTATCTACAGATGTTTGGGACAATTTGCCTGGCTCGTGGTCTGCTCTTGCCAAACTCTCCTGTCATCCACCTGGCACTGCACTATCAGTCAGATTTGGGAGAGCCAGACCTCCACCTCAGGTTTCCAAGAGAGACAATCCTGTTGCCACCCATTGAGGTTTGACATCTGTGCACTGTTTAGCCAAAAACCTCAGGTAATTCCTCAGGAAAGATGACAGTGGTGACCAGCGTTGGTTCAGATAACTCAGATCAGTCCCCACAAGCTGCTAACTCTTGAGTGGCATTTGGCAATGGTGGCTATCAAGAAGGGCTTACAGGACCTTAGTCTGGCATCAGGTTTTCTTTTAGCCCCCCAACTATACCTCTACGAGCTAACTAACCAGAAACATAGTACACACCCAAACACTACCATACAGTTTTCCAAGCTGTTCCATTTCTTCCACGTTCTTGTCATAGTTCTGTCCTTGGGCAGCTGGTGTTCTAAAAATCCCCTGCTCACAGTTCAAGGTCAGCACAGGCTACACATCAGCATAGTGGCATTCCAAGTGTGTGATGAGGATGAGCCTGATGTGTTTCTGAGGGTGATGAATATGAGCTGCACCGTGCCAGTTGTTCTCATGACTACAGAATGGGACGTGGACAGTTTTAAGCCCAGGTGCAGTCCCACTTCCCTTAGAAGGAGAAAATGAGAAGTTGTCTTGGTTGGCACAGGTGAGCTCACCACTCCTAGGAAACATCAGAGCTGTTGTGCTGTGTTAGTTTGAAGCAAACTGGAATACTTTAATGGAAAAAATAGATTACAGGCTGTGAAAAAGAAACAATGGTGATGTCTACTTCACACATAGGCTTGCTGAGATGTATAAAAACAAGAACAAAAACATAGATAAGACTGAATCTCTGTTGCAGCTGGTGTCTGTGCTTTCTCCTTGGGCTTCTTCTGTGTAACTAATCCTTCTACTTTTAACCCCACTGGCCAATCCTCCAAACTCACCTTGCATGTAAGGCAAACTCTGGGATATAAGGTAGAGGGGTGGAAAGAAGGTGGAAGGGTGGTTGGGAGCCCCTCCTGGGCACTCTGATTTCTGAGAGGGGTATTGTGTTTCTGTGTTGCCTTTAACCTGTGTATTTCAGTATATAGCTGTAAATACTGTAAATATCTGTTTGTATATTGTGCTAAGCTGTAAATATAAAGCTTCATTCCTTAATTTCCAGGTGGCTGAGTCTAGTCTGGGTGATTTCATAAGAGTGAGTGGGTGGGTAGCACCCAAACCATCCCATGTGCATATGCAGGTTGGCGTCTCTGTTGGCATACCTGGCAGGAAAGGGGTTACATCACACAGCACTCCTCCATCTCTGAGATGAGTGATATGCCTTGGTAATAGCACTTTCTCCATCCATAATTTTACATTACTTTTCTTCCCAACCCCCCTCTTTTGTATGTTTAATATAAAGTAAAAAAGATTTTTCATGGTGATGACTGACACATGACTAAGTAGTTTAAATCTCTATACCAGAAATCCCCAACCTTTTAAAACTGCTTAATGCTATGACAAGATCACATGAACTCTTTTCATAGAATCATAGAATCAACTAGGCTGGAAGAGACCTCCAAGATCAGCCAGTCCAACCTAGCACCCAGCCCTATCCAGTCATCTAGACCATGGCACTAAGTGCCTCATCCAGGCTTTTCTTCAACACCTCCAGGGATGGTGCCTCCACCACCTTCCTGGGCAGCCCATTCCAATGCCAATCACTCTCTCTGGCAAGAACTTCCTCCTAACATCCAGCCTAGACCTACCCTGGCACAACTTGAGACTGTGTCCCCTTGTTCTGTTGCTGCTTGCCTGGCAGAAGAGACCAACCCCACCTGGCTACAACCTCCCTTCAGGTAGTTGTAGACAGCAATGAGGTCTCCCCTGAGTCTCCTCTTCTCCAGGCTGCACAACCCCAGCTCCCTCAGCCTCTCCTCATAGGATTTGTGTTCCAGGCCTTTCACCTTTTCTGTCTGTAAGCCTATTTATGCCATAGAAATGAATACAACTGGTCATGGGAGGCTGATTAAATCTAAGTTCTGAGGAGCATGACTGCTTTGTAGGTAAATTTTCTTTCTTTGCAAAAAATACTGCCTGGTTGTTTTGCACATCCTTCCAGGTTTTGTCTATTTGTTAGGCAGTGTTGATTGAAAAATGGAAACACTGGTTTTGGATATTTTTTCCCAAGAAATTTCCTTTGGGTCTTTCTGATGGGAAATTAATGGACTTGATTTCCCCCCCCGCCCCCCCCAGCTCTAATGCATTCTTGTTGTTACAATTCCAACTTGCAATTCAATATACATTACAACAAGTTATTCTCCATTGTTTGCTACAAAATTCCTTTAGAGGAAAAAGCATTGTTCTTAACTGGCTAGTTTGTTCCTCCTTCTTAGATGGTATTGATTAATGAACTTTATTTAAACACAAGCAATTAAGTGCAGAATCCCTGTTTTCTGCCCCTTTTCCCCTTTTGTTGCTTTAAGTCGGTACTAGTGGAAGAAAATGTAACAAAACTTTATGGGCTTGCATCTCAATCTTGCAGAACCACAGAAACACTCAGGTTGGAAAAGCCTCTCAGGATCACCAAGTCCAACCCATTACCCTGCTCCACAAGGTTCACTCTAAACCATATCCCCAAGCACCACATCCAAATGACTTTTAAACACAATTAGAGTTGGTGACTCCCTGGGCAGCCCATTCCAGTGCCTGACCACTCATTCCATCATTTTGTTTTTCCTAATGCCCAGTCTAAACCTACCCAGTGGCATCTTGAGGCCATTCTCTCTTGTTCTATCACCGTTTCCCTTTGAGAAGAGACCAGCATCAGCCTCTCCACAATCTCCTTTGATTGCACAGTATCAGATGAGAAAGATTACATGGCATGCACACAGACAGAACTGTGAAAAGCCTGTAACATGCATGGCAGAAAGAGGACAAAGGATTCCTGTTCTGTTGGAATGCAGTCCAGACTGCTGGCCGTCTTCTAGCTGAATGTGTATCTGAGGATCCTTTTCCCCCCCCCTTGTTATTACTTATGAAATGAACGAATGCAGAGTTGCCAATATTGCCAGAACAATCTAAAGGTGCTCAAGGCCAAGTCTCACACCGTGCTGTGCAAGTCAATTATTCATAGCTTCCCATAAAAATTATATCCAGCTAAAAGATCCTCTGGCTGAGGTAGTAGGGATGGGCCTTAAAATTCTCTTGTTAGGTTGACAAAGAAAATAATCTCTTTTCTTTTTTTTTTTTATGTTTAGTTGAAAATTGTCTACATCAGAATTCCAGAGTTCTCAATGCCCTGCTAGACCTGGATCAGGCAATATATACATGATTCATGAGCATACATTGATTGAGATGCCTGCTTATTCCTGAGCAAGCTGGATATTTACCTTGTAAAATCCAGATTTGTGAAATGCACTCAGGTCTCTGCTGCTATGAATGAAGTCTGTGAAGCATATGCAAGGCATTTCTTGTGCAATAACACTGTAGATGTCAAACCAACAGCGCAGTGTATTTGCTTGGGTTAATGTAAGTTTTGTCTAAGCTCACATAATCCAATCGCCTTCACTGGTCCTGTGAACTTCTCTAGATGGGGAAGGTTTGAGCACTCTACCTCACCTCTCACATGGATATCATATCCTGGAAAAAATATTCACTCCGACCTTAAAGACATTTAAAGACAAACATAGTAGGCTATGAGAAGATCTGAAAAACCTTAGATGTAATATACCTGTTTGTCTATGTATTAACTATGCTTCCTGACTTTTTCTGACCTTAAATAGGTTTATCCTAAGACAGGGCTAGCCATGTGCCTCTGAAGATATTCAGACCATGTCTTGACAAAGAGAAGTCTTTCTGTGTCCATCTTAGTGCCCACATCCAGGGAGACTCTGCCTACAAGATATTCTTTACTATCTTGAGATGATGTTCACAAAAAAAACCACAAACCCCAACCAATGCCACCTATGAAGATGTTATTTTGTCTCTTTTAGTAATGCATACATAATTAAATGACTTAGAAATCTCAAGCACAAGTACATGCTGAGAAGTGACTGGCTGGAGAGCAGCCCTGAGGAGAGGGACTTGGGGGTGCTGGTGGATGAGAAACTCAACATGAGCCAGTAGTGTGCAGTTGCAGCCCAGAAAGCCAACCAGAGCCTGGGCTGCATCAGGAGAAGTGTGGCCAGAAGGTTGAGGGAGGTGATTCTGCCCCTCTGCTCTGCTCTGGTAAGACCTCTCCTGGAGTACTGCATCCAGTTCTGGATCCCCCATTAGAAGATGGATGTGGAGATGCTGGAGTGTGTCCAGAGAAGGGTCACAAGGATGATCAGAGGGCTGGAGCACCTCTGCTGTGAGAACACACTGAAAGAGTTGGGGATGTTCAGTCTGCAGAAGAGGAGGCTCCAAGATGACCTTATTGTGTCTTTCCCTTATCTGAAGGGGGCCTACAAAACAGATGAGGAGGGACTTTTTAGGCTCTCAGGTAGTAATAGGACTAGGGGGAATGGAGCAAAGCTGGAGGTGGGTAGGTTCATACTGGATGTGAGGAGGAAGTTCTTGAGCATGAGAGATATAGGTAAGCTCCTTTCTTTATTGACCTGTATTTTTTCTAGTAGGGGGATCCCTGTTTTTCTTGGAGGAGGGCCTGGAATAAATATGGTTATTATGTCTTATTTGATATTTGCCAGGCCTTCCAAATAGGCTGTGAATAGTATTCAGTTATTGCCATCTGAATGGCTCCTTAAGAGAGCTGTTAAGTGAGATTAGACTTAACATGAAGTTAGGAAAGCTTTGGATTCAGAAGAAATATGGCCTTCCTTTTTACAGGTTTATGTTGCAGTTAGAGATGACTGAATAAAGAACAGCACCAGCATCCTGGGTTGAGCTAGAACAAATCTAATTCTGTTCAGTGATTTTTACCTCAGTCTCTTCTAATTATCTGCACTTTCTGCAGTTAACAATATGTTTTCACAGACAGTGTCTGCTTCTAGAAGTGATAACGCTCAATGGCTTTAGTTAGTATCAAGGGTTGTGCACTCACTGCTAAATCTTGTGTACTATGTGGGGGATGCAAAGCAAAAAGCTGCACTTACAGGGAGGAGAGGGCAGATCAAGTGACCCTAAAATGACTAATGAGATATTTCATTAAGGTAAAAGAAGGCTTGACAACATTAAACAACTGTGCACTTCTATTGTTTCTCTTATTTAAAGAACAGAACATAATTTTCATGTTCTCATTGCCACAGTGGCAGAAACAACACAGAAGAGGATTAACAAGAGTGTAGAACAGGCTTGCTTTTCTATTGCAAACTCACAGAAGACTAGGGTCTGGAAGGGATCTTGAAAGCTCATCCAGTCCAGCCACCTGCCAGAACAGGATCACCTATACCAGATCACACAGGAGCACATCCAGGCAGGTCTGGAATATCTCCAGGGAGGGAGACTCCATGATCCCTGTGGGCAGCCTCTTCCAGTGTTCTGGCAGCCTCTTCCAGTGTTCTGTCACCCTCACAGGGAAAAAAATCTTCCTCAGGTTTCTATGGAACTTCCTATGCCTCAGCTTCCACTTATTGCACCTTGGACATCACCCAGCAGAATCTGGCTTCATCCTCTTGCCACTCACTTTTATGTCTTTAGAACCATTCATGAGGTCCCCCCTCAGGCTCCTCCTCTCCCAGCAGCACAGCCCCAGATTCCTCAGGCTCTCCTCCTAAGGAAGATCTTCCACTACCTTCATCATTTTCATGGCTCTGTGATGGTCTATTTGAAGCAGTTCCCTAAGGTCTTTCTTGAACTGAGGGACCCAAAACTGGACACAATATTCCAGATTCAGTCTCATCAGAGCAGAGGGGCAGGAGAACCTCTCTTGACCTACTAACCACAGCCCTTCTAATATAGTCCAGAATGGCATTGGCCTTCTTGGCCACAAGAGCACATTGCTGTAGTTTGGGATGTTGAGTTTGCAAAGTTACAGAAGCCTAGAGATGGTTAGGACCACACGGTTATAAGTGGCCAAGTGCTTTGTTTTGATTTACTTTTGACAATATATAGCTGTAAAAATGAAAAAATGCCTCTCTCTGCTAACACAGATTTCTTGCAGAGGCAGTGCTGTGATTTTAAAATAAAATATTTCAATGTAAGAAGGTGCTAAAGAGAAGAATCTTTCCTCTGTGAAAGACAAAGATGACAGGACTTTAAAAAGAACTTGACATTGCCACAGTTTCAGTGAAACCAGTAAGAAAATCACAGAATCAGAGACTGGAAGGGACCTCAAAAGATCATCCAGTCCAACCCCCCCTGCCAGAGCAGGATCATCTATACCAGATCACTGATTTATTCCATGTCAATGGAATAAATACAAAGCTGGGTGACTGCTGAGTGCTTTAGATAGTCTTATTTCATGCCTTCTCTGTATATATCTCTGGATCCTTTCAGATTGAGAGGCTCAGAATACAAAATTGAATCCTAATTAAACTAATTAATAGGCCACCAATTAAATTAAGACCAACAGCTAAAAGGAAATGGAAACCAGGTGATAGTAATAAGGATATCAAATGTCAGTAGCACAATTTTTTCCACTCTTTTCATGATGTGGTGGTTCTGGTGTGAGATCATTCTGCCTTCCACAAAAGTGCACTGAATGATCACTAACTGTTTCTTGAGGAATGGGGAGATGGTCAAGAAAAGCCTGGATGAGGCACTTAGTGCCATGGTCTAGTTGATTGGACAGGGCTGGGTGATAGGTTGGACTGGATGAGCTTGGAGATGTCTTCCAACCTGTTGACTCTATGATTTGCATGTAGGTAGGAACTATATCTACCATGAATCCATTCTTCCTTCTACAGAAGTCCAGTGAATCACAGGATCACAGGATGCTGAGGGTTAGATCCAAAGAGATCCAAAGAGATCAATCAAGTCCAATCCCCCTGCCAGGGCAGGACCATGCTATCCATCTTAGGTTACAGAGGAACACATTCAGATGGGCCTTGAAAATCTCCAGAGAAGGAGACCCCACAACCTCTCTGGGGAACCTGTTCCAGTGCTGTGTGACCCTTACAGTCAAGAAATTCCCCCTTGTGTTGAGGGGGAACCTCCTGTGCTGCAGCTTATATCCATTGCTTCTTGTTCACTGTTTCTTGAGGAATGGGGAGCATTGGCACATAGGTAGGAATTATCTGTACCATGAATCCAGTTACAAAAGCTGAATGTGAAACATCTCACTGGGTCTCTTAATATATGTACCCCCAGATGTGGGGCTTTTATCTTTGACCAGGTCTGCCCCATAGCTAAGAAAAGGAGGGGACCCCTGTGTACATCATTCCTTGTTTCTTATGGGAGAGACACATTTGAGACTACAGGAAAATAGTGGTGATTGACAACATATTCCCCTGTCAGGTTTAACAATTCTATCTGGGGCAGAACTGGAGTAAATGTAAATATAGAGAGCTTTTTAGGGCATTTCTGGGGTGTTTTCAGTTAAATAGGCTGGAATCCTGCCTGTTTTCAATAAGATTAGAGGTTGTCCTACTGGAAACCAGATTCTATATCTGATTTCCTTTGTTGTTTTATCTGCTAGCCTTGATTTGCTTGTGATTACATGTAACAGGGATTGGGGCTGAGGAGAAAAGAATGACTGCATAGAAATGGAAGAATGAAGACTCAGAGGCAGTCTCCCTCAATAAAAAATTCTGAACCTGTAGAAATTCTGCAGTTTCTTCCATTTAAGATGTGAAGCCTGTAACCTTTTCTCATCAGGAGGACAATTCTTGAGAAATTTCATCTAAGTGAAGTGCGATTTGTCGCAGAAGTATGTATTTCAGAAGGGGATTGCTCTCTAAAAAAGCTCCTCAGGGACTCCACAGTAATGCCATCTAACAGAGCACATCCATACCTTCCTCATACCTCTTAAAGCTTTCACTGATCTCAGGTAAGTCAGTTTTCTCCCAGCCTCTTGGTAACCTTAGACACTTTGAGAACGGCAGTATTTTTGTGCTGACTGTTCCCTGCTGTTCCCCTTCCTTGTGCAGTCCCCAGCAACAGTGTGACTTGGAAAGATGCTGATGTGACCATGCATAGGCCTCTAAGACAAAAAAATCAACTATTCTTACTGCCTGCCCTCCCTGAAGCTCAGGTGAACACATTCTACAACATTTATTTAGTGGCATTTCTTTTCTGGTTTACCTGTGTTCATTGCTTTTGATTGATTAGCACTTTTTAGCAGCAGAATAAGGTGACCATATGCCCAGTTTTCTTCTTAATCATCATTGTTGTCTTTTCTTCCTTTTATTTTCTTTTTTTTTTTTCCTAGGGCAGTTTAAATTCAGCTGAATTTGCTTTTTTCCTCCCATTTGTTACTGATAGACTGCTTTTGGAGTGCTGACTGTAAAAATTCTTTTGGAAAGCTGCCTGGTTTCTCTCTAGAGCCTGATATAAAGTCTTCAAAGTAAGATTAAGAGTTGTTTGTTCATTTATTTATTTATAAACAGTGCTGTCAAGAGGGGGAGATGGGTCTTTTATTACATAGACCCTGAATTTCTAGTTCAAGCCCTCTAAAAATGCAGGCTTATTGCATCTTTTATTCAAGAGAAACAGAATTTCCCCATTAGTTCTAGAGACATCATCTGCTAGAGGGTGCAAGGATCAGCAGAGCTGCAGTCAGTTAATGTTTTTGCATTGCTGGTCTTATTAATTGATTATTGAATTTATATTTAATGAAGAAAAGCAGAATAGTCTGGAAAAGTGAGGGTGCTCTGTGCATTCTGTCAACACAAGAGTTGGAAGTGTTGAGGAAAGTAATCTGGAGCAAGTGCAAAAACTATTTCCCTATTTAGTGCTGGTGTCTACCATTACTCCCCAGTCATAGAATCCTAGAATCGACCAGGTCAGAAGAGACCTCCAAGCTCATCCAGCCCAACCTAGCACCCAGCCCTGTCCAGTCAACTACACAATGGCACTAAGTGCCTCATCCAGGCTTTTCTTGAACACCTCCAGGGATGGTGACTCCACCACCTCCCTGGGCAGCCCATTCCAATGCCAATCACTCTCTCTGCCAACAACTTCCTCCTAACATCCAACCTAGACCTCCCCTGGCACAACTTGAGACTGTGTCCCCTTGTTCTGTCGCTGGTTGCCTGGCAAAAAAGACCAACCCCACCTGTTTGCAGCCTCCCTTCAGGTAGTTGTAGGCATCAATGGCCTCCTCTTCTCCAGGCTGAACAAGCCCAGCTCCTTCAGCCTCTCTTCATATGTTTTCTGTTCCAGGCCTCTCACCAGCTTTGTCACTCTTCTCTGGTCATGTTCCAGTATCTCAACCTCTCTCTTCAATTGAGGAGCCAAACTCAGAGAAGTCAAACTCAGAGAAGATAACTTGTGAAAGTCTTCAAGTGTTTGCTCTCAGTCCAATTATAGTTTAAAAATATCTTTTCTTGACAGCTACAGGAAAAAGAAAAGGGTTGAAGTTTGAGGATGTGTTAATCTGAGGTAGAATCAAGTCCTATTTTTGATCCAGATTACAAAAATGTGAGGGTCTTCAAGACCATCCATAGTTATCAGGCATTTAGCTTTTCCACTTAGAAGTCTTAGAACTGTCTGTCAACATGAATAAGTGATGTCCTGATGTCTCTGAGCTAGGGAAAAAGTATTCCTCGGGGACAGGACCTCAGAGATGCCCCTCACATTTTGGGGCATGACTGGGCAGGATTCAGTTTGAGTCATTCATCAACTGCATTTAGGTACCTAAAAATGATCAGCAGAGTCAGAAGTAAAACATTGATCTCCTCACTCCTACTTACATCTCAGTTAAAACACTAAGGCTTATGTGGTGTTTACTGCCATCTTTGCAGATTCCAAAGTACACAATATTACAAATGCACTTTGGTTTAAAAGATTAAACCTTAAAGTTGCCTACATTTTCTTTACCTTCATCTCCAGTATAATGAAAGGACACACAGGAGTAGATTGCCACAATGGAGAGGCTTTCGCATTTTAAAGCAGCCCTGAAAAGATTTTAAAGCTGCAGGAGAAAATGAAATAGACAGCTAATATATGGGGCTAATCCAGTGGCTGCAGGAATCAGCAGGCATGCTGGGCAACAGCCTTTTGAGAGTCCAAGTTCTGCCCAAGGAAACTATAAAGCCAAATACACAGAACGTTTGGAAATGCTTTGGACAATTCATAGAATCATAGAATCAGTCAAGGTTGGAAGGGACCACAAGGATTATCATCATTTTGGAGCCATTTGGAACAAAAGTAGTGCCAGGGTAGGTATAGGCTGGATATTGGGAAGAAGTTCTTCAAAGAGAGAGTGATTTCCCATTGGAATGGGCTGCCCAGGGAGGTGGTGGAGGCACCGTCCCTGGGGGTCTTCAAGAAAAGCCTGGATGAGGCACTTAGTGCCATGGTCTGGTTGATTGGTTAGGGCTGGGTGCTAGGTTGGCCTGGATGATCTTGGAGGTCTCTTCCAACCTGGTTGATTCTATGATTCTATGATTCTATGAAAAGTAAGCAACCAAACTTAAATGGAATCATTGTGAAGTAGTTGAAAGGAAAAGTCTTGTTGGGTCCCAGACCTCCTTTTCAACTCATATGTGCAGATTTGAGTTTTCAGACTAAATTTGACTGAAACATTTGAAGTGCCTGGGAAAAAAAAACAAAACACTTCTGTCCTAAAATAATACTGTGTGGGCTATTTGTGTACTAAATGAATAATACCTTAGCTGGCAAATGAAACTGTTCAATTTGTTTTTGTTTGGTCTGTGATATCAGCCCAGAAAGCAAATTGTATCCTGGGCTGCAGCAAGAGAAGTGTGGCCAGCAGGTCCAAGGAGGTGATTCTCCCCTTCTAGTCCACTCTGGTGAGACCCTGTCAGGAGTACTGCATCCAGTTCTGGAGGCCCTATTGCAGGAGAGATATGGATGTGCTGGAGCATGTCCAGAGAAGGGCCATGAGGATGATCAGAGGCCTGGAGCGACTTTCTCCTATGGAGACAGGCTGAGAGGGTTGGGGTTGTTCAGTCTTGAGAAGAGAAGGCTCTGAGAAGACCTTACTGTGGCCTTCCAATCCTTGAAGGGGGCCTACAAGAAAGCTGCTAAGTGACTTTTTAGGGTGCGGTGTAGTGAAAGACTAGGGGGAATGGAGCAAAATGTAGAAGTGGGTAGATTCAGACTGGATGTTAGGAAGAAGTTCTTCCCCATGAGGGTGGTGAGACCCTGGAACAGGTTGCCCAGGGAGGTGGTAGAAGCCCCATGCCTGGATGTTTTTAAGGCCAGGCTGGATGTGGCTCTGAGCAACCTGAGCTAGTGTGAGGTGTCCCTGCCTGTGGCAGAGGGGTTGGAACTGGATGATCTTTGAAGTCACTTCCAACCCTGACAATTGTGTGATGCTGCAATTTGTCAAAGAAGGTGATAGAGATAAGGCTATAAAACATGAAAAGAAGTCTGTTTTACACTAAGTGTTATTGAGCCTCACTGAAGTAATGATATCTTTATTTATTGCAATGTCTAGGAGAGAATGGAAGGGCTTGCAATTATTTTGACCATCACACTTAATTGAAATGAGAATGTGTAAGTTTTCCTTAAGAATAAAACAGATGGAGGTACCATAGCATAGCTGCAATGTTGTCTGTGTTAATTCTGCTTTATAAGCCTGAATCTCCACCTCATTACTTAACGCTAATGAATGAATGCTGCACAAGGTTCATCTAAGAGAAAGGATAAAGAAATAAATGAACAAACTACAGCAGCATCTGAAGGAAAAAAAAAACCATACATAATTCACCATTGTGCCCAGGTGGCCAAGAGAGCCAGTGGCATCCTGGCCTGCATCAGGAATGGTGTGGTCAGCAGGAGCAGGGAGGTCATTCTGCTCCTACACTCTGCACTGGTTAGACCACACCTTGAGTGCTATGATCAGTTCTGGGCTCCCCAGTTTAGGAGGGACATTGAGATGCTTGAGCGTGTCCAGAGAAGGGCGACGAGGCTGGGGAGAGGCCTTGAGCACAGCCCTATGAGGAGAGGCTGAGGGAGCTGGGATTGGTTAGCCTGGAGAGGAGGAGGCTCAGGGGAGACCTTATTGCTGTCTACAACTACCTGAGGGGAGGTTGTGGCCAGGAGGAGGTTGCTCTCTTCTCTCAGGTGGCCAGCACCAGAACGAGAGGACACAGCCTCAAGCTACACCAGGGGAGATTTAGGCTGGAGGTGAGGAGAAAGTTCTTCCCTGAGAGAGTCATTGGACACTGGAATGGGCTGCCCGGGGAGGTGGTGGAGTCGCCATCCCTGGAGCTGTTCAAGGCAGGATTGGACGTGGCACTTGGTGCCATGGTCTGGCCTTGAGCTGTGTGGTAAAGGGTTGGACTTGATGATCTGTGAGGTCTCTTCCAACCTTGGTGATACTGTGATACTGTGATGTCAGGAAAGGTGCAGGAATAATGGGTTGTATGGTTCACTGCTCCCACCGTGATGTATCAGAAATCCCTGGATCAGTCTCGTGCACCAGAGTGAGTGTGCCTAGAACAATGACTTTCCTGAAAATAAAACCCCCAATGCTGGGAACATTTGTCTCCATATGCTGGCAGTTTCACAAATAATGTCACCTCTTCAGAGCATGTGGATTAAAATCTTTCATTTTAAACTACATTTGGTTGTTGTGTTACCACACCAAAGCTCTGCAGTTCTGTTAACGTTAGCAATGCAGGCTGCAGTTATAGTGGACGGTAAAAAAAAATGGGAAGCTTGTAAATAGAAACAGAGGGTGATAGAAATGTTAAAAACCCCATCCCTGGTGACATTCAAGGTCAAACTTCTTGTTGCTCTGAGCAGCCTGATCTAGTTGGTGGTGTTTTTGCTCAGTGCAGTGGGGTTGACCTTTGAGGGTCCCTTCTACCCCAATGCAATCTGTGAATCACAGAATGTCAGGGGCTAGAAGGAACCTTGAAAGCTCAGACAGTCCACCTCCCCTGCCAGAGCAGGATCACCTAGAGCAGATCACACAGGAGCACATCCAGGCAGGTTTTGAATATCTTCAGTCTACAACTACCTGAGAGGAGGTTGTAGCCAGGAGGAGGTTGCTCTCTTCTCTCAGGTGGCCAGCACCAGAACAAGAGGACACAGCCTCAAGCTGTGCCAGGGGAAATTTAGGCTGGAGGTGAGGAGAAAGTTCTTCACTGAGAGAGTCATTGGACACTGGAATGGGCTGCCCGGGGAGGTGGTGGAGTTGCCGTCCCTGGAGCTGTTCAAGGCAGGATTGGAGGTGGCACTTGGTGCCATGGTCTGCTTGTCTGGATAGGGCTGGGTGCTAGGTTGGACTGGATGAGCTTGGAGGTCTCTTCCAATCTGGTTGATTCAATGATTCTATGATTCTGTGATTCCTCTCTTCCTTGTTCTAGTGATCATATTATGCAAACATATCAATTAACTAAGCACAGTTTTATTTTAACACTGTTCCTTCCTGATTCCAGTAATGTCTACAGATTCAAAAGGTCATGGAAGAGTTGCTTAAGATGTACATTACTTATCTTCTTGCTATTTTAGCATCATAATGGGCTACAGAGAAGCCTAAATGATTTTCTGTGTGTTTGTTTATACTTTATTTTGTGTAAAAGAGAGTAGTGCAGAGAAACTTGAATTATTTTCTATGTGTTCATGTGGACTTTGCTTCATTTTGTGTATGAGTAGTACAAGTATTGCATAACATCTAAGAGACTGTAAAATGCTATTGCAGTATTTAATATCCAGTAATTAATTCAAGTGATTTTATCAGTTTTTAATATGCACATGATAAACAAGAGAGCAATGGAAGAGGTTCAGGAGATAAAAGGTAAGACCTAAAATGAATGATCTGTCAAGTATGTCAAAACTTTATGTAGTGTGTTACTCTTTTGCTGCTGCTGCTGCTATTTATGTTCCAATCAGAAAAAAAAGGCATTTCTCTCCCTCTCTCTCTCTCCACTCCCTTCTCCCTCCTAAGCTAGAGCAGAACATACAGGTTGTTACTGTCCTGCGTTTAGCAGCTGCACAGAAAAGCCAAGAGTTGATTTTTACAGCGTGCCATTAATTCAAATGTATAAATCATCTTTATCTCTCTAGCAATAGCCACTCTTTTCTTCCCCCATTCACCCAGGTTTGTGTCAGTTATTTCACATGAAGGTCAGGATGCATTTTAAATGCAATGCTATCATTCAGAGATACTGCAATAGTTCCATGGTCTTACAAGGTGGGCACACTGGCATGTCATATACCAACATGGTTTGAGGGAGGAGTGGCTGCCTTTTAGTTCCACAGTTGTATCTTTTTTTTTCCTGATTTACATTCAGCTCTTGTGCACACTTTCTGCAGAAGCACTACATAATTTAGTGTAGGGAAGACAACACCAGGCTAGCTCTACATAGGGTAAAAATCTGGTGAGTTATTTTTTCTCTGCCTAGAAGAGAATCAGGAGGCAGAGGGAATGAGATAGGAACAGGATTATGTCTTGCCACTTAGTTGATTTTTTTTCTCCTCATGAATATGCTTTTCTTCCTTATGACCCCTACAAAATGGCATTATAATTAGATGGTGAGTGAACATAGAACACTTTAACAAATTGTTTAGCAATGACTGCATGCAGCCATCAGGCAAAAACAGTGATGAGGGTGACAGAATTTCAATACAGAATGTGAAAGCAAAATAATCTGAGGACTGACTGGAAAAGAAAAGCCTGATTAAATTTTCTTGATAGCTTCTGAGGCAGAAAAGAAACTAAACATCTCTGTGTCTATATTTATTACTGGAACCTCTGTTCATTCTTTCTTGCTACTGTAATAGAGGGGAGGATATTGTCTCCTCTTGGGAACTGAAGGGCTCAGCCTGGAAGATATTGCCACTGTTTTGCTACTGAGTCTGAATTTTTGGTTTTGAGGGAAAATGGGAAAAGTGTTTTCAGCCTTTGGCCAAAACTAAAATAAAATCTGCTAACTATTTACCCCCTCTTTGCAGGGATTAGGAGCACTGAAATACCATAAAAGGAGAAGGTTTTAACATTCTGAAGTTCAGGCCAAAGAGTGTTAAGATCAAGGGGTGTGTAAACCTGATTCCTAGCAGAAAAATATGATGGTTTGGCCCTGGATGGAGGCCCTAATGCCTGCCAAAGCTGCTCTATCATTCCCCTTCTTAAATGGACAGAGGAGAGAGGAAAATATAACAGAAGCCAGTGATAAGACAGGAGCAATTTAATAATGACAATAATAAGCACAAGCAGTAGACTGTGCAGAAGCAAAGGCAGAGAGAGATGTTAGTCTCTACTTCCTATCAGCAGACAATGTTCTGTCTCTGGTAGCAGGGCTCTCTACACTAGGTGATTCCTCTGGAGGACAGACCCTGTGGAAGAATCCCCCCCCCCCACCCCCGCCCCAGACTTTCTTATTTCTCTTCATTCTTGTATCTGAGCTGACATCACATGGCATGGAACATCTCTTTGGCCAGTCTGGGTCAGCTGGCTTGGCTGTGCCCCCTCAGACTCCTGGGGTGGGGAAATGTTGGGAGAAGCACAGCCTGGGTGCTCAGCTCAGCAGTAGCCAAAAAGCTGCTGTGTTATCAACACTCAGCTACAGCACTGCAAAGCACAGCACTAGAAAGATGCTTTGAGGAGAATTAACTCCAGCTCAGCCCAAACCCACTGGAAGTATTTACAAACAGGGTTCACACACCCAGTGGAAGCATTCTGATAAGTGTCCAAGTTATCTTTTTAGTTTTAATTAGAACAAGCATTTTAAGTTTCACTCATCACTAATTCCTATCAAAGCATTTAGCAGCCACCTCAAACTCATCTCAAGAAGTATTTGCTACTTTTCCCTTTCGTTTTCATGATTTCTGCAAGCCTTTGACGCTACCCAAAACTGTATGAATAGGGGACAGATGAAGCATAAAATCTGATATTTCAGCTTTAATCATTTTTTAGTTAAGAGTATGGTAGAGGAAATGGGAAAATCAGTAAACTGTCTAGATAATTGCTAGAATGTCTGCTAAATGGAAACAAAATGTTCTAAACTGTTTTTTATAATTATTCTGTGGAATAATATTTAAATTGAAATCTAGGTCACATAGTGTAGGACTCCATTCTCTTGCCTTTAGGCATGTAGAATGTGGATGACTCATTTGAGTCTCACACAGGACTCACAGGATGTTAGGGGCTGGAAGGGACCCAAAGAGATCATCGAGTCCAACCTCCCTGCCAGAGCAGGACAATACTATCTAACATAGATCACAGAGTAACACATCCAGACAGGCCTTGAAAGGCTCCAGAGAAGGAGACCACACAACCTTTCTGGGAAGCCTATTCCAGTGCTCTGTGACCCCCCTTATGTTGAGGTGGAACCTCCTGTGCTGCAATTTACACCTATTGCTCCTTGCCTTATCACAGGGAGTAAGTGAGCAGGACCTGTCCCCCTGCTCCTGGCCAGCCTTCAGATATTTATAAACATTTATCAAATCCCCTCTCAATCTTCTCCTTTCCAGACTAAACAGCCCCAGGTCCCTCAGCCTCTCCTCATAAGCCATGCTCTCCAGTCCCCTAATCATCCTCGTAGCCCTCCGCTGGACCCTCTCCAGTAGATGCTCTCCTCTAGTGTGTAATTAGATGTATTATTTTACTTGTCAATTTTACCAATCTTAATGTGTAAGACTTTGCTAGTCTTAACTGTAAGACTGTTACTATTCTTAAAGTGTAAACATGCCCTTTGTGGAAGGGAAAAAAAGCTCCCACAGGAGACCCCTGTGGGAGCATCTACGTTTAATGAGATTAATCTTTCTTGGACACTGGAATGGGCTGCCCGGGGAGGTGGTGGAGTCGCCGTCCCTGGGGCAGTTCAAGGCAAGGTTGGATGTGGCACTTGGTGCCATGGTCTAGCCTTGAGCTCCGTGGTAAGGGGTTGGACTTGATCTGTGAGGTCTCTTCCAACCTTGGTGATACTGTGTGATACTGTGACACTTATTTGACAGGGACTTGTGGGACACAAACTTCAAATCTGTCTGGACTCTTTTGAAAGGAGCTGGAAAAGGTGCCATTACATTATCACTGCAGTGGAGCTTAAAACCACATCTGTGTTAGCATTTTTTCATTATGGCTGTGCCAGTTAGAGGATTAATGTTTAGTGACATTCTTACACTGACAAAAGCAGCAACAGAAGCGACTATATTCGCAACTTCAGTTTTTATGAGCGTAGTCAGCATAAAATTCCTTCCAAAGCATCACTTCTGCTGGCAAGAGATGAATCTCTGCTAAGAGGAGTTTCCAATTCATTGAGAAGCTCCTTGTAATGGAGACAAGAGCTGAGAGAAGGAGATGATAATGCTTTCTCTAAAATGTAGTTTGTTGTGATTGTTTTGTCCTCGAGCTGACCATCTCGAAATATTCTGTCTAATGTTGTGTGATTCCTCTTTGCTGAAGGGAAACAAAACAGAATGAGAGATATTGACAGGTTCTGGGAAGCAGAGTGAATGGGAGGAATATGCTTCTGAAAGTTTTGCAGAAAAACATTCCATTTATTAAATTGCTTCTTAAGAGCAAGCTTCTAAGACTAGGAAAAAAATGAAACAGCCCTCTGCTTCTTGGAGAAAAAACAATCAGAAGTTGTTCTGATTTTCTCTCCTAACACTGGGCTAGTCTCACGTTTCCAAATATTAGTGCAGTCTAATTATGGTAGGTTTGAACTTGTGGGCTGGAAAGATATCATTCTTTTTTTTTAATGAAGAAATCCACCAAATCCTGAATAATGTGAACAGAGCCAGTGCTAATCTGTTCAGTCAGCATTTGCCTTTATTGTAAGAAGGTGCAAAATGTACTGAGTCTGTTCTCTAACGCTGACCAGTTGCACAGAGCAGTCACAGGTGCATGCTTTTAAACTCTCTTACTCCACAAAGCAAACGACTGCACAAAAATTAATTATTAGCTGTGATCTCCAGTGCTGGCTTTGTGCCTCTAATGGTATGTATGTACAGCACTTGATGACTTGAGTCTGTGCTCTTCCAGTGAACATTACTTAAGTGGTATAGCTGTTTGGGTGCCAGTAGCCAGCTAGGATCTCATTGATTTTCACCTAGATTTCTCTCTCTCTCTCTCTCTCCCTCTCTCTCTCTCTCTCTCTCTCTCCCCCCTTACCAATCTGTCTCTCTGTCATCCTTATCTATCTATCATCTATCTACCTACCTAATCTGTCTATGTATGTATTTATCATCTATCTGTCTGTCTACCTACCTACCTAATCTGTCTATCTAGCTAGTCTACCTATCTAATGTATCTATCTATCTATCTATCTATCTATCTATCTATCTATCTATCTATCTATCAATCATAGAATCATCCAGTCCAATCTAGCACCCAGCCCTAGCCGATCAACTAGACCATGGCACTAAGTGCCTTATCCAGTCCTTCCTTCCTTTCTTTCTTTCTTTCTTTCTTTCTTTCTTTCTTTCTTTCTTTCTTTCTTTCTTTCTTTCTTTCTTTCTTTCTTTCTTTCTTTCTTTCTTTCTTTCTTTCTTTCTTTCTTTCTTTCTTTCTTCTTTCTTTCTTTCTTTCTTTCTTTCTTTCTTTCTTTCTTTCTTTCTTTCTTTCTTTCTTTCTTTCTTTCTTTCTTTCTTTCTTTCTTCCTTTCTTTCTTTCTTCCTTTCTTTCTTTCTTCCTTTCCTCCTTTCCTCCTTTCCTCCTTTCCTCCTTTCCTCCTTTCCTCCTTTCCTCCTTTCCTCCTTTCCTCCTTTCCTCCTTTCCTCCTTTCCTCCTTTCCTCCTTTCCTCCTTTCCTCCTTTCCTCCTTTCCTCCTTTCCTCCTTTCCTCCTTTCCTCCTTTCCTCCTTTCCTCCTTTCCTCCTTTCCTCCTTTCTTTTCTCCCTTCTTCCTTTCTTTCCTCCCTCCCTCCTTTTGTTCCTCCCTCCCTCCCTCCCTCCCTTCCTTCCTTCCTTCCTTCCTTCCTTCCTTCCTTCCTTCCTTCCTTCCTTCCTTCCTTCCTTCCTTCCTTCCTTCCTTCCTTCCTTCCTTCCTTCCTCCCATCATCTCTCTGCCTGTCTTTCTATTTACCTACTTAATCTGTCTGTCTACCTATCTGTCTTTCTATCTATCCATCCCTCTGAGAAAGTCTTCACCTGAAGTGATGTTTCTGGACTTGGTGATTTTGCAAACAGCAAAAATATTGACTGTGTCATATTTGCATAGACAGGAGCACTTTAATAGCCATGGAAAGCTATGTGCCTAAATAGACATCACCTTCCTTGTTGTTCCAAGTATGCAGAATTTCAGGGTTGTTTTCTTCAAAACACTGAATGCCAGAGAAGCTAGGGAAAAGTGGATGTAAATCCCAGAGGCTACTATGAAATCAGACATTAGTGTGTCAGAGGAAGCAAGTTAGCTAAACAAAAGTGTAAAACCAATCGCAGGTGAATAGAATGTGATCTGCCTTCCAGCACTTTGCCAACACACTAAGGCAGTGTCCTGTGTTCTGGGTCCAACGCCAGGAACATTTTAACACTTCAAATGATCAGAATTTTCATGTCTTACAAGCAAACAAAATCAAACAACTTTCATATATAGGAAAGAGTAACTAATATTAAATAGCATTTCACATTAAATATGAATTATAAATGTGAAATAGTATTTCATACATGTGAAACAGTAGATAAATTTTTCTATTGACACTGAAGGAAGACTGAAATGTAATGCCTTGTCTCCTACAACGTTACTATGTTTTCTCTGGAAGCCTGAATGATTCTTTCTCTGTGTAATTTCTGAGCTCTAGTTGGTGCTCTCATGGGATTTCTTTGCTTTGGTAATATCTTCAGATGAAAAAAAAAAGCCCAGTATTTGTGAAATGGTTTGTGTATAAGATCCTTCTGCTTTAAAGACAATATTGGGTTGCTGGTATATGGGGGGGCTTAGGTGGAAACACTGTAGATAAATGCATCTTGTGAAAATCAGAGATAGTTCTGGATATCTCTGTGGATAGCTGATATTTTAGCACTGGGAAAAACAACTAGGGACAGAAGAAAAGCACATAGGTACTGGCATATAAACTGTAGAGATTCATTTAGACATAGGGGATATGAAAGAGGTGGTGAACAAACAGATTGCATAGTAGAAAATGGATAAGGAGAGAAGGTGGACTGGTGAACTACTTAACATGACCATCCAAGATCAAAAGGAAATATGTGAGGTGGAATGAAGCTGTGAGAAAGACAAGCCCTAATTTAGAGGAAAAGTATTGCTGACAACCTTGGAGAATGTGCAAGAGTGCTGGGAAAGGAGAAGGGTGAGAAATCCAAGTCAGCAATTGTGCAGATATGCATATTTCTTATGCTACTAAATAGAGACTGACAGAGCTTCAGACTTCACTGTGTGCATCACACCTGTCTGTGAAATGTGTGTGAATATCAAATGTGCATGACAATGCCAAACAGAAAGGACAATTAATTCCCTCAGTGGAGTTTGAAAAGAGTATGTGCAAGCTTCTTAGGGACACAGGAAAGGAATCAAACAGCATTATGTTCAACACCTACACACCAACAGCTCAAGCTAGTGCCTGCAGTCTTCCATTCTCCAAGATATTAAGGGCAGGTGTGAGTCTGCATTTGGCTCCCCTCACAGCAATATCTATCAGGGAGAGGTCAATGACATGTGTAACTACCTGCTGGCCACTTATTCCTCCATCCAGGAGGCTCTGCTTTTCCTACAATCTCACAGCTCGGAGGGGTACAGTTGATTGGCTCTCCTTCTGTTCAGTTCCTTTGCTTTGATTTACAGCAGTCTCACACATCTTTTTTCACAGGCCCTTTTCTGACTTCACTGATAAGGAATTTCTCTGTGTCCAATTAGTAGGGCTAGTGTATCAGGCTGGAACTAGATAATTAAAAGAATGAAAAGAGACAGAGTGACCTTGGTTTGCAAACCTCCATGGGCAATTTATAAAACTTTAAAGATTTTAAGAAAACACATTATTCTACCTCTTCATCAGAAACAGTGCAATTGTTCCTATATAACTTCAAGACCTTTCTAAAACCAAGAAAAAGATAATTTCTTTTCTTTATCTTTTCTTTATCTTTTCTTTTCTTTCACCTTTCCTTTCCTTTCCTTTCCTTTCCTTTCCTTTCCTTTCCTTTCCTTTCCTTTCCTTTCCTTTCCTTTCCTTTCCTTTCCTTTCCTTTCCTTTCCTTTCTATTTATTTAATCTTTTCTTTTCTTTTCTTTTCTTTTCTTTTCTTTTCTTTTCTTTTCTTTTCTTTTCTTTTCTTTTCTTTTCTTTTCTTTTCTTTTCTTTTCTTTTCTTCCTCTCCTCTCCTCTCCTCTCCTCTCCTCTCCTCTCCTCTCCTCTCCTCTCCTCTCCTCTCCTCTCCTCTCCTCTCCTCTCCTCTCCTCTCCTCTCCTCTCCTCTCCTCTCCTCTCCTCTCCTCTCCTCTCCTCTCCTCTCCTCTCCTCTCCTCTCCTCTCCTCTCCTCTCCTCTCCTCTCCTCTCCTCTCCTCTCCTCTCCTCTCCTCTCCTCTCCTCTCCTCTCCTCTCCTCTCCTCTCCTCTCCTCTCCCCTCTTCTTTTCTTCTCCTTTCTTCTCTTTTCTTCTCTGTTCTTCTCTTTTCTTCTCTTTTCATTTCATTTTTTTACATCATTTATATAATTATAGATTTCTAGGACAGAAGTTCACTTTTCAACTTTGCCACCGAGGGGTAGATTTTACTGCATTTTATTACAAAAAAAAACCAACACATATTTTTTGTCTCGAAGACACAACAGGTTGATATCTGCAGCTTGCCTGCTAGCCAAAACATTATGAGTAGCACCACTCTCACAGTTAAATCCAGAGCAATGGAAACCGTTTCATCTTGCTTGCCCTCAAAGATTTCTTTCTGAGGAATGAGAGAGAGAGAGAGATGTGCTACCTGGAGTAAAAGAAATGTTGTGGTACAGCATATATGTGGCTCTTCTGTGTATACAACTTAAATAATGGAGTGTTTGTGCCTTTAGCAAAGAACAAGGGTCTGATGATACAAGTTGCCAAAAAGCAATGAGGGAGGTGTGATGTTTAGGCTAGAAATTCCTCTTACCTAGATGTAACCAGCCAGAAGAGAGAGAGGTGGTGCAGTGTTTTAGGCTTCAGTGATAGTCAGAATAGGAAGGCAAGCAGTGCTCTGCAGAGCTATTTTATAGCAGAAAGAGTTGTCTGGGAAAGACTTTGTAGATGTGCCCTTCTCTGCTTGGCTGCTTGTCTCTCTTTTGGTTATAAATGTAGGCCAGATGGCTAGCTTAGACTAGATGCTTCATCTTTATTTAGTTGTCTAAACTCAGGAAAGAGTGAACAACAGGCTGATCTACCACTCTGTTTGCATGCAGGTTTAAAGAGAAATTTTGATTCATGGAGTGTGGGTGAATTCTCTTACAGCCATGGGTTTGAGCTTTTGTAACTGTTTGGTTTTCGAAATATAAGCCACAACTAATGTGAGTAATCTCTTGTTATCAGAAATGTAGGTCAACAGATATCAAAGAAGCAAGGAAAATACTTATTTCTGAAGGCACCCCCTTGGCTTTTAGATACCTTGAATTTCCAGTTTGCATGCCCACTTGAATCCAGATCTCATGGTGTGCTCTATTTGCTGGGCTAGATTATTTTTCTTTCCTTTGTGTGTGTGTCTCTCCTCTGCACGTGTGTGTTTTCACTTGTGTTTGTTCATGGGATGGTGTCTGATCAGAAAACTAAAGCTAGATATATTAGGTGAAAACGTGCAAGTGTGAATTTGGATATCTCCCTTGTCAAAAAACACCCCAACAAAACAAACAACCCAAAAAAACCAAAACAGAACCCAAGAAAATCCATCCCAATCCAACCAAACAATGCCACCCCCCAGTAAAAAACAACCCAAACCCAGACCCAAACAACAAACCCTTAAAAACCAACTACAGATATTGGCCTTGCAGTATCTGAAGGGGGCCTACAAGAAAGCTGGGGAGGGATGTCAGGTAGTGATAGGACTGGGGGGAATGGAGCAAAACCAGAAGTGGGTAGATTCAGATTGGATGTTAGGAAGAAGCTCTTCACCATGAGGGTGGTGAGACACTGGAACAAGTTGCCCAAGGAGGTGGTGGAAGCCCCATCCCTGGAGGTCTTTAAGGCCAGGCTGAATATGGCTCTGAGCAACCTGGTGTGAAGTGTCCTTGCCCATGGCAGGAGGGTTGGCACTAGATGATCATTGAGATCTCTTCCAAACCTGACAATTCTATGATTCTATGAACTAAGAGCCCTCTGGATCGTTACTCAGGGGCTGTTTATTGTATGAAGGTGGTTTCATTGCAGCTGCAGAGGAATGGAATTCACCCACTTCCAGAGAAAGCACTCAACTCACAAAAGTATATACTTTTATTGTCTTAATTCTTTATAAAAGCCTCTGAAAATAGACAGTGTGCTAAAATGTGATTCCAAGAAATCAGCATTAAAATGTTCACATCTGTATTTAGATGTCTCTATGTGTATTTACATTGAGGCTAAGGCCAAAAGATTTTGCAGAAACCTTTTCTTGAAATATTTCAGCAAATAACCTCATCATCATTAAAATGGTTAAGTTTCAGTGCCCAGAGAAAAAAGAAACATTTTCAGTGGTGTGTCTCACTTCTGGGGTTTTGTGTTCTCCATTTCTGATGTGCTTTTGCACATTTGCTTACTTTCAAGATGTATCCCAAAGCTCGGACAGAAGGGTTCTGTTATGGTGTGCAGGCATAGTGTGCATCCCAGATCTTTAGCAACCAGCATCACTCTACTGCTAGAGAAAAAAAACCCAAACAACAAACAGCTGTTTTCTTACAAACAATGAAGTATCAGCATTTTACTGGTAGGTACTGTTTAAAGTTCCACTTAAAACATAATGGCAGACATAAAAGTGTGCCCTTAAAAACCACTGCTGCTCCTAAATCTTCCCTACAGCTTTCAAATTTCCTCCCCTGTAGGTTAGTGCTATTTCTTTTGCTGTTGCAGTCTCTCTCTGTGCAGTTTTTGCTGGGTTTGAAATAAACCTTCCAATTTGCAATCTGTCTATTACTGGCACTGAATTATTAAACCCTTCACAATTAAGTCATTCTGGTGTCTTGAGAGTTTATTAGCTAGGAATTAACTCTTTGTTCACACATTTGCTATCTGTGCAGCAGTCCCCAGAGGCTTTCTTCATAGATCTTGTTATTCCATAATGTTAATTGGTGCCAGTGGAGGATACTTAAATGCCAAGCTATTTTCAGTTGATCTACAGCTATTTCACTAATGAACTTGTGCCATAAGCAGAATCAAGCTGGAGCTCCTGCAGAAATGTATGTGTTTGGATTTCTCACAAATGCTTCTGTTGAATTGGCAAAAGAGCACACTTGCAAAATGCATGAACAAATTTCAGCTGGCCAATCAACATCTGTTATAGAGATAATTGTGAGCCAAGATTTCTTGTTTTAATATTCAGTATTTGGCCCAGAAAGGATGATTATTTAAACTTTACATGGCTGGGTCCCAAATGCTATCTCCAAGCCAACTAACCCAGTTACCAGAAAGGTAGACCATATTCCACATCCTGCTGGGGGCAGATGTGGCTGGGTTGGAGGGCAGAAGGGCTCTGCAGCGGGACCTTGACCACCTGGACAGATGGGCAGAGTCCAATGGCATGGGGTTCAATAGCTCCAAGTGCAGGGTGCTGCACTTTGGCCACAGCAACCCCATGCAGAGATACAGGCTGGGGTCAGAGTGGCTGGAGAGCAGCCAGACAGAGAGGGATCTGGGGGTGCTGATTGATACCCGCCTGAACATGAGCCAGCAGTGTGCCCAGGTGGCCAAGAGAGCCAGTGGCATCCTGGCCTGCATCAGGAATGGTGTGGTCAGCAGGAGCAGGGAGGTCATTCTGCCCCTGTACTCTGCACTGGTTAGACCACACCTTGAGTACTGTGTTCAGTTCTGGGCCCCTCAGTTTAGGAGGGACATTGAGATGCTTGAGCATGTCCAGAGAAGAGTGACGAGGCTGGGGAGAGGCCTTGAGCACAGCCCTACGAGGAGAGGCTGAGGGAGCTGGGATTGGTTAGCCTGGAGAAGAGGAGGCTCAGGGGAGACCTTATTGCTGTCTACAACTACCTGAGGGGTGGCTGTGGCCAGGAGGAGGTTGCTCTCTTCTCTCAGGTGGCCAGCTCCAGAACAAGAGGACACAGCCTCAGGCTGCGCCAGGGGAGATTTAGGCTGGAGGTGAGGAGAAAGTTCTTCCCTGAGAGAGTCATTGGACACTGGAATGGGCTGCCCGGGGAGGTGGTGGAGTCGCCGTCCCTGGAGCTGTTCAAGGCAGGATTGGACGTGGCACTTGGTGCCATGGTCTGGCCTTGAGCTCTGTGCTAAAGGGTTGGACTTGATGATCTGTGAGGTCTCTTCCAACCTTGGTGATACTGTGACACTGTGATACTTGTTATTGCCTTGGGTTTCTTTTAGTTCAGTTTGGTTGTTTGTCTGTCTGTTTTTGTTTGTTGGTTTGGTTTATTTAAACCTGAATTCTCCTTTTGCAGTACAGTAACACTTTGAGGAGTTAATAGATGGAATTGTGGCTATTACAAATTCTATACAACAGAATACTCAAGCAGCCAGATTCTTTGCTGACGTTTGGGCATAGCTCCTTGCAGAAGCTCTGCATATGAGAAGTTTGATAATAAATTCTGACTAAAAGCAGGGCTTGAATGAATAAAAAATGTTCAGGGGAGATATTGATTTCACCGTTCGTGTTCAGAATATTAGCATTTCAGAAGAAAAGCTCAAAGCTGATAAAACATCTTTCAGTACTTTGCCTTTTGTGACAGTTTTAAAACTTTCCAATTTCATGACAAAGGCCTGTATCAAAATGCTGGCATTTTCTCTGGATACAGTTTCAATGTTCCGAGCTGATCCTCTATAAACTTTTTCATTTCCCGTGCCTCTCACATTGGAACAATAGGTTAGATGCTGAGTTGCTTTTTCCTGCCCAAACCGAGAAAGAAAAAACACTTCCACTGGGAGACACTGCACTGCCTGCAGTGCTCTGTCCTGCAGACTCCATTGAATTATCTTTGAAGGTTGTCAGTAATATTCTGCTGAATATCAAGAGGTGTCACTGTTGAGCAGTAAAAAGACTTGCCCTTAGCTGCGTGAGCTGCCCTTGTGAGGTTTCAATTTTAGCTTTTTTCTTGCAGCTGGAGAAAATGGTCTCCCAAACCAACTGCTTATTAATTCTGAAACAACTTCACTTATTGCTGAAAGCACCCATAGAACACAATAAACAAATTATCCTTGCTGTGATGGTCAAGGGGTAAAAAACATCTGAGGTCTTGTGTTAGCCTAACTTCAATGTTAACACCATTTAAAAAGGGTCCAAGTGCAGTTTATGCGGAGAAGTATGGATGGAGACATTCCTAGTGAGTCAAACAGACACATAGAACTGACCTTCTGAGAACTCTGAAACTATCTGTTTGTATGAAAAGAATAATCTGAAGGAGGACAGAATGTAAGTGAAGATTGCAGCCTAACCTCTGGGGTGCTAGAAGCCCCAGTCATGCTGTGGGTTAGATCCTGAACATCATGACGTGTTCACATGACTTGCCACTATTGGCTTTTACAAAGAGATTTCCTTTTTATCCCTGGAATCTTAGCTAATACTACCCAGACAGTCTATATTTTGAGATCTCACTTCTCATTTGTAAGAACAAAGAAAAATTCTCCCATATTCGTCATTGTGCCAACCCTTAGGTCCCACAAGATCTGATTTTATCTCATATTATGAACTTAATGTTCCTACACAGAAGCAGATGATGGGAGAAATGGAGTATGACTCAAGTGTATTCTTCCCAAACTTGGGATTAGGCTTGATGATCTCTGGAGGTCCAACCCTCAGATTCTATGATTCTGTGAAAAAAAAAGAGGAATCTCTGTCCTTAGGTTTCCCAGAGGAGAAATTGACCAGAACAGGAATCCTGGAATCTCAGAGCCAAACCCACTTTTACGTACAGATGGAACAGCCAGCATTGCAGTTCTGAATGAATGGATGTTTCTCTGCTTACTGGCAGCTTGATGCAAATTCCAATGTAGCTGCTGAACACTTGCTTGTGCTTCTCTTTGGTTACTTTAGACTTCATGTTTTTCAAAGCTTTCATGTTACAGATAGCATCTCTTTCATCTGCCATGGTGTCAATATAAAGTTGCTCAGTGTTCAATTCAAACTCACCTTCCTTTTTTGAAGGGCTTCATTGAAGACTCTCTTAGCTTGAGGTTATTCTACACCAAGTGCCACATGTAGAAGCTTAGACAGGACAGAGTAATTATTATTAATTTATTAAAATTGGCATCTGAGTGTTTCATCCTTACTCTCTTTACACTGACTTGGAAACAAAACGAAGGATGCTTATGTGAAAGCATATTGATGTAAGAAAATTTTATCTTGATGGGGTATCTTTGAAGGGAAGGAAATCTTCCTCATGGGAAAAGGAGTAAAAGCTTTTTGCCTTTTAATTTAGTTATGAGGAAGGACAGGGGTCAAAAGTTTTTCTCCTTATGTGTATACAGTTATGGAGCCACAAGTCTTTCACTTAAATCTTGGGGCAGAAAGATGAACACAGAGAGTTGCTTTCAGCTTTTTGTCATCTTTTTGACATGGTAAATTGTGTACAGCCAAAGATCTAAGCACTGGAAATACTCAGAAAAATATCAGCTGCATCTAAAGGCTTACATATCTCCCTGCGAGGAAAAGCTTAGTCCTACTGACCTAGCGAGGTCCAGTCAAACTGTAAGACAAATACTCTAAGAGCTAAAGGGTAACTGTGTCAGGGAGGTTTTTGACCCCTTTCTGGCTTTGTGGCCCCTTGTATGACAGGAGATTTCAAGGCACACTGACCCTGGAACCTGGAAAAGCAAGAAGTTGAGGTGCAAGCGGGCAGCGTTTCACAGCATTGCTGCCCAGTTTTATGAAGAGAGAGAATATCAAAATACTTCCATTAAAAATGTTTCTGGTTTGCTTTAGTTCTAAGCAAATTTGCCCTCTGGGCTTTTTGTAGGATTTTCAGGATGTTTTCTCCTCTCTGTCCCAATTGTTTATTTCAAATTGCTCTCTCTTCTCACTGCTGAGAGATGCCTTATGACCTAAGCCCCAGCAGTGTAAAGGGGCTTCCCAGACATGCCTACCACCAGTTCTGTGCCAGAACTTTGCAGTGAGTCCCTTGGATAAAGCAGTACTTGCACAGGCACCCCTGACTGTGTGGATTTAATTCTCTGGTGCTCTTGTGGAGATAAGGCATTCATCTACAATTTCCACAGCAGTTCTTGTTTTGAATATGTAGGCTGATTTGGCTGGTCTGCTTCCAAACACAGGCAGCTTCAGCTTCTGTCCTGAAAACCTGGAGGGAGTGATGGCTTTAACTAACTCTTCTGAGATGGGGTTTGGGGCTGGGGCCACCTGGGTTCCCCTCCTGACAAAGACAGAGAGCTTGCTTGGAGTTTCTCCAGGTTTCTTTGAGAAATTGAGACCTTCTCACACTCCGAAACTTGTAAAATTCAGTGGAGACAGGCAAAGCTGTGATACAAGCTTATTAAAAACACTTATTAGATCCCAGGACCATTTCCTACCTCCTTACATGTACTTCTGCTTAGCCCTGAATTTTCATGTGATCCTGAACCCCAAGAAGCTTAAAAGGCCACATCACTGAAGTCAGATTGCCTTCTTTTTGTCCATTTTAATCAAAAGAATAGGGTTAGTGCACTGATCCTTCTCCTGCTGGAGTCTGCATTAATAATAAATCAAGCATCACTAACATATGTTCAAGAATATTTGGGAGTGTTGAAGTTCCTTTTTTAGATGAAGTGACAGCTCCTCTGAAATCACTGCTGTAAAGGAGACTGCTACACCATGCAGGAGTCGATCAAATTGGAGACTCTGAAAAGGAAACCATCACATATGTCGTTATGTATATAAACACATATTAAATATAGAAACCCTTAGCATGGAGTTCATACTGAAATGGTCTTTGTTCAAACCAGACTAAATTAATGGGCACAGATTTAACTAGCTCCTTTTTTTTCTGACTTCATGAGCCATTATGCAAGAAACTGATAAGACTGAAAGCAATAAATGTATACTGCATAATTTGGAAAGCAAAGAAACCAAACATCTCCACTATAGCTGTGATGGTTTGGGTGTTACCAGCCCCTCCACACTTTGGAAATCACCCAGACTAGACTCAGCCAGCTCTGGAAATTTGAATAAAGCTTATATTTACAGCTTAGCTCAATACACAAGCAGATAGTTACAGTATATACAGAGATATGCAGAAATATACATGGTAAAAGGTAATACAGAAACACAACAGCCCTCCTAGAAACCTGAGTCCCCAGGAGGAGCTCCCAACCACCCTTCCACCTTCTCCCACCCCTCTCAACCATACCCCAGTCCCAAGGAAGAATGGAGGTTCAGCCAGGGGGTTAGGAAGCAAAGTGAATTAATCAGAGAGACAGCAGAGAAGCTAGAGATAAAAAAGCAGCTCCGAGCTCCCCAGCAGAAGAAGTGCCTTATCTATGTTTGGATTCTTGTTCTTATACATCTCAGCAAGTGAAGTAGACATCATCCTGTTTCCCTTTCACAGCCTGTGATCTAATTCTTCTCACCAAAACATTCTAGCTAGCTTCAAACTAGCACAATAGCTTGTGAGCAGGAAATCCAGTGCGTCCTGAGGGACTCATTGCCCGACTGTGTGAGAGGCAGAATGGCTCTGAATGTGCAGCACTTAAAGTGATCAAGAGACATTGGAGCTGCACTGTGTTGGTACCAGTTCTGCTGCTTGTCACACAACAGCTGTGTTCTCTGCTTAGAGTCACAGAATCACAGAAACATCCAGGATGGAAAAGCCTCTCAGGTTCACCAAGTCCAACCTATAACTCTACAAGATTCCCCTTAAATCATAGCCCTAAGCACCACAGCCAAAAGACCCTTAAACACATCTGGGGTTGGCGACTCCACCACCTCCCTGGGCAGCTCATTCCAGTGCCTGACCACTCTCTCCATGAAAAACTTTTTCTTAATGTCCAATCTAAACCTACCCAGTCTCAGCTTGAGGCCATTCACCCTTGTTCTGTCTCAGATTACTTGTGAGAAAAGCCCAGCAGCAGAGTTTCCACAGTGTCCCTTCAGGCAGTTGTAGACAGCAAATATCACAAAGATCAGGAAGCAGCATTTGGCTACCTCTGTTATAATTGATCCTGAAGTTCCTCCACTAAGCAAAGCACCAAAGAGCATGTAACTATTTTTTTTAATAGCAAATTTTAACCTGGGATACAGTAGAGACAGCAGCAAGATGCTAGAAACTTGGCTGTTGTGTTTAGTACAGATTGTAATATGGGGAATATCCTCAGAAGCTATCGTCTTCCATCAGATTAATGTGCAGACAGCATCTGAGCATGGAATTAAGACAATTCTTTATCTAAGACTGGAAAAGAAATGATTGCTTGAACATAGAATCATAGAATCATAGAATCAACCAGGTTGCAAGAGACCTCCAAGATCATCCAGTCCAACCTAGCACCCAGCCCTATCCAGTCAACATAGAATCATAGAATCACAGGATCACAGGATTAACCAGATTGGAAAAGATCTCTGAGATCATCAAGTCCAACCTATCACCTAACACCTTCTAATTAACTAAACCATGGCACCAACTGCCTCATCCAGCCTCCTCTTAAACACTTCCAGGGATGGTGTGCACAATCAACCAGGTTGGAAGAGAGATCAAATCACAGGATGCTAGGGATTGGAAGAGACCAAAAGAGATCATCAAATCCAACCCTGCTGCCAGAGCAGGACCATACAGTCTAGCTCAGGTCACAGAGGAACACATTCAGACAGGCCTTAAAAGTCTCCAGAGAAGCAGACACCACAACCTCTCTGGGCAGCCTGTGCCAGCGCTCTGTGACCCTTACTGTAAAGAAGTTCTCCCTTGTGTTGAGATGAAACCTCCTGTGCTGCAGTTTATGGACATAGAAAAAAATTGTTCTCCCTTGAGTGAAGAAAAATTGGTCTTATCTCTGAGAACATCTACTACCTGGTTGCCTGCATCGTGATTCCTTCTTTGAAGTTTAGTAGAAAGTTGGAGTGTGCTTTCTGCTTTTTATTCTTTTGCTTTTTTCAAGTCCAGTAATTCTTTTTTTTTCACGTTTTTTCTTCTAATTAGGAAAGAGATTCTTCTCCTCCCTTCTGCCTTGTCTTCAAAAAGACTAAGAAAAGGCCTGTTTATTTCTGTTGTGCTAATCCCTTTTTCATATGGTTGTGCACAATGCCTAAAATGATGAGAGCATCTGCATGCAGTCTCTGAATATATTTATTTTGACAAGCTCTCAGGAGACGAAACATGGAAATTACCATATTCTGCTTTCTTATCTGCTATGAGTTTCCCATTTCAACATTCAGCTGCACCCAACATCAGATCTTCATTTCTAATGGTAAAACTTCAATCGGCTGTATTTATTTTGTAATGAATCAAAAGTTCTGTTCTTGCTTCCCTATGGGTTAATGTTGATGGGAAAGGTACAATCACACAATTGTAGTCTGTGAGAGGTCCCAGGGGCACCTTGCACGAAGAACTAAGAGCTACTTGCTGCCTGCTTGTGTTACTTTAGAGGCAAGACTGTAAATTAAATACAGTTTGAGCTCAAAGTGATTTGCCCTGCATTGAGTTTAGTGGGAAGAAAAAAGAGAATATCAGTTACTTAAAAGGCTGTTCTTGGTGGGCAGGGGTTGGAATATCTAAGAGTAAAAGCAGAGAGCCCTAATATGTTGCATCTTTTTTGTACCTTGGACAGAGACCAAGGCCTCAGCCTTGTGAATGATTGTTTCTTACATCGAGGTTTAAGGCAAGCCAAAACATTTCGTGTTCGTAGCAGCACACATAATATAGTCTCTGGGGTGGTTAGTGTTGGAATGAAGCTAAGCTGTGGATTTGCAATGCAATGTGAAGTACTTGCAATTGACAGATAATAGCAAAGGACTTTGATTTCGAGCAAAATAGGGTAAATGGATCTCAGACTACTCTGTTGTGGACCAACCTCCTTGCCAATCACTGTGGAGTCATTTTTTTAGAGCAATTCTCTTACAAAACTTCTCACCATGATTGATATGTTCTCCATTAGTCTCCACTCTTGCTTTACAAGTCATCTAATGTGAGTGGGTAAATACGTGACCATGGTGCTTTCTTTCTTTGTCTTGTCTCCCTTTGTCTTCTCTTCCTTTTTTATTGTGTATATGAGTTTTTTTTTGCATTGAGTTTTGCAGCTGAGTTTTTGATTGCCTGTGAAGGCTATAATATTGCCATCCCATTACAGGCATTCTATATATCCACTCTTACCTTCTGCCACAGGTAGAATGTATCCATGTCACAGAAAGAGTAAAGAACAGTATTCCCCAAGTTTCAGTTATTTCAGTGGTGGCCAAGATAAAACTGATATGTCCTCTGCTGTCTGCCACTTTGCCATAACAGCAGCATTTTGCAGTGGATAGGTTAAGAGGATTGGAAATACCTTGGAAAAATTAGCTGCAGTGGCACAAGTTAGTGACTTCTATACCTAACCTCCTCATTGGCTGGAATTAAAATTCAGTCTCTTCAGCCTGCTGCCTTGATGGAGGTAGGGGATGGAGATCCATGCAACAGCAGAGATCTAAGTGTTATTGATGTGTTAGAAACCATTGACGTGGTTGCATTAACAATATCAACAACAAAAGGAGGGCTAAGGAAAATCTCAATTCTTTATTGGATGTGGGAGAAAACAGGACAAAGACTGAGGAAACACTTGAGGTACTTAATGCTGCTTTTACTACTGTCTTTAGTAGTAAATCCAGTTGTTCTTTGGGTACCCAGACCCCTGAGTGGGAAGACAGGGATGAAGAGTGAATAAAGCCCTCATAATCCAAAAGGAGATGATCAGTGATCTACTACGCTGTATGTGTAAGTGGTGTAGTCTATGCTAGTTTATGAGGCTGGATAGGATCCACCCAGTGGAACTGAGGAAGCTGCAGGAAGCTCTCAGACAAGCCACTTTCCATCATTTAACAGCATACATCCTGGCTGACTGAGGAGATCCCAGAGATGATCTCCTGAGTACAGCACAGGACAACTAGGCAATCGTATTCAGTCACCAGGGGTTTATGAAAGGCAAGACTAACCTGATTTCCTTCTATGACAAGGTGATTTGCTCAGTGGATAAGAGAAAAGCTGTGAATGTTATCTGCCTAAACTTCAGAAAAGGCTTTGAAACATTTTCCATAGCATTCCCCTGCAGAAGATGGCTGCTCAAGGCTGGAATGAGTGGACTCTTTTCTGGTTATGGGCCCAGAGAGTAGTGGTGGAAGCAGCTAAATGCAGTTGGTGGCTGGTTACAAGTGGTGTGCCCCAAGGCTCAGTACTGGGGGAAGTTCTTTTTAGTATCTTTACCAGTGATCTGGATGAGGGGATCTAGTGCACCCTCAGCAAGTTTGCAGAGCACATTCAATTGAATGGGAGTGTTGAGCTGCTCGAGGGAAGGCTCTACAGAGAGATCAGGACTAGCTGGATTGATGGGCACAGGCCAGTTGTGTGAGATGCAGCAAGGTCCAGTGCCAGGTCCTGCATTTGAGTCACAACATCAGGCAATTTTACGTGTTTGGGGAACAGTGCCTGGGAAGTTGCAGAATGGAAGCTTTGGTCCTCTGAATAGGAGCCAGTACAGTGCCCAGGTGGCTAAGCAGGCCAACAACATCCTGGCTTGTATGAGAAAAAATGAGGCCAGAAGGTCTGAGGAAGAGATTAGTGCCTTGTACTCAGCACTAGTGAGGCTGCATCTCAAATCCTGGGTTCAGTTTTGGGCCCCTCACCAAAACAAAGACATTGAGGTGCTGGAGCATGTCCAGAGAAAGCAAATGATTTCTAGAGAATGAGTCTTAAGAGTTGTGGCTGAGAGAACTTAAGAGTTTAGGCTGGAGAAAAGAAGGCTGAGGGGGAGAATTTTTTGCCCTCTACAACTTCCTGAAGGGAGGTAGTAGTGAGGTGTCCTCTCCTAAGTAACAGGTCATAGGACAAGAGGAAATGGTCTCAGGTTTTATCAGGTTGGATATCGTGGTAAAAGTTCTTCACTGAAACAGTTGTCAAGCGTTGGAACAGACTCCCCATCCCTGGAGATATTTAAAAGATCTGTAAATGTGCCACTTTGAGACATAGTTTAGTGCTGAACTTGGCAGTAGTAGATTAACAGAAGGTCTTGATGATCTCAAAGGTCTTTTCCTAACTAAATGGTTCTATGATTCTATAATTATCTACAGATCAATTGGAAATGTGCTTGATTCTTACAGAGGATGTTATGTGAGCAAGATGAAAGAATACAGTCCCATGCATGCTTCTTCATCTATACCAGACTGCTGGGACAAGAAATAGAATCAGATCTGGAAAGGCAGGTGAGTTCCTGTTCTTATGAGAGCCCATACATCTAAGCAATACTTTTATCAATCCAACCTGCTTTTCTTGCATATGGAGAGTTGAAGTTCTAGCATCAAATTCTACTTTTTGTTAAGTATAATCCTGTTGTGATTTGGGTGAAATAAATAGATGCATTCTATTCTCACTGACATCAAACTGAATTCTGAAATCCTCTTACTCTGTGACACCTAGTGACTTAGAATGAATGAATGAATGAAGAGGATGATTCCTCTTTTACATAACATTCTTTCTAAGACTTCACCCCTGTGGATGAAACATTGGACAGGAAATAGGAATGCGTTGAGATAAAGCATCAGCGAAGCAACAAAGCTACAGTCAAATGTTTTTCATCCCTGACACTTTCTTATCATGTGAAAATGCATCATGAAAACATACCTAGCAGAGCAGAAATCACATGTGATATTAACACAGATTATTGCCTTAAAGCTCTTGGAGTCATTTACCAGGAGAGGACAAGCCAAGACAATAATCCGCCCTGGGGGACATGCAAGGTAATAGCAAGACAGTCCTTGCCCATGGCAGGGGGGGTTGGAATTAGATGACCCTTGAGGTCCCTTCCAGCCCCAACAATTCCAGGATTCCATGAGTCTAAATACTGTTAAAAACTGTTTCCTGGGACATAGTGATACACCCTGCTCCCTCTTTTTGTTCTGAGGTGTCAACAAACTTTGTGGCTGCTTTGTGAGAAAAGGAGGAAATGAAGAATGTAATGTATCTTAGCATGAGACAATGGCAAAAATACGTGCTTGCCTTTTTTTCAGAGCCTAAATCTGGTGTTGACATAAAAGGAAACAGTCTCAAAAAACCCCTCATAATTGGAGTCCCACTCCAAAAATGGCTTTGTGACCTGTTCTTCCTGTGTTGAAGTAAAAGGGAGCAGCCCGATGGGAAGAAGGTCACGAATAAATGGAAGAGAATTAAAAGTGGAGAAGACTGAAATGCATCAGAATTTCACTGAACCAGAAATAACTCTGCCACTGTGTCAATATACTCTTTATCTTCCTCAAGAGACAAGCAGAAGCAGCAAAATATGCAAGAATTCTATTGACTTAGTAGAAGAAGGCTGGGCATCTTCACAAATTCCTGTCACACATCAGAACATCTCTATTCATATAGTACCAAAGCAGGTGGATTTTTATACACACAACTGCCACAGGCTATGATGCCACAGGCATCATAGAATCATAGAGTCATAGAATCATAGAATCATAGAATCAACCAGGTTGGAGGAGACCTCCAAGCTCATCCAGTCCAACCTAGCACCCAGCCCTATCCAATCAACTAGACCATGGCACTAAGTGTCTCATCCAGGCTTTTCTTGAAGACCCCCAGGGACGGTGCCTCCACCACCTCCCTGGGCAGCCCATTCCAATGGGAAATCACTCAGAAGAGATGAGGAGATGCTTGATGCAAGCCAATCAGTTTATTGTATTCCAAACATGTGTTTATTGACCTTTGATCAGAAGGCTATAAATTGTATTAAACTGTAATTGGTTACATGTACTTGTGTTAGAAATTACATACTAATTGGCATAGACATACATCATAGTCTCTCACCAATATGTACATTGTGTCTAAACAATCTAAGTCAGCAGAGACAGGTAAAAACCACAAGCTCCAGCCTTACTTTTGTTTAGATTTGTTACACCATTCTCTAAGGTCATTCCAACCTTCTGTTTTATCTTAAGTCAGTACTTCTGAGCTCATGCACTCTCGCCTGTCCCTGCTTTATGTTCCAGTATTTCAAGTTGCAATAGCTGTACCATTCCAACACACAACAAAACAACAACAACGAAAAGGCACTTTATCCTTCCATTAAAAAAACACCCAGAAGGAGTGGAATAAGGAACCCAGAGCAAAAACTGCAATTAATATAAACCTCACAATTTTCAGGGAACTGGTAAGAAATTCTTATTACTGTTCATGAGATGCAAGCACTGTATGAATAAATGCCCCAAAGTTAAAGGCTAAACAGTTGTGTGTGAGCAAAACTTGATGAAGTATAATTGTTCCAGTTTCATGATGGCAGTTAGTATTACTTTCTATGGAAATCTTGAGCCTCCTTAGGAGACCTAGACTCATCCTATCCCCATTGGAAATTTATCCAAAAGCCCCATCCATCATTTACCAGTGGATTTCCCACAGTCACTTGAAATTTTTCACTTTCAAATTGCTTTTGCAGACTTATGGATCTGCTGAAGAAGATCACAGAGAGATGGTGATGGTTTGGGTATTCCCTGCCCCCCCAACCTTTAGAAATACCCAGACTAGTCTCAGCCAGCTCTGGGAATATAAATGAAGCTATTTATTTACAGCTGGCACAATATACAAGCAGATATTTACAGTATATACACTTATATACAGGTAAAAGGGAATACAGACACACAACTCCCTTCCCAGAAACCTGAGTCCCCAGGAGGGGCTCTCAACCACCCCTGCACCTTCCCCCTGCCCCTCTCAACCTTACCCCAGTCCTAAGCAAGAACAGAGGTTCGGCCAAGAGGTTATGAAGCAAAGGTGGGTTAGGCCAAATGGAAGGTGAGGTTAGGGAGTAAGATGTTGCTCAGTCAGAAGCCCAAGGCAGAGTGTGAGTGAAAATGGTGAGAGTGTTATCTAATATTTTCGTTTCTTCTTCAGCAAGACTCTGAGGGGAGCAGACATCACCACTGTTTTCCTTTCACAGCCTATGATCTAGTTCTTCTCACCAAAACATTCTACCCTGCTTCAAACTAGCACAGAGATGAAGCAGTATTTATAGAGTGAGTAGCTGTAAACAATAACAAATGTACTCTGGATTCCAGGGTTGTCTGACTGGAACCATAAATTAGTAGACTGTTTTAAGCAGCCTACTCCTTGGATCACTTTTTCATCGCAGAAAGGGCTCCCTCCCAGAAATCTTTCCTTTTTATTTGCTGGGGTTGAAAAAAATCCAGCATGCCTTGTAGAAGGTACTATGTGATGAACACTTAGTAGAGCTACAGTATTCATTTGTCTTGCTCTCTGCTTGAAAAATGTTAGCTCAGGATAAACTGCCTCAGTGTCACCCACTCCTGTGCTCCACGCAGAGTGTGCTTCATGAATCCCTATGGCTCCTCGCCGCAATCAAATGTGCAAAGGAACAGTTATTGCTCACAAAGAGTTATTGAATTTCAAGGAGTATCACCAGCTGCACAGCTACTGCATTTTCTTTTTGCAAATAGGGCACAAAATGCTAAGTTCCTTTATGTTATGGGGTGGGAAAATGTCATCTTTGAAAAGAACAATGTAAGACTGGGTTTGAATTATAGAAGTGCAGGAAAAAAAAGAAAGAAAAAAAACTCTCCATGCCTACAGAAGTTTTTGGGTTGTTTTTTACCTGCTCAGTGTTCACTGGGGGAAAAAAATTTTCCTTTGAGCTGAAACCTTGTAGGCTGTTTCAACTGGAGGTGAATTTGTTCAGCTGCTCAGAAGGTAAAGGAGTTCCAAAATGAGTAGGTCTTTAGCTGCAGCAGTGCACACAGACACTTCTATAAGATGGGAAAAGTTGTTTGAAAGAGTTTTTGTGAAGCAAATTTGAAAGTGAAGTGCAACCTTTTTTTCATTCCACCTTCCCCTGATGGCTCACATCTAACTAGCTAATTAATCAACTCTACCTGGTTGCTAATTAAACAGTTGGAGAAATGGCTTTGAAAGAGAATTTGGTTCAAAATGATACAAGGAAAACATAACAGGTGAGTTGTAAAGTATGGGTGGTAGTCAAGACTCAGTCCTCTGGAATATTCCTTGTTATGAGCAGGTGTGATTTGACAGAAAAGCACAGTTGTACCCATCAATGTGATAGCAAATGCAGAAGTTCTGAACCATTGCACAGCAGACAGAAAAACAGCCTCAGCATTTAGAATGGCTGTGGCTCTTGTGACAGTGTGGATGTGGTTTTCAGCATCATAAGATCAAGGTGTTGGACCCAATCAAGTGGTTGCTAATGAATATTTTGTAAGAAGGTTCTGGTTTTCTCATTTCATCTTAACCTAATTCTTTTTTTTCAGTCATTAACTATTTGTGGCTTACTGTTTGATACTTCTTGTGACTTGCTGAGCACTGCAGGCTAATTCTGAACAGCTTCCTTTTAACATACAGTGTTTATCCTATGGGTAATGGCATTGTTCTCTATGAGGTAGGGTCTAGAGTGTGGCTTTTGCTCATGCAGTGCTGTGGTCTCTACCTTTGACTGTCCAAACAACAAGAAAAGAACAGAGAAGCACATACAAAATCCCTGCTCTTCAGCTGCCATAGATGAATTCTTTAATTTCCTTTCTCTACCAGAACTTGCAGAAAGTCTAACAAGCAATAGAAGGCTGTCAGAGAATTTGGGATGGTTGCTTTGTTGCATAGACGTGTGTTCAGTCTGGATGAATTTGTTTAGCTAAAAAGGGTCCAGACACCTTTATTTAAGTTTAACCTTTTTTGAGAAGGGGATTGGAATAAATACTTCATAGAGGCTCAACCCAACCTAACTTTTTCTATGGTTCTGAATTACTTGTACAAGTAGCTTTTTCTTTTGGAGAGTGTGTGCATGTCAGTAACTGTGCTAGTTTGAAGCTAGCTAGAATGTTTTGGTGAGAGGAGTTAGATTGCAGGCTGTGAAAGAGAAAACAATGCTGATGTCTACTTCACTCATAGGCTTGCTGAGATGTATGAGAACAAGAACACAAATATAGATAGCAGAGTCGCTGTCTGGGCTTTGGGCTGCATCTCCCAGGCTGCATCTCTGCCTCTTCTGCCAGGCAACCAGCAATAGAACAAGGGGACACAGTCTCAAGTTGTGCCAGGGAAAGTATAGGCTGGATGTTAGGAGGAAGCTCTTCACAGAGAGAGTGATTGGCATTGGAATGGGCTGCCCAGGGAGGTGGTGGAGTCACCGTCCCTGGAGGTCTTCATGAAAAGCCTGGATGAGGCACTTGGTGCCATGGTCTAGTTGACTGGCTAGGGCTGGGTGCTAGGTTGGAATGGATGACCTTGGAGGTCCCTTCCAACTTGGTTGATTCTATGATTCTCTCTCTAACCTAACCTGCCATCTTTGTGACTAATCCACCTGCTTCTTAACCCCCCGGGCCGACCCTCCAATCTTCCTTGGGCACAAGGCAACATCTGGGGTAAGGTAGAGAGGGATGGGAGAAGGTGGAAGGGTGGTTGAGAGCCCCTCGTGGGGACTCAGGTTTCTGGGAGGGCTGTTGTGTTTCTGTATTACCTTTTACCTTGTATATTTCTGTACATAGCTGTATATACTGTAAATATCTGCTTGTATGTTGTGCTAAGCTTAAGTATAAAGCTTCATTCAATTTCCAGAGCTGGCTGAGCCTGGTTTGAGTGATTTTCCAAGTATGAGGGGGGTGGGGAACACCCAAACCATCACAGTAACATTCTTTTTGAGGACATTATGATGTCAGACACATTCTAATTTTTACAGCCTGTTGTATTAAGCAGGACTAAAGACGACATAATATATTTCTTATTTGCTTTCATTGGGTTTGAATATCTGCCATTTAGGTGGCTGAAACTGAAGAACATGCACCCCTCTAGATTCATATCAAATATCTGTGAGAGTTGCAGAACAGATATCATGCATTTTAAGCAAGCCTAGCTATGAAACATATGTGAAAGCGTCTTCATGCATGAATTACAATATTATTAACAGGAGTCTTGTTACAGTCATATAATACAGAGCACGACTTTGGCTAGCAGTCAGGAATTCCTGGAGAATGCAGTTACAGCTTTCTTCGAGTGCTTCAAGTTATCAGCAAAAAACAGATGGGGAGTTGTTTTCTTGAGCCTTATTGTCTGAGCCGAAACAGGTTTAACACAGCGTTTAACTAGAACAAAGATCAGATGATTTGAAGTGAGCCAGGCTTATGGTGCTTGTCATTGCTCCTTCAAAACTCTGCCTGCCTCTGCTCATTCTGACACTGAATGCCTTGGCACCCTGCACTGAGAAATGTCTGCCATACAGCTTGCTGTGGTCATCAGCACTGTTATGCTGAGATGCATAGGTTGAGATTGTTAAGAGTATTTACAAGTTGTTCTACTACATATTGCTTCTTGTCAAGAAGTTGCCATCACCAGCACAAATGTCTTATGTTAGAATATAAGGCTCTGAGGAGATTCCACTTGGAGTACTGCATCCAGTTCTGGAGCCCCTAGTACAAGATGGGTGTGGAGATGCTGGAGTGTGTCCAGAGAAGGGCCATGAGGATGCTCAGAGGGCTGGAGCAGCTCTGCTATGAGGACAGACTGAAAGAGTTGGGGCTGTGCAGTCTGCAGAAGAGGAGGCTCCCAAGTGACCTTCTTGTGGCCTTCCAGTATCTGAAGGGGGCCTACAAAAAAGCTGAGAAGTGACTTTTTAGGCTCTCAGGTAGTAACGGGACTAGGAGGAATGGAGCAAAGCTGGAGGTGGGGAGATTCAGACTGGATGTGAGGAGCAAGTTGTTCAGCATGAGAGTGGTGAGAGGCTGGAATGGGTTGCCCAGGGAGGTGATTGAGGCCCCATCCCTGGAGGTGTTTAAGGTCAGGCTGGATGAGGCTGTGGGAAGCCTGATCTAGGGTAGGGTGTCCCTGGGCATGGCAGGGGGGTTGGAACTACGTAGTCCTTGTGGTCCCTTCCAACCCTGACTGATTCTATGATCCTATGAATATGTAGAAGTGTGGTCTACATGAAAGAGACTGCAGTGTCAATACAGCTTCAAAACTAAAAGTCACCAGCAATAAAATGAAAACCTCTTGTGTCAGTCCTGTGCCTTTCACTCTCCATCAATGATTCAACTATTTTGATACAAAGCTAATCTTTTCCAGTTTGACCAGACCCTCACTGACAGCTCATGTATGGTGTGGTATGCTTGTATCCTTCTGTGGTAAAATGTTTTGAATCTAAAATCTAGAAATTCAAGTATAAATATTTTATAAAGTGAGACTTAAGTTTTCTTGAGTTCCAGATTATTTTGGAAGGTGTCCCTAACCACAGCAAGGGGGCTGGAACAAGATGGTCTTTAAGATCTTCTCCAGCCCAAACCATTCTATGGTTCTATGATCTAGGGACTTTCTAAAGCCTCTTGGCTAAGAAACTAAAAAGTCTACTTGCCTGCCTGCTGGGAATGGGCATGTAAGACAGACAAAGTTCTCCAGGAAGAATCTATTCAGTTAATTCAAGCTCGTGAAAATTTATAGGCATAAGCAACCAAGGCTTGTTCAGAAAGTAAGCTTAGATGACAGAAATCCTATTACTGAGCATATTGAGATGTACTACTCTTTAAGCTGTGCACCTAGCTGCACCTAGATGGTGACCTCTAGAAAAGGAGTACTCAAGGACTCCCTTTGCAGCTACCTGCTGGGCAGGTAAAACATGTGTTAATAGCATTTGTTTCTATTCAAAGCATGCAGGTTGGTGGTGATATTGTTTGATGGCTTTTATGCAGCACCTATGAGACTGGAGCATTTACCTAGGAGGCAGGAGACTCACTTTTGCTGTTGAGTTCATTTTGAGATGACTCTCAAAAAAGAGCCCTGCCTTCCTGGTCAGTTAGTTAAGCAAAGGTTGAGCAAAGCCATGACTAAATTTCATTAAAATGTCTGAGCTGTAGTTCATAAAAGCCAGAAGTGAAAACAGATGATCATGAGGCTGGGGAAAAAATGTTAGGTCTCATTGGTCTGAAAAATGAAAAGATAGTACAGGTTATTATAAATTCTCAGATATTAGCTGTTTGGGATTTTACTTCCATCTACAGCTACAGCGAAACTTTGACCTCCCTCCTCTCTTGCTGGTTGGTCTCATTTGCAATCTTTCCAACTGCCACAGCTCCCAAATTTGTTTGTGAAGCATAAACTCTGAAGCTGCTGCTCACTGGCAGCATCTCATCTTAAAGCACAGCAGCTGTAGTTCTTGCAGTTAATGTACTTTTACCCTCCTCTGACGTTTCCATCAGAAGAATGCTCCATGCTGTCTGTAGCTGTGCTCCCACTAGTACTTTGCACTCCAAAGAATTTGCTTCCTACCCTATATATAAACTCCAACGTTATGCTTTCAACCAGTCCAACAAGTTAAACTTAGTTAGCAGAGTAATGGGAAACTTAAGCTTTCCCTATATTAAGTAAGCAGTGAAAGGAGCATGAGGTTTACTACATCAAATTAGATTTGGGCAATATCTCATTTAAGAAAAGTCAAAGAATTTTTAGAGGACAGCATCAGCAGTTCCCAGGGAAGTGGTGGGAACCTCATCCCTGGATGTTTGTAAGGGCCAGGATGAATGTGGCTCTGGGCAGCCTTATCTAGTGGAAGTTATCTCATCCCATGGCAGGGTCGTTGGAGCTTGATGATGACTGAGGTCCCTTCCAACCCTGTGATCTAGAGAGGGAAACTGCTCTTATAGTTGGTGAAACAGCTTCCAAGCACTGAATTATGATTGGAAAAACAACACTTCCCTATTATTGTAATCCCTTCTTAAGTGCTGACTTCTCCAGTTATATAGGAACTAAACAGTGGCTGCTGCTGACTTCTCCAGCTATATAGGAACTAAACAGTGGCTGCAAATGGCAGCCATTAGATTTATTTGTTTCACAGAATCACAGAAGGTTTGTTCCTTTCCTGTCTACTTTGTGCATCTCTTGTTGTAATACCTTGGTCTATTTGGGAGTGTGCTTTTTGGTTTTAAGTACCATTTTTTAGTATCAGAACTGTGCAGTTTCAGACAACATACTGTTTCTCCAAAATGCATGTGAATTCCTTAGGAAGCTCTGCTAAATACTGACTTGGCTAGATCCTGCTTAGCTGATGAAATCTTTCCAGATGATGTCCCAACACACCTATCTGGGTGTTTCCTTAGATACATCTCTGCATAAATAGCCATCATGCATCCCAGGAGGGGCTGCAGAGGATTGCAGATTCCAAGATGTTCTTGCTTTAGAGTGCCCTTCACAAAGAGACCGACCTGCTCTGTCTTCCACAACCTGGAAATATCAGAGAGACGATGGAGCTTCTTGTACCCTCAATGCACATGTTTGGCTGGAATCTGTCCCCTCTTTTGTAAACCACACTTTGCCTTTCAGGAGGAGAGACCACATTGTGATGCATTCAGTATTCGCACGCCTATCGCCCATTTGTTCTCTTACAAACGACTTCCCCTTTTCCTTTAGAGGCTTTATAATAAGGTAGGCAGAGCATTAGAATGCAGTTAGAGTGAAAGATGATGCTAAAACCTTTCTTTTAACAAAAACATTTCCATTGGCTCTAATTATTAGCTCAAACACTAGTGCATGGGTGTGTGTGGAGGGAAGGCTGAAAAGCAAAGCTATTCACAGATTTCACTTTAATATGCCATAGATTTCCATGGATTTCACCCCTCCTCTCTATAGATTTTTTTTTTTCACTTTGAAAACCTTCCCAGGCTTCACTTCAAATATATTTATGGTGGCCTCTCTTCTGACCCCAAGCAGGTTAATCTGGTGATGCATATTATATAATGTGATTACAGAAGGTAAAACCAGGCTAATAAGGTACAGTGTGTGGAGTTCTTTAGTGCCTTTGATGTGTATCTTTCAATTTTCCTTCTTGCCTGTAAAAAGCAATAAACCCCTCCTCAGTTCCAGCAGTGCTTACACTCCCTGTTTCACATTGCTGTGTTATTGCAGGCTGACATGCACTATACCTGTCTTGTTTCTCACAGGCATGTCCCTTTGGTCTTTCCAAAGTTATGGATACTTGAGATCCTCCTACAAATTACTTTGCTGATTAAAAATCCTTGATCCTATCATCTTTTAGCTTTTAAACGTGCTGTCAAACAATAGAATCAAAACTACAGGGCTGCTGCAGTTATTTCATATTAATGCTCCAAGTTCAAACAAAGTGTCAAGATGACTAAATACAAGGGATTTTCAGAATGCTTTAATGTTGCCTCGTTTCAAATCACTTCATAAGCAGCTTGGTAATGAGCTCAATAAATTCTCCTGAAAAAAAAAATGCTTTCTAGTAAAAGAAAAAAAAAAAAAAAAGCAGGTTGCTACTTTATAATTAGCCCTCTGGGCTAGTGGGAAGGAGTCTTATTTCCTGTTTGAAATCCACTTTGTTAGTGCTGTGATATGGAGATGGCTAAATGAGTATGAAATGTTGTAATTAAGTACATCACAAGCTGTTTATCTTAGCAGCAGTGGTGTTCTTTAAAGTATGGCTTGTTGACCACTGGTGTATTATCACAAATTTTCCAGCTTAATAGACAGAAGTTTACCAAATGCTGCAGGGGCAAAGGATGGTGGAAAGAGAGCAAAGAAACATGACTTGAAGCTTAGTAGGTCTGTTTTGACAGAGCTGGTACCTTTCTATTTGCTCTGAACTGTTTAATCACCAAAGTGAATACTGAATCCTTCTTTAAGCTTGGTGAAATAATGGTGCACAGAGGGTGCTGGGGCTGTGTGGTGGTGCTTTGTGTGCCCTGCTGAGCAGCCTGCCTTTGTTCATGACAGAAGCAAGAACTTGATTTTACCACTGGAGAAATGAAGCGGCTTGTTATCGATGAGTATCTCAGCCATGGTCTTCCCCTTGCTCTGTGCTGTTGTTCCAAAGGCTACTTGTGGTAATCTGCTGGCATCCTAGATTTCCTCAGCCACATAGGACAGATGTAGCCCAGAACACATTTGTCTATAATAGCATGTTTCTTGCAAGGATATCTTGAGAAGTTTGCCTAGGGGCTGCGTCTTGCCGCTGCAACTGAGCAAAGTGGTTGAGAATGCTTGTGTGGTTTACATGGACTTTACACAGCTCAGTTCGTCTAAGCCTGGGTACCAGTTTGTCTGTGCATAGGTGCCTCAACAAGAGGCATTCTGAGTGTTTTGCTGTGTGAGGAAGTTGTCCCAATTTCACAGATAACTTGTTTACAACAAGCAGTAGAAAATGATGCTGATCACCTCAAGCTCTTGCTGAATAACCTCTCATTTGAACGTGAGGATCTGCGAGTGCAGCAGCACAGCTCTGCCTTAGGGCTAATTTATAATTCTGAAAGGCAACTTCATATCTCTGCCCACTTCTGAGCTGAGCAATTTGCTCAGATTTATCTGACTTAGGGTTGGATCTCTGGCAACGCTGTCCTGAGCTATTGGGACATCATTGCCCATGGGATTGTTCACCTTGTCTAATAGATATTTGAGGCATGGCTTCCTGCTTCAGGAGCTGTGATCCCACTTCCCAATTATATCACATTTATCCTGATGTCTACTCATCTTCCTTCTCACATTAATTTTGTGAACTGAAGAATCCAGCCCCAGATGAAGTTTTCTACATTCAGCCTTACAGGATTTTTATATTCCCTTGGCAGCAAGTCCATTTTAATTTTAAATAGCAAGCACAGTTAATAATCCACCAATCTAGGATTCTTTCAGAACTTGAGTTAATGCTGCTGGCTCTGGGAAATTTGCTACTCTTATTTTACTACTCCCTTCCAAAACTTCACCTATTGACATTTTAGTTTAATATAGTATTGCTCCTCCCCAAAAGAAGTTACTCCTCCAATATGGAGATGAGTATTAAGAATTTATTTAGTATTTTTTTCTACAGCTTTGTCTTCCTTTGGGACTCTATTTGCACCTTGATGACATCTGTCATCTTGCTGACAAGCCTTCTGTTTTAAATAGGTTTAAAGGAAATATTCATTAATGGTTTTATGCATAGAATCATAGAATAGAAACATAGAATCAACCAGGATGGAAGAAACCTCCAAGATCATCCAGGCCAACCTAGCACCCAGCCCTGTCCAATCAACTAGACCATGGCACTATCCAGGCTTTGCTTCAACACCTCCAGGGATGGCAACTCCACCACCTCCCTGGGCAGCCCATTCCAATGCCAATCACTCTCTCTGCCAACAACTTCCTCCTAACATCCAGCCTAGACCTCCCCTGGCACAACTTGAGACTGTGTCCCCTTGTTCTGGTGCTGTTTGCCTGGCAGAGGAGACCAACCCCACCTGGCTACAACCTCTTTTCAGGTAGTTGTAGACAGCATCTACCAGGAGTTTACTACTATTTTTTCTCGACTGTTGTTTGATGGCTTCACATTTAACTTGTCAAATTTTACCCTCTTTTAAAATGTTTGTTTTCCTCACTTAGCCATGTCTTCCTTTTTTATTTATTTATTTTTTAAATTTTCTTCTAATATCATCTCCATGGCACAGCAATGTGCCCTTGTGGCCAAGAAGGCCAATGGGATCTTGGGGTGCATTAGGAAGAGTGTGTCCAGCAGATCAAGGGAGGTTTTCCTTCCCCTCTACTCTGCCCTGCTGAGACCTCATTTTGAATACTGTGTTCAGTTGTGGGCTCCCCAGTTTAAGAGGGACAGGGCTCTGCTGGAGAGGGTCCAGCAGAGGGCTACAAGGATGCTTAGGGGACTGAAGGGCATGGCTGATGAGGAGAGGCTGAGGGACCTGGGGCTGCTTTGTCTGGAGAAAAGAAGACTGAAAGGGAATTTAATAAATGTTTATAAACATCTGAGGGTTGGTCAGGAGGGGGAGAGAGACTCTGCTCATTTGATCCCTGTGATAGGACAAGGAGCAATGGGTCTAAGTCACAGCACAGGAGGTTCCACCTCAGCACAAGGGGGAACTTCATTACTGTAAGGGTCCCAGAGCACTGGAGCAGGCTCCCCAGGAAGGCTGTGGAGTCTCCTCTGGAGCCTTTCAAGGCCTGTCTGGATGCATTCCTCTATGATCTGTGCTAGATTGTGTGGTCCTGCTGTGGCAGGGGGGGTTGGACTCACTGATCTCTGTGTGTCCCTTCCAACCCCTAGCATCCTGTGATGCTTCTAACCTCTTTTTTTTAAAGCCCTTTTTTATCAGCAGCATAGTTACCCTAAGCAACAAACCCAGTGGATTTGAGCAGTCCCCACCCACACAACATAGAATCATAGAATCAACCAGGTTGGAAGAGACCTCCAAGATCATCCAGTCCAACCTATCACCCAGCCCTAACCAATCAACTAGACCATGGCACTAAGTGCCCCATCCAGTCTTTTCTTGCAGACCCCCCAGGGACGGTGCCTCCACCACCTCCCTGGGCAGCCCATTCCAATGCCAATCACTCTCTCTGTGAAGAACTTCTTCCTAATATCCAGCCTAGACCTACCCTGGCACAACTTGAGACTGTGTCCCCTTGTTCTATTGCTGGTTGCCTGGGAGAAGAGGCCACCCCCCACCTGGCTACAATGCCCCTTCAGGTAGTTGTAGACAGTAATAAGATCACCCCTGAGCCTCCTCTTCTCCAGGCTAAACAGGCCCAGCTCCCTCAGCCTCTCCTCATAGGATAAACATTTTCACTTCCCTTTACATTCTCCTAACATGTTTACATAGTTTTATAAACTCATTTTACCTAAAGATAGATATTCCTGAAATGCAGAGGTTCATTTGCATGTCATTCTTATGAAGATATTGAATTAGAGTAAATAATGTTTGCTATTCAAGCATAATCCTTGATTTACATCTTCATGTAGGTGCTGCACAGTACTCTGGTTAAATCAGTACCAGCTTCTCTTCTCCCTCTGTAACAATTCTGACTCCCTTAGTGACTCAGGCTCTAGCACTACTTATTCAGTAAGTTACTTGAAGCAATTAGCTTTGCTGTTGGGGGTTTTTGATCACGAGAGGAAGTTTTATTTCTATTATCTCATACAATACTGATGGTAAACAAATGTCTTTTTGCTTGTTCTTTCCTAACAGACTTGTTTTCCTTTGATACATGTATTAGAGTTGTTTTAGAACAGACTCTTGTTCCTTCCAAACCAGCCTTATGTTTGACATAATTGGCTCTTGATATACTGGAGGGTGAGAAAAAAGAAGTGGAGATGAATTGCATCTATAATTCTCCTGCATATCATGGGTAGCTCTCTCTCTGTGATAGTCTGCAGCAAACTAAACCACTCTTGAGTTTCTGGGGGGGCCCTGAGTGCATTGACAAGCCTGTAAGCACCTTTTCTGCCGTTTCATCTTACAAGCTCTCTTCTCATTCTCTTTGTGTTATCTACAAAAATATCTTGCTCTCTGTTCTGAAGCATGATGTGGATATATATAAGGACCTGCACACCAACGTGATGTGGGCTGTTCACAACGTGGTGCACCCCTGGATTGCTGACAGGGTGCAGAAGGAGATCAAGCCCTGAGCACAATGAAAATCAAGATCATCTATAGCATAAAGTGCTGGATTGCATGAACAGCCCTGGATTTCCTTTTCACCTTCCAGTAGGTATGAGTCAATCTAGAGTACAACAGCTCTTGGCTAGAGCATGATTTCAAGAGGGAAACGGCTACAGTTTGTCAGGACAGTTAGAACATGTTGATGCTCAGATGATCATGACAGACTTTTACCACCTCTATTCATACACCTCTCTCTGCATTCACCTTTTCATCCATATCCATAAACCTATAATTCAGGATTCAGGTGCCTAAATATAGTGTCTCTTGCCTTTGGTGATGCTTGTGACATCTGCACAGGTGGGAGGTTTATGAAGCAGGAGACTTGCATCCTGGAAACCAGGTGTGAGATCCTATAGTTTCTAATATGACACTGGAAACCTACACAGAAGTAAATGAATCCCATAAAAAAATGAACTGACTGCATGATTCCTGCTGATGATGACTTTTGGTCGTAGCTTAGGCATTTAAAACTCAATTTTCTTTCTCTTAAATGAGGCAGTCTTCCTTATTTTTGTAGTTGTTGGAGAAAAAAAGGCACACCCAGCAGCAAGTTTTTGTTTTGTTTAAAGAATTGGGCCAGGAATGTGCCCCTGTGGCCAAAAGAGTCAGTGGCACCCTGGGGTGCATCAAAAAAAGTATGGCCAGCAGGTCTAGGGAGGTTCTTCTCCTGCTCTTCTCTGCCCTAGTAAGACCACACCTGGAATATTGTGTTCAGTTTTGGGCTCCCAAGTTCAGGAGAGACAGGGACGTGTTGGAAAGAGTCCAGTGGAGGGCTGCAGGGATGACTGGGGGACTTAAGCATCTTCCCTCTGGAGGGAGACTGAGAGCCCAGGGGCTGTTTAGTCTGGAGGAGAGAAGACTGAGAGGAGATCTGATCAATGTTTATAAATATCTAAGGGGTGGGTCTCAAGTGGATGGAGCCAATCTCTTTTCAGTGGTCCACAGCAGAAAGACAAGGAGCAATGGATATAAACTGGAACAGAGAAGGTTTTGCTTTAACATGAGGAGAAACTTCTTTATGGTAAGGGTGACAGAGCCCTGGAACAGGCTGCCCGGAGAGGTTGTTGAGTCTCCTTCTCCAGAGGCTTTCAAAACCCATCTGGATGCATTCCTGTGTCAACTACCCTGGGTCATCCTGCCTCGGCAGGGGGTTTGGAGGGTCAATGATCTCTGGAGGTCCCTTCCAATCTCTCAGGTTCTGTGATTCTGTAAGTTAAATGAATTGCTCTGGCTACTCTACTGTTCTTCCTCAGAGGGGCTAGCTTAGTCTTAAATACCTACTGTTTGAATATCCCTAGAAAGATAGCGTAATCTAACACCTTTACAGAGCTGGCAGAAATGACCTAGATAATAATCTTGATCCTCTGGAGTAACATCTGGAATCTATGAGAAGCCATAGTATGTGGAATGACACCGGATGGGCTTTTAGGCAACTGAATCACACACTGGGGAGAGGTCCAGCTCCAGATTAAGGCGTGACAGGTATTGATGTGTAAGGGTCTGCACAGATACCCAAACCATCTTCACAGGCAGTGGAGAACTAATCAGTTTGGGCACTAAAACCCAGACTGCAATTCAGATGAAGTTTGCACCTCAGGTGAAATTTGAGAGCCTAAAAAAGTGTCTAATGACAGATCTCCCTGGCAGTCCTTGCCATGACTTTTATTACATGTGAAGGAAGAAGCCAGAAGTTCACACACTGAGTTAATACAGTGAGGCATGGGAGCAAGTTTCCTTCGCTAGGAGCATTTTCAAACGTGAAGATGCAACCACAACGTGGAGTTCATTCTTTTGTGCAGTTTGGATTATACACAGAAATTAGATCTCCTGAGAAGGTTTCTGTATTTTTTTAGTGATGTGCTTATCCAAATGTGGGTGCAACATTACTCAGTACCAAGTGTAACTGACTTTACAAGTAGCTGCTTCCTTAAAACTCCCCAAAATATGTGCTCTCATTAGCCAGTTAATTGTTGTGATGTTACAAACTAGTATGCTTACTGAGGATATGTTACTGTGTTTTCTTGGGCATTTATATATTCAGAACCCTTCAGAGTATGATACATTTTAGATTATGAATATGAATTAGCTTATGCCTGTGTAGTTTGGGATGCATCCCACCTTCAGGTTTTCTCAGTTTGATTGCTGGATTTATGACTTACACACAAGCATCTTAATCTCCTATTTTAAGGCAAAGTAACATAGAAAATAAATTGATCTGCAGCTGCCTACCATGATGCTTGTCACGGGTTTGCTGTGGGAAAGCATGAAAAGCAGGACCTTTATCCATTGTATGTACACATTCTTGTTTGCAGCTTCTTTGTAGGCTGCAAGGGATTTTAAAGCAGATTCAAGATGTTTAGGAAACTGAGGTCTACCTGTAGAGACAGTTGTATCCCACTACTCCTTGAAGTGTGAGGTCCACGAGGGCTTAAACTGCAGCTAGTGACATTTAGGACAGGTAAAAGCAGCAAAGGTAGTTGATTGTAGAAATAGATTACCTGAGGCATGTTGTGGAATTTCTATCATGCAAGGCTTTAACAAAAGGTTAGACAAATGTTTGTGTGGAGTACTTCAACTCTTTCTTTGGCAAGGAGATGTATTAAACTACTCCTCAGTACCTTTCCCAGTCTTACTCTCTTTCAGCCTATATGGGGGAAAAAAAAATCATATTTGAATCCTCTATTAATTTAGAAATAAGACACAAAATGCAGAGATTTTAAACTAAGAAGATCAGTAAAAGGTATAAAATGCTGTAACTTTGTCTTAAGACTGTGATCACACACAAAGCATATGAGCCATCTGAACTCAGCCTTGGGATGATGGATTTAAAATTCTGGGGGGGTCACTATGGATGTTGTATCTGCTTTCTAATTTCTTTCTGTATTTATCTCTTCAAATACAGCTCTGTTTTCTCTCCAATTCGTTTGAGAGCTTTATTCTGTTGGCACTTTAAAAATCATGCCACCACAGAATCACAATAACATTCAGGTTGAAAAAGACCCCCAGGATCACCAAGTCCAACCCCTAACCCTAGTCCACAAGGTTCACCCCTAAACCATATCCCCAAGCACTACAGCTAAATGACTTCTAAACACATCCAGGGTTGGTGACTCCACCATCTCCCCGGGCAGCTCATTCCTATGCCTGGCCACTGTTATCCTGATTTTTTTTCCTAATATCCAGTCTAAACCTACCCAGTCACAGCTTGAGGCTGTTTCCTCTTCTTCTATCACTAATTACTTGTGAGAAGGAACCATCACCAACCTCTCCACAACCTCATTTCAGGTAACTGTAGACAGCCATGAGGTCTCCCCTCAACCTCCTCTTTTGCAAGCTAAACAACCCCAGGTCCTTCAGCCACTCCTCATCAGATTTATTCTCCAGGCCTTTCCCCAGCTTCCTTGCCCTCCTCTGCACTGGCTCAAAAACCTCCACATCTCTCTTGTATTGCAGTGCCCAAATTGAACACAACACTTGGTGTAGCCTCACCAGAGCTGAGTACAAGGGGACAACATCTCTCTACTCCCACTGGACACAGCATTTCTAATCCTAGCCAGGACACCATGGGCTTTGTTGGCCACCTGGGCACACTGCTGGCTCATATTCAGCTGCTTGTCAATTAGAACCACCAGGTCCCACAAATGAATTCTTGTTTATGTGAGCAAAATCAACTGGATATATACTGCAGAATCTTATCCTGGCTCATTTGAAGGAAACTTACTGAATGAATTATTCAGATAGCTAAATCTGAATCTGTGCACCTGAAAGTTAGCAGTGATTTTCCTTCACAGCAAAGAGACAATCTACATTGATTGTAAAGTGGTCAAGCATTGGAGTGGGCTGCTCAGAGAGGTGGTTGAGTCACCAATCCTGGATGTGCTTAAAAGTCATTTGGATGTGGAGCTTGGAGATATGGTTTAGGGTGAACTTTGTACAATAGGGATATTGATTTGGCTTGGTGATCCTGAGGGAGTTTTCCAACCTGAATGTTTCTGTGATTCTGTGATAAATTCACTCCACTATACACAGCTGAGGTAGAGTTATACCACCTAAACATTTGCCCCCTGTTGATCCCTGCCATCAGAGCAAATCAGAAGGTTTGAGTCCCATTGCAGGCAGTAACAATTCTACTGAGAAAGGGAAATTACCAAGGAATTTTCTTGGGGAAATTCTGGATCTATCATTGGAAGCTTGATTCTGTGTGTCAAGAGCATCAATAAAACTATGGAGAAAAATGATTCTGCACTTTTTAATGTCACTTGATTCACAACTAGCACTCCAGCTCTAAACTGTTGCTTAATTAGTAGCATGTGCATTGACACATGCATTGACATCATTCAGCCATGGTGGTCAAGCACAGCAGGGTTAGATTATTCTGTGCTGCACATTTTGAAGCTATGAGTATCGCTGTGATATATCTGAGTAGAATGATTGTTCGTAAAGGTATCCTCAGTGTTGCCACTGTGTCAATAAAAATGGTAAAAGAAGTGTCTGAAAAGAGCAGGAATAGCTTGGGAGTTGTTGTTGCCAAGTATGAAGTCAGAAATAATGTGAATCTAATATGAAATGCCCATTAAGAGTCATAGGAGCAATGATACAGCATTTAAAAGAACAGGTTCCACTTCTTCACTTACTCTTTCAAAGCCTTTCCCTTGTCAATCAGCATTATTTTGGTTTTATTTAGACTGAACGTCACCTAACTCACACCATCCATGTAATTTTATCACATCTCTCCAGCACAGTAAAGCAAAGACATTTTTATATATGCTTAATGAAAAGCAGGCGAAAAGTTTATGCTGTTTAAATATTAATTATTACTATATTAATATTTTAAAATTAAATCTTAACATTTATAAAATAATAGCTCCTCTCCTCTCCTCTCCTCTCCTCTCCTCTCCTCTCCTCTCCTCTCCTCTCCTCTCCTCTCCTCTCCTCTCCTCTCCTCTCCTCTCCTCTCCTCTCCTCTCCTCTCCTCTCCTCTCCTCTCCTCTCCTCTCCTCTCCTCTCCTCTCCTCTCCTCTCCTCTCCTCTCCTCTCCTCTCCTCTCCTCTCCTCTCCTCTCCTCTCCTCTCCTCTCCTCTCCTCTCCTCTCCTCTCCTCTCCTCTCCTCTCTTCTCCTCCCCTCTCCTCCCCTCTCCTCCTTTCTATTTTGACAGACCTTTCTCTCCTAATCTGCCTTTCCTGGGTCTGGTTGCCCATTCTCTGGGAAGATGCTTGCATAAGCATGGCAGCTCTAAGCTTAACAGGGTAGGTGACACACTGGCAATATACAAAACTGCATCCCAGGACGTACTGAGCTGGGGAAAAACTGCAGGTTGACAGTGGGAGTGGGGACCAAAGATAAAGAGGAATCCCTCAGTCACTTCTGTAATGCTCTGCTGTCACTCAGGTCACTGCATAGCTAATGGTATCAGTGGTTGGTGAGACATATAAACATTTCAGCAAGGACTCCACTTGCTCTTCAAGGATGACACTGTAAGGCTGTTGTTCACTTTTCATTATTAAGGTTCTTTACTGAGGTTGCTGTGCAAAAACGGTGGAAAATCTTAATATAAGTGGAAGTATTTTCTCTTGACTTGTCTATTTTGTGACCTCTCTTCCAAAACACCTCAGTTACCACATACACAACCCAAACCAAACCAGCAACAAAAAAAAACCCTAAACAAACAAACAAAAAAAGACACAAAAGAAACCCCAAGGAAAACAAAGCAAAACCAAACCAACTTAAAAAAAAAAAAAAGCCCCCAAAACAAGAAGATTTCCCCTTGTTTTTCACAGAAGGTTAATTGTACATAGATGTCTACTCAAAACTCTAGATTCTGCCTCTGAAAATTCAGCTGAACAGAAAGATGTTTTGGTTTCTCTTCCTAGAACTCACTACTGGTTTTTGGTATCTTCATGAATAGATTTCCACCTCTGAACTACACAGACTTAAAGGTGCTTGCAATCCCAAGCACAAATCCATGCTGGGCAGTGAGTGGCTGGAGAGCAGCCCTGAGGAGAGGGACTTGGGGGTGCTGGTGGACGAGAAGCTCAACAGGAGCCAGCAGTGTGCACTTGCACCCTGGAGGGCCAACCAGATCCTGGGCTGCAGCAAGAGAAGTGTGGCCAGAAGGTCGAGTGAGGCAATTCTCCCCCTCTACCCTGTTCTGGTGAGACCCCACCTGGAGTACTACATCCAGTTCTGGAGCCCCTGTGACAAGAGGGATGCGGAGATGCTGGAGTGTGTCCAGAGAAGAAGGGCCACGAGGATGCTCAGAGGACTTCAGTAGCTCTGCTGTGAGCACAAACTGAAAGAGTTGGGGCTGGTGAGTCTGCAGAAGAGGAGGCTGTGAGGTGACCTTCTTGTGGCCTTCCAGTATCGGAAGGGGGCTACAAAAAAGCTGGGAAGGGACTTTTTAGGCTCTCAGGGAGTGCCAGGACTGGGGAGAATGGAGCAAAGCTGGAGGTGGGGAGAGTCAGACTGGATGTGAGGAGGAAGTTGTTGATCATGAGAGTGGTGAGAGGATGAAATGGGTTGTCCAAGGAGGTGGTTGAGGCCCTTTAAGGCCAGGCTGAATGAGGCAGTGCCCAGTCTGATCAAGGCTAGGGTGTCCCTGGACATGGCAGGGGGGTTGGAACTAGATGATCCTTGTGGTTCCTTCCAACCCTGACTGATTCTATGATTCTATGATTTGTTTGGCTTCCAGGTGCATTCACATTGCAAGGACAAAGGCTTCCCTTAGCAGCTCTCTCTGACTCGATGTGTTTCTGAAACCCAATGCAAATTTTTGCAGTGAGAGATGAATTGCAGAGAAATGCTTGATTTGAACAGCTTTACCCTGAGAAGTTTCATTTTATCTTAGCTCATCACAACAAGCTCCTCTGAGGTGAAAATGTGGCAAAATAGATGCCTGAATAGAACCAAGGAGCAGTCATCTAATTCTTTTTGAGAGAGCTCTCAATCTTCCTGTCAGCCTAATCTTCAGAGTAGAATCCTTTCCCCTGGAATAATTATAATCAATAATCTTATATGCTAGTGATATAACTTCTGCACTATTGTTTACCTGTCTGCCTTTGGGATTGGAAGCATATTGCACTTAGACTGCTGAAATGTTGTAAAATGTCATTATTTGACAGTTTAGCCATCTGCCCTCATCCAGATGCTCCCATTCTCCTAGGCTGATCTGTCACTGCGTGAATGCTGAAAGCACGGCAGCCTCCGGAACCCATCTACTGTGAAGAAGTGTAGGTTAGTGTTTGCTAGCTCAGCTTTTCCCTCAAAAATATATGATGCATATTCATGACTCTTCTGAATATTTTGTCTGAAGAGCTATTTGGAACAAGTTTTTATTCTTTTATTTTTTTTTCTTTTTAAATTCCTAGGAGAGTTAGCAACTTTCGAGCCACAAGTTCCATTAGTTCCCTCTTGTAATAGGGACTGCAGAACTGGATGTGGTAGTCCAGGTGGGGTCTCACCAGAGTGGAGTATCCTCTCTATAAACACTACGACACAGCAGTTTTGATAGAAGATGAAGAGAAGATCTAGGGGAGATGAGTACCTTCTGCAGTAGTCCACAACTTTCCTTCTTTCTTCTACATCCTCAGTTTTGATCCAGTCGTGACAACATCAGCTGTTCCTTTGGGACACTGTTTGCCATTGGAATGGGCTGCCCAGGGAGGTGGTGGAATCACTGTCCCTGGAGGTATCCCAGTATCACAATATCACCAAGGTTGGAAGAGATCTCATAGATCATCAAGTCCAACCCTTTAACACAGAGCTCAAGGCTAGACCATGGCACCAAGTGCCACGTGTTGAAGCAAAGCCTGGATGAGGCACTTAGTGCCATGGTCTTGTTGATTGGCTAGGGCTGTGTGCTAGGTTGGACTGGATGATCTTGGAGGTCTCTTCCAACCTGGTTGATTCTATGATTCTACCTGAGTGGCATGCTCAGCCATGTCTTGGAAATCTTGTTGATTTGTCCCTTTCTTTCTTCCTTCTCTATCCTCTGTGGCTCTGAATAATTTCTTTTCCAGAAAAACAACAACAATTGGCACAATTCCAAGCACAAACACAGGTTGGGTGGCAAATGGCTGAGAGCAACCCTGAGGAAAAGGACTTGGGTGTGTGTGCAACTCAGACAGCAACTGTATGCTGGGCTGCAGGAAGAGAACTGTCAGTAGGATAACGAAGGGATTCTCCCTCTTTGCTCTCATGACACCCCACCTGGAGTACTGTGTACAGTTCTGGAGCCCCCAACACAAATCATAGAATCATAGAATCAACCAGGTTGGAAGAGACCTCCAAGATCATCCAGGCCAACCTAGCACCCAGCCCTATCCAGTCAACTAGACCATGGCACAAGAAGGACTTTGAACTGTTGGACAACAGAGAGAAGAGAGCCACAAAGATGCTCAGAGGGATGGGACAGCTCTGCTATGAGGACAGGCTACGAGAGTTGGGGCAGTTCAGCCTGAAGAAGAGATGGCTTCGAGAGGACCTTGTAGTAGCCTTCTGGTATCTGAAGGGAGCCTACAGGAGGGCTGGGGAGGGACTGTTTACAAGGTCTTGTAATGACAGGACAAGGGGGAATGGGTTTAAACTGGCAGAGGAGAGATTTAAACTAGATGTTAGGAAGAAGTTCTTTCCAGTGAGGGTAGTGAAACACTGACACAGGTTGCCCAGGGAGGTTGTGGCTGCTCTCTACCTGCAGGTGTTCAAGGCCAGGTTGGATGAGGGTTGAGCAACCTGTTCTAGTGGGATGTGTCCCTGCCTGTGATGGGAGGTTGAAACTGGATGATCTTTGAAGTCCCTTCCAACCTAAACCATTCTAGGATTCTAACAACATATCAAGAACAACAAATAACCCAAACCAACCAGCCAAACAAAATAACCAAACCAAACCCTCATAACACCAAAAAAACCCCAAACTCCAAAACCCAATCCCAACCATCCAAAACCCCCAACCCTGTACATAAACATTTCATTAAAAAGAAAAAAAAAAAAAAAAAAAGAAAGAAAACCAACAAAATAACAAAACCAAAGCAGAAGTTTAAGAACCAAGGTCACCTAGTTGTTTTATAAACCTTCTTAAAGAGAAAGGAATCCTTGGGAGATGGATGAAGCATGCAGTTTTGAGATGTAGCAGTAACCTTTCAACAGAGAGAAAAACATAACTGTACAGGGGATAAAGGATAGAGGAACTTACTTATTTCCCCTGTTTATATCCAGAGTTTCTTAACGTGTGGCATCAGTCTGAAGGCTCTGTGGAGGGTCACAGAGGCCACAAATAGAAAGTGTATGGAGGATTTAGGCTTATACATCAATAAGCAACTGCCTTAGAGATGTGGCTTGCAGGCGAAAGGATGCAACTAATGGCTTTAGGAGAAAGGAAGAAAAGATCTTGCTAGGTTAATCGTGAACATAGAGGAAGGAATAAATCTCATTTTCATGTCCTTTGCTTAACTGGTGTTATTATTCACCAGGGAGGGAGAGGCTTGAATTCTTGAAAAGGTTGATAGGATCATCTCTATGCCTAGGAACTTAAGCAGTTCTTAGCACTGCAGCCTGTGAGTGCCTTCCAAACACTGAGAAATAAAAATAACAGCTCATGTGTTTTTCTGCCATCCAAGATTTTAAGAGAGAGAAGTTGGGTATTATAAAAGAAGGAGTCACCTGTGGCTGAGTAGATGCCAATAATGCTTGCAAAGGCTATTGTATGATGATACATGATGAGGAATCTAGGATTTTTTGGTTTATTCTCCATGAAAAAAAGAATCACAGAAGAAACACCAATAGAAATAGAGGAAAAAAAAAGGTGGAACTGCTGGCTGGGGAAGGAGAAGGATTAAAGTACATTTCCCCAGCAGCAAAATGAATTAAAATATACAGAGGGTGAGAGTTCACATGGTCAGTTTGAGCCAGTGGACACTCTGATATTTATCCTAGCCATAGAAGATAAGAAAAATAAAGTGTCTGTATTAGGCAGAGGCAGTTATCACTAGAGGGAGAGATGCACTGAATATGACCCCTACCTAAATAAATCAAAAATAAATGTATTTTTTAATCCCTCTCTGGCAAAGCATTGCACTAATATGCTAACTGAAAAAGATAAGTTTTTGTCATGGATATGCAGGCTGGCAAGCTGCCTATACGGAAACAAGTGATGGATTTATCCTGTTCTATTTCCACAGTTCTTTCTTAGAGAACTAGAATAAAGCTCATTTTCATGATCTTGTACCCTGCTATTGTTTATTAATATTTAATAGTATGGATTGCTTTCTCATTCACTAATATATATTCACCTTGAGAGAAATTTCAAAAGCAGGAAAAAAAGCTCTTTCTGGTCTATAGGCTGAGAATAAACTGAAACAGTGTGAGCCTATGTTGTTCTCTTATCTCTTTCTTCTCTCCTCATACTTCTTTCTGGCACCTCACACCTTTGTTATTTGCTTAAGTGTCACGATGGCTGTGTTGCATGTTACATAATGTTCACTCTTGAGTTAGAGGCTATCTCTCAGGCTGTGGGTCTGAAGGGAAAAGAAGGCCAAAAGTAAAAACTGAAAAATGAATGCTCCGCCTTGTATCAATTAGCAAATATTTGACACCAATGCTAAACCTGAGCTATATATTCTTTTATTGAAGTCAGAGGTGCTATAGCAAGCCCAAGCAGTGATACAGGCTGGGGACAGATTGGCTGGAGAGCAGCCAGGAAGAAAGGGATCTGGGGCTACTGCTAGGTAGGAGGCTAAAAATGAGCCAGCAGTGTGCCCAGGTGGCCAGGAGAGCCAATGGCATCCTGGCCTGGATCAGAAACAGTGTGGCCAGTAGGACAAGGGAGGTTATTCTTCCCTTGTACTCAACAATGGTCAGGCCACACCTTGAGTGCTGTGTCCAGTTCTGGGCCCTTCTATTTGAGAGAGTTTTTGAGACCCTGAAATGTGTCCAGAGAAGGGTGACAAAGCTGGTGGGAGGCTGCAGCCAGGTGGGGTTGGTCTCTTCTCCCAGGCAACCAGCAACAGAACAAGGGGACACAGTCTCAAGTTGTGCTGCAGGGAGGAGCTGTGGATTTCAGAGGTCACCACTTTGCAGTTTCTCAGCTGAAGTATCCTCATCTCTAAGGTTTCAACTTGTTTCTATTGAAACAAAGCATTAGATTGGGGAAGTGAACAGATACTGGATTAATATCACAAACTGACAGTTGCTAACACACCAGGGAAAACGGAGCCATAGCAGCCCCAACTCACTTTTAAATCTGGTTGATAATAAAATGGTGGCTGCATTTAATGAAGAATTCAATATGTATTGAAGGCATAGTTCTACAAAGAGCACTAAGAAGGTACAGAGCTCAATGGATTAACTCAGCTGTGTGTACAATGGGAAATATATATACCCCTCCTATAGCAAGCTACCTTTATTGAAGATTATGGGAAAGTTTTATTCATTTTTTTCTTTAATTATGAAGTGTCTTTCTCCAGGAAAAATTAATCTTACCTCTTTGTTGTGGAATTTCAAATAAATGGATAGAAATACACAGATAGAATTGAATGCATGACATTAAAATGTCTGTTTAAATGCAGAGCAACTTCCATCGTCATTGCCTGCTCTTGGCAATATTTTTAGGGGGGGTAAAATAAACAATTCCTTAAAGTCAGTTCCTGGCTTTCCACATTTTCAACTCTGATAAGCACTAATACACCAGCCATCAATTTTTGTTTCTTTTAAGTCAGTTCCAACAGCCATGCTGGGGATCCATCACACAGATAACAGGAGCTAGAGCCTCTGAACAATTCAGAGGCTTCTGAGCCAACATCTGTTTTCTCCTGGATGATGTGTCTTGCCTGCATTGTGAAGGGTAATATGAACCTGGTACTGCCCCTTTGTGGTTTTTATCTAGGGAGAGGTGTTTCTCCTAGGTTTTTATTCAGTTTATTCTCTGATTATGTTAGCTGGGTGATGAGGGGGAAAAAAAATCTATTCAACTATGATTCTGTGATCCTGACAACGCAGCACAAAGGCAGTGCAAAACCTGTGGCTACAGCCTTTGTGATGACATCTCCTGAGAAACCAAATTAAGCCTAAAAGAAGTCTTGAGATCTTTCTTTACCTGGTGTGGAATTTGACCCAGGATGAAACATAGGATTATTTATTTTGGTGCTGGGTGGTCAAATCCAGGTTTTACTTCTTACTTGTGTCTCTGTCAGTGTAACTATTGATAACATTGGGAAAATGCATAGAGGAAGCTTCAGTCTAGATAGCCTGATTGCCTAGAGAGTGGGATAAGAAAGGAAAAAACATGGCAAAAGTGCTAAAGGGTAAACTACTTTCAGTGAAGTTGGATTGAGCATCTATTGAAGTGAGACAAATGTGCTGAAAATGTTTCTTTAGTTTAGAGCTGTGAACTTGTACATTTGTGAAGAAAAGAAGAATCCTTTAATGAGCTGATATCAAATGCCTGATTTGAACAACAGGATAAAAGAAGATACATTTTTTTGGTGGAAAAATGCATTCATCTATTCAATCTCTTGGATCCATCAGTACAGGAAATTATCAGCCTGACTCTGCTGATTTTGGCTGGGAGAGAGTTAGTTTTCTTCACAGTAGCTGGTATGGGCCTGCGTTTAAACTATTGGGTAATAGGTTTGACTGGATGATCTCAAAGGTCTTTGTCAACCTGGCTGATACTGTGATCCTGTGAACTCAAAAAAAAACCTGGCAGCTGCTGATTGGGACTATTAGATGTGGTAAGGATGTCCTGTAGTCCTTAGGATGCACAAGCCTGGGAAAAAGAGGAAGAGGAAGAGAGAAACAGAGAAAGAGAGAGAGAGAGAGAAAGGGAAAGAGAGGGAAGGAGGGAGAGAGGAAAGAGAAAGAGAGAAAGAGGGAAAGAGAAAGAGAGATAAAGAGAAAGAGAGAGAGAGAGAAAGAGAAAGAAAGAGAAAGAGAGAGAGAGAAAGAGAAAGAGAGCGAGAGAAAGAGAAGAAAGAGAGAAAGGGAAAGAGGAAAGAGAAAGAGGGAAAGAGAGAGAGAGAAAGAGAGAGAAAGAGAAAGAGAGAAAGAGAAAGAAAGAGAGAGAAGAATAAAGAGAGAAAGGGAAGGAGGAAAGAGAAAGAGAAAGAAAGAGAAAGAAAGAGAAAGAGGGAAAGAGGGAAAGAGAACGAAAAAGAGAAAGAGAAACAAAGAGAAAAAGAGAGAGAGAGAGAGAGAGAGAAAGAGAGGGAAAGAGAAAGAAAGAGAGTGAAAGAGTATTTTGCTTTCTTTGAAGCACTTAGGTAAAAAATGTAGGGTATGTCTTTTAAGACTTGCAAAGTGAAATCAATGCAGTTGATAGTACCAGGTATAGCTGTCATTTGTTTATTCGCCTGCTGTTCCTTGTGTCACTGTTCCCTTCTTCAATTGCTTTTCTGGTCTTTGCGTGCTCTTAGCAAACACTTTGTTCTTGTGGTTCTGTATTGCAGCTCTGTCTTTGTTCACCTGCGAGAGGCAAACTGCAGAACACTGGTGTGCACTACAAAAATGGCTTGATTGCTGGGCAGGATTTGTTGCTATATCAGAAGAAAAAATCCTGTGTCTGGAAAATAACCAAGTAGTAAATTATATGGGACAGGAGAGAATTAATAACAGTTGCTCATATTTTACTCAAACTGAAAGCCCAGTCTGGGCATGATTCAGCAATGTACTGAGCACTTAGCTACAAAGCCAGCAAAGAGCACAATCAGGCTGATTTTGAAGGGGAACATCAAGATTTAATTTTCTGATGACATTACATCTGCTTACCACACTGCAGTCACAAGCACAGAGAATAAACCTACCATGGCATTGAATAAGGCCAGTATCTTGAGAGGAAATGCCCATTTTCTCCATGTCACATTACTTCTATCCATTCTGGAAATGCTAATTTGTTAGCAGTAGATTAGTTTAGGAAATGCCATAAAATCTATCAGCTCATTAGCAGCCATATTCATCTTGCAAGCATGGGTGTTCACGGACATGCTTCATCAGTTCTTACTAGACAGAAGAGAGTTTATAATACAGAAGATGCTGAACATTTCACAGGGTCCAGACTACAGTATTTTTCCTTCCTTCTCATTTTAAGTGCAGTCCTTAAGAACACCTGGATTTCTAAAGAATCAGTTCTAACCATGAGTTAATTTCCATGTTGAAAAGCGGGTTAGGTGCCAAAATAAAAAGATACATCAGAAGCTTTATGAATAAGAAAGCTTAGTTTGCTGATGTGCATGTTTCCATTCAAACCATAGTGCTCCATAAGGTGCAGGGAGGAGAAGTGCTCAGGGTGGTTTGCATAACTCTCTGTACTCTGAAAAGACAGCTTCTGCAAAGAATTGCCTTGGCTGTCTGAAACCTGCTGAGATTAAGGAATCACAGAATCACAGAATGTTAGAGGTTGGAAGGGACCTCCAGAGATCATCGAATCCAACCCCCCTGCCAAAGCAGGATCACCCAGGGTAGTTCACACAGGAATGCATCCAGGTCAGTTTTGAAAGCCTCCAGAGAAGGAGACTTCACAACATCTCTTGGCAGCCTGTTCCAGTGCTCTGTCACCCTCACTGTAAATAACTTTCTCCTCGTGCTGAAGTGAAACCTTCTATGTTTCAGTTTGTATGCACTGTTCCTTGTCTTACTGCTGTGGACCACCAAAAAGAGATGGGCTCCATTTGCTTGACATCCACCCTTCAGATATTTATACACATGGGTAAGACCTCCTCTCAGTCTTCTCTTCTCTAGTCTAAACAGCCCCAGGACTGCTCTCAGTCTCTCTGAGTGTGGGAGATGCTCAAGTCCCCCAGTGATTCTTGTGGCTCTAAGATGGACTTTTTCCATCAGGTCCCTGTCTCTCTTGATCTTGGGAGCCTGAAATTTGATACAATATTCCAGGAGTTCTTCCAGGTAACATTAGGCCATCATCTCTTTGCCTCTTTGCAGCAGTGCATGCGGAGTAGCCTGCTGTATCTTGGACATTGCTCATTCTTGCCTCCAAAATGCTCATGTGTGAGATGCGTAGATCTGTGGTCACTTCCAGTGTTGGAAACATGCATGTGGGCATAAACTTGTGAACATGCAAGTCTTTTATTATACTTTTTACTTCTCAGGTGAGGTTGTGGTTCTGAGCACTGGTACCTATATGGCAGATATGCTTTAAAACCCTCTTAGATACCTGCACTTGTAGTATGAAATTCGTTTTACCTAACTTGACTATTTAAATATTTACTTGTGTAAGGCTAAACTCATAACCCTAGAATCCCTTTTTGGGCCAATAAAATGCATTGGCAGAGGGCAGTTATTGGAGGAAATAAATAGGACAAGCTGCACTCTGGAGATGTGTTATTGCCTGCCTTAGGGGATCCTGCTTTGGCAAGGACGTTGGACTAGATGATCTCCAGTAGTTCCTTTCAATCCCTACTATTCTGTGATTCCATGATTCTATGACTGGTGTGACTGACTGAGGTTCTGAAGATGAATTCACACACAATGAAAACTATGAACCACCTCTGAGAACTTCAGTCTTCTAGGAATCACTAGGATTTGGATTGTGATGGCGAAATCTCAGGCCACATCCAAATTGGATTCTGAAGAAAAAAAGCCTGGCGATGTTATTGAGGACAAATTCTGAACCTAAGAGCCTATTCATATGCCTGCAGCACAGATAAAGGTGCAGGTACAGATCATGTCAGCATAACTTCTCATTTTACCAGTAGCAGTGTGTTGACAAGAGCCTGGAAATTAGAATGATAGGATGAGAGATTCATTGAATCATTTGGGATGGAAAATTCCCTTGAGATCATTGTCTATTAAGCTAGTACTGCCAATTCCACCAGCAAATCCTGTTTCCAAAAGCCCTCCTCCAAAACCAGGGGAAATATTAATTCAAGAGAGATGTTGAGGTGCTGGAAGGTGTCCAGAGAAGGGTGACAGCTGGTAAGAGGCCTGGAACACAAATCCTATGAGGAGAGGCTGAGGGAGCTGGGGGTGTGCAGCCTGCAGAAGAGGAGGCTCAGGGCAGAGCTCATTGCTGTCTACAACTACCTGAAGGGAGGTTGTAGCCAGGTGGGGTTGATCTCTTCTCCCAGGCAACCAGCAACAGAATGAGTGGGGCAGTCTCAAGTTGTGCCAGGGGAGGTCTAGGTTGGATGTTAGGAGGAAGTTGTTGGCAGAGAGAGTGATTGGCATTGGAATGGGCTGCCCAGGGAGGTGGTGGAGGCACCATCCCTGGAGGTATTCAAGAAAAGCCTGGCTGAGGCACTTAGTGCCATGGTCTGGTTGACTGGATAGGGCTGGGTGCTAGGTTGGCCTGGATGACTTTGGAAATCTCTTCCAACCTGGTTGATTCTGTGATTCTATGATTGTATGATTAGATGTCAGCCTGCCTTGAATTCAGTATTGCTTTCAGAAGACCAGCTAACTCGAGGAAATAAATAGACAACAATCTACAGCCTGCCCTTTCCACACTTCTAAGTGTAGCAAAATTTCCCATTATGGGGAGCCAGACAAGAGATAATGTGTCCCTGTTTCATATGAGCTTTATGGCATTTAATGTCTCAGTTTATATTAAGTGCTGCAGAACATGCAGATAGCTGGGAAGAGAAGCACTGTTCTTCTTCAGAGGTAACTTTGCAGGTCATACAAATCTATGTCCTGCAATTGACAGCCAGAATCTCAAAGACCTCAAAGGCTGTCGTATGCCTTTTGAGATGAGGTCACAGAGAAGAGATGTTTAATGCAGTTTTAAAATTGCCAGAAGTCCAGAGGCATCTTTGATTTTCCACTGTTCTGAATTTGATGTGGACACTGCACTAATTGCTCTGATCCTCCTTGAAAGGTAACACTCAGGTGTCCATGTCAGTGTTTCTGAGTCATTAGCTGATATTGACACTCCTAGCCTTAGGATATTGCTAAAATTAGAGACCTTTAACATTAGTTCAATTCTTTTTTTTCCCCTTGAGGACAGTGAGATATTTACTCAATAAATCCCTGCTGGGAGGCTCCTGTGATCTTTGCTCCCTTCCTCTCTCCAAAGGCAGCTCTGTCTGCAGTCTATGATTGGTATATGTCTTGTGGCCTCACATTCTGCATCTTTATTAATACTCATGAAACTGTTTCAAGGTTCTTGGCTATCAAATAGTTCACTTATTGGGATCCTGTGATCTGAAAAGCATCTTAAAATCCTCCATTCTCTAAAACCTAGAACTACACATTTGCTTTATAGCTATCTTGAATTTTAGTCTATTTACTTTTAACCCAGGATATGTAGAAGTAATTCTAAGACATAGAATCACAGAACTGTCAGGGCTGAAACAAACCTCAAGGATCATCTGCCATGGGCAGGGACACTTCAACCAGATAACATATATTTTAGTCTGTCCTGCCTGCTCAATGCTTGCCAGTTGGCCTTGCCATTTCTGTGCTATCATAGAACCATAGAATCAACCAGGTTGGAAGAGACCTCTACGATCATCCACTCCAACCTAGCACCCAGCCCTATCCAGTCAACCAGACCATGGCACTAAGTGCCTCAGCCAGGTTTTTCTTGAAGACCTCCAGGGATGACAACTCCACCACCTCCCTGGGCAGCCCATTCCCATGCCAATCACTCTCTCGGTGAAGAACTTCCTCCTAATATCCAGCCTAGACTTCCCCTAGCACAACTTGAGACTGTGTCCCCTTGTTCTATTGTTTGTTTTTTTCTTTCGGTGGTTGGTTTGGTTTTGATTTTGGTTTTACTTAACTCAGGAAAACTGAAGATTCATTTATCTGTGCTACTAACCCTCAGAAAAATCAAAGTGGTACTCTGGGAAAAAGAAATAGAGAAGAGAAGATGACTTGCAGATTTTGCCCTCACTTCAATTACTTCAATCCAGTTACTGAATCTCTATGTCATCATGATAACAGATATTAAAATGTTTGGTTTGGTTTTGTTGTTTTTTTGTTGGTTTTGTGTTTTTTTTTGGTTGGTTGGTTTGGTTGTGGTTTGGGTTTTAACTCAGGAAAACTGAAGATCCATTTATCTGAGCTACTAACCCTCAGTGGTGCTCTGGGGAAAAGAGATATAGAAGAGAAGATGACTTGCAGGTTTTCTCCTCACTTCTATTACTTGACTCCACTTATTGAATCTCTGTCTTCTGTCATCGTGATAACAGATATTAAAATATTGATTTGTGTTTGGTTTTGTTTGGTTTTGCTGGTTTTTGTTAGGGTTTTTTGTTTGTTTGGTTGGTTTGGTTTTGGTTTTAACTCAGGAAAACTGAAGATCCATTTATCTGTGCTACTAACCCTCAGAAAAAACAAAGTGGTACTCTAGGAGAAAGAAATACAGAGGAGAAGATGACTTGCAGGTCCCCTCTCTTCTATTACTTCAATCCAGTCATTGAATCTATATATCTTCTGTTATTATGATAACAGATATTAAAATGTTGGTTTCTGTTTGGGTTTTTTGTTTGCTTTGTTTTGTTGGGTCTTTTTTGGTGTTTTTTTTTTTTGTTTGTTTGTTTGTTTGTTTTGGTTTTGGATTTGTTTAACTTAGGAAAACTGAAGATCCATTTATCTGTGCTACTAACCCTCAGAAAAATCAAAGTGGTACTCTAGGAGAAAGAAATACAGAGGAGAAGATGACTTGCAGATTTTCCCCTCTCTTCTATTACTTCAATCCAGTTATTGAATCTATATATCTTCTACTATTATGATAACAGATATTAAAATGTTGGTTTGTGTTTGGTTTTTTTTCTTTGTTTTGTTGAGTCTTTTTTGTAGTTTTTTGGTTGGTTGGTTGGTTTGGTTTGCTTTTGTTTAACTTAGGAAAACTGAAGATCCATTTATCTGTGCTACTAACCCTCAGAAAAATCAAAGTGGTACTCTGGGAGAAAGAAATGCAGAGGAGAAGATGACTTGCAGATTTTCCCCTCTCTTCTGTTACTTGAATCCAGTCATTGAATCTATATGTCTTCTGTCATCATGATAAGAGAAAACACTTTTCCATCACTTGCATTTGACCAAGAGGTTGTAACATTTCCTTTCAGATATGGAATGAACCACAGATGACTTTGTCACTCTATGAGTAGATTACTGTAGAGTGCTCTCTTTTTCCTGAAAAATTATTATAATCATTTCCTGCAGCAATTTGCTCTAATGCTATTGCCACATAACAGGGAGAGCAGAGAGGTGTGTAACTGACTGTGTAGAACTGTTTGTCCATCAAGCAGCAAGAAGGTTTGATAGAGGTGTTACCAAGGGATTATATCCAAAGTATCTGTTAAGGGAATTGCGGCTAAAGATGTGTAGGCACAGAAAGAGCTGATACCTGTCAGAGTTGCTAAAAATATTCTTGTTATTGTCAGGTTCCACAATGGTTTAATTCCCCATGAAAGTCTGGGTGACATATTTTCCAGCTAAGTGAATAAAATGACAAATACTACCAGGACTAATAATAAATGAATTTGCCTTTTGGATGGCAATCTTTCATGCTAGCTCATACGCCACTGCTTAAGGCAAACTACTTAAAACACACTTCACTTCCTATGAATCTGGCAACAACACAGAAGTGAGAAAAATGAATCCAGAGCTTTTGTTTTTGACATATGTCTCTTTTTTCCCTCATCTAGAAGCCATTTAACAGGCCATGGAAGCAGGAATAAGAGCAGTTTTGTGCAATAGATCAGTTTGCTAACTAATAATTCATCCAAGGGAAGAGAAAATAATAGGTATGTTTCTGTATATATATATTCTTTTCAGGGGAGTTTTTTGTGATTTATATATAAGTCTGTATTTGCATGTCTGTGGTTTTTTTCAACATGCTTTTATATTTGAACATACGTAGGTATTAATTTAGAACCATAGATTCAGTCAGGGTTGGAAGGGACCAGAAGGATCATCTAGTTCCAACCCCTGTGCCATGGGCAGGGACTCCTCACACTACATCAGACTGTCTAGGGTCTCATCCAGCCTGGCATTAAATACCTCCAGGGATGAAACTTCCACCACCTCCCTGGGCAACCCATTCCAAGGTCTCACCACCCTCACAATGAAGAACTTCTTCCTAACATACAGTCTGAATCTACCCATTTCTGGCTTTGTTTCATTCCCCCCAGTCTTATAACTACCTGACATCCTGAAAAGTCCCTCCCCAGCTTTCTTGCAGGCCCCTTCAGATACTGAAAAGCCACAATAAGGTCACCTCAGAGCCTTCTCCTCTCCAAACTGAACAGACCAAACTCCCTCAGTCTCTGTCATAAGAGAGGTGGCTCCAGCCCTCTGATCACCCTCATGGCCCTTCTCTGGACACCTTCCAGCACATTCATATCTCTCCTGTAATAGGGGCTCCATAACTGGATTCAGTACTCCAGGTGAGGTCTCACCAGTGCACAGCAGAGGGGGAGGATCACTTCCCTCGTCCTGCTGGCCACATTTCTCTTGATCTAATATAAATGACTGTGCATATATGCTTAAATAACTCCTGAAATGGATAATGTTTTCTAATTCATTGAACTTAGTAGATAGGTCATAGATAGGTTTTGTTATAATAATGCCATTGTGCAGATTTAAACATGTAGAAGTCATCTACTTGGGGTGCTGAAGCAGCAGAAATCAGTGTTTGCCCACCAGAGTTCCCATTCAGATTCTGTCAACCAAAATGCTTGTGTGAGGAATTTAGAATTAAGTCAGTTCTTTGTGCTTTGAAAAATGGAATAGCATGATGGAACTGGACCACGTTGATCACTGGTACATGGAATAAGTCACTCTCAAGAGGCTGTACAGAGACTTGTTGTCAGGAACTTGTTGTGAAGGAGCATTGGTGGTCTCAGTCTAGTTTGAGAAGGAAAACTCACTGAGCAACCATATAGGTGGCAAAAGGAAAAGCAGTGTTTGCTTTGCTTTGTTTTCTGTAACATTTAAGTGCTTAAAGATATAATGGAAGTGATGAGAGTGGTGAGGAGGCTGGAGGGGAAGTCTTATGAGGAGAAGCTGAGGGAGCTGGGCTTGTTCAGCCTGGAGAAGAGGAGATTTAGAGGGGACCTTATCACTCTCTACAACTTCCTAAAGGGAAGTTGTAGCCAGATAGGGGTCAGGCTCTGATCCCAGGCAACTTGTGACAGAACAGAATAGAGTGACAGAGAAGTGGTGGAGTCACCATCCCTGAAGGTCTTTAAGAAAAGATTGGATGTGGCACTTGGTGGCATGGTTTAGCTGACGTGGTGGTGTTAGGTCATAGGCTGGCCTTGGTGATCTAATTCCAGCCTCAATGATTCCTTGATTCTGCGGTTCTGTGAAAGTGTGACGAGGTTTCTAAAGCATAAAGCACATTGGAAAATCCTTTTGGGCTATGAAATGACAGTATCCAATAAACTGATCTGTTCAGATAGGTCAGATGAATTGCACTGAATACTTTGTTTTTATGATCCATGCTTGTATATTAATGTGGTATCTTGGGTTTAGCTCAGCTTCAATTAAAAGAGGAACTCAGACATTATCACTAAAAAATGTCTCAATACTGAAAAAAAACCCAAATGAATCTAAGAATTCTCTTAGAATTATTACCCAAAGGTAGTATTTATTTTCTAATATTCTTTGTGGTCTCCATTTTCTGTCCTTATTCTTCTTTACTTCCACTTTCTTTTGATCTTTCATCTTTCTTCTCTATTGTATTTAAATCTCTTTTCCACCAGCCCATTCATGCGGTCAGACCTTTCTTCCACATACTCTTGTTTCCTCAAGTGCCAATTTTGCTTTCAAAGCTCTTATTCTAACCCACACCATGCCCAAAATAAATTCAACCATTCCCTACTAGCTACTGCTGCTGCTTCTGAGAGAGGAAAAAATCACCTGTACAATACACCTTAGAACACGCACAGCCAGTGTTATCAGAATGTGAGCATTCATCTATCCCCAAAAGAAGGAGAGAGGAAAAAGAGACCAAGAAAGAAATTTTATTTGCCTAACAAGCAATTATTAAGGAATCATTTTAAGACTCTGACAATAATTTCCCAGTGGCTGGCCTGGGGGGGGGGGAGGTGGGGGGGGTGGGAAATGGGCAAGAAATTGTGTTTCATGCAGAATACCAAGTAATTCTATGTGACAATGTGAATTGAGCACTTGGAATGCTAGGAGAATACAAATTTATGCTCATTCAGTCTATAGGCTGCCTACCTTGATCAAAAAGGTGTAGAGATTCTTAAAGACAATGACTAATTAACTTGATTTTAGTTCTCGTTTAAACTCTGCAGTCTGTGGAAGCACTGCACAGTTAAAGTGCAGTGCATATGCAAAGTAAGGTTTTATAAGCACTTCCAGTTAATGTTTTACAAACCTGAGAACTGCTCCTTACAGGATTGTAAAGAAGACAGAGAGTCTATAGGGTATGAACAGTCAGTCTAATTGTCCAGCACTGCCTGGCATCAGGCACCATAGTGCTCCCCACTGACTCTTTACAGAGTGCACGTTCCCAATTCCCTAGGCTTCTGATCGTCTAAAACTGACAATGTGCATATTCCCTTCTCCTTCCTCTACCCTTCATCTGATTTAGCTATGATCATGACAAAAAGTGCATCTGTTGGAAGCAGAGTCTTTGTGTGATTTCATATAGAAAACAAAACCAAAAACCATAAAAAACCCCCAAAAACCACAAACCCAAACGTTGTGAATTTCAACTCCTACTACTATGCACTTATATGTTAAGTGTGCTTTATATAGCACGAAGTGCATGGAACTGCATTTAAAACCATTTTCCCTGTAAGCAGGTGTGTATCTGCTGCAGCAAACAGAAAACACACAGTACATTCCTGTACCCTGTGCCATCCATCTTGTATATTGCATAAACATTAAAGTTCCTGATTGCTCATTCTCTGTCTTTATATTCCTTCATTTTAAAGGGATGAAGCCACTAAGGTGACAGGCTTAGGGTACGGCAGGACTGCAAGATGACATCTGTAGGACACGGTCCAGTACTTTGAAACTATCTTGAGTTAGAGTATAGCCTATCACTGGAGTACCAAATAGCATCTGACTCAGTGAGAAATGTAATGTGTGCTCTAATATCTTTCTTCACAGGAAATGATAGAAATGATTATAAAACAGATTTTCTCAAGACCTAGTGGAATCTTAGAAGCTCTTATTATGGAGAATTCTGACTTCACAGTGGCTGATGCTCTGATGTGTTATGTTTCTGAGTTCCTATGATTGCTTTTGTGAAACTCTCAAATATGAAATAACAAAATCGTGTGCAGCCATATTTATAATGAATAACACTGACAAAGCAGTCATGAGCAGCTGCTGCTTTATAAAAAGTTCTTTTTTTATGTATTTATATACATTTTTTCCCCCTATTTTTGCCCATTGAACTGTCTGTAACCACCAGAGTGGAAAATAACTCTCTGAGAGCTTAGATTCAGAGAAAGAATCTATAAAGCTTCTCTAAAGTATAAGAACTTCCAAACCCATTATTAAAAAAGAAATACAAGTATTCTAGATTCCTGGGAAATGATGGAATTCCTAGATTTGTTGGCCAGATACTCAACTTTCTGAGAGAATATCTTTTTCATTTAGATGCTCAGCCTGTTCTCTACGTAGCATACCAAAATTACACAAACATATCACTGTCCCTGACTTCGAATGGAATCTGTTTCTTTAGGCAAGTCAGTCTGCTTGCAGCAGCAATCTTCCTTCATACATTTCCTGCATGAAAAATGGTTTGCTCTGATCTGTTGTTCTTCAATTTCCATTTCTATCTGTCATTCTATAATCTATGTAAGAAAGTTCCCTGGTAGAATTCTTTGTGGTATTTAAGGATTTTATACTTGTCAGTTTTAATCTTTTCCATCTCTTCTATTTCATGGAATGAGAAGGTAGGTAATTTCCCCCCACCCCTTTCATTTCTTTCCTTCTAATCAAAGGATTTGTAAAGTTGCAGTCTCACAGTATTCAGACAGAAGGTTTTCTTGGTAAAGGCTACAACTATTTTCACTTACAGGTAGCTGTCTTTGCTGTCAATAAGCTTGACACAAAATCCAGGCTGCCAGGTATGCCAGCTCATAAAGCAGAGAACAGCATCTCTCTAAGTTTTGGTTTTTTTTGAGATAAAGATGCCAAACTTTTCTGAAGCAAACTCATTAAATCTGTACATTTACAGAAGAGACATTTGTCATTGTCTTCCTCAAAAAATACCATTAGGTCCACACTGTATGAGTTACAGATCGTCTCTATAGGCTGGGCTTGATGATTTCAGAGGTCCTTTCCAGCCTCAATGATTCTGTGATTCTCTAATACTTATCATTAAATGCAAACAGCTGGGAGCTGGGGTTGTTTAGCCTGGAGAAGAAGAGGTTCAGGGCAGACTTCATTGCTGTCTACAACTACCTGAAGAGAAGTTGCAAACCAGATGGGGGTCAGTCTCTTTTGGCAGGCAACTAGCCATAGAAGAAGGGGACACAGTCTCAAGTTGTGGCAGGGGAGGTCTAGGCTGGATGTTAGGACGAAGTTTTTGGAAGAGAGAGTGATTGGCATTGGAATGGGCTGCCCAGGGAGGTGGTGGAGTCTCTGTCACGGAGGTATTCAGAAAAAGCCTGGCTGAGGCACTTAGTGCCATGGTCTGGTTGATTGGCTAGGGCTGGGTGCTAGGTTGGCCTGGATGATCTTGGAGGTCTCTTCCAACCTGATTGATTCTATGATCCAATGTGGCCAGGCATTAAAAAGGAGCTATGCTTAGCTTTTTTTTTTTTTTGGAGGGGGGGGGAGGTTTGTTTTTTCTTTTTCAGTAAAATTGGAACACTGAGTTATTTTAGGACTCCTACTCCATTTAGATGAGGTTTTCTTTGTTCAAATTTCAGTGGGCTTCTTTTGGAATCGTTTATAACATCTGAGTTAATACTGGAAGAGTTCATCACGATTAATATCATTACAACAAATGCTGAAGGGATTAATAAGGATTTCCTACTTGTTGCAAAGTGTAGAAGCCCTAGGGGCTTTGCCATGGAAGAGCACTGGGGTGGCCTCATCCTGTCAGATCTTTTGGATTAGCAATATTAAATACAAACATCTGTAAACTGCTACAAGATTTACATTCTCCTTTCTGTTATAAATGACACTGCTGACTCTCCTGCTCTTCTGGGGACCATTTAATTTTGTGGTTACTTCAGAAAACACTTCATAAAAGAAGCATTTATTGAATTAATTGTGATATTTCTAATCCACTATGCACTTATAAGCTCGTTGCCACCTGTAAACTTTTCTCCCAGTTGCCTTGTAGAGGCAGAATCATACATTTTATGTATGATTCAGTTGAAAATGCCAGTAGCCCTAATTCTCTGGTCTCGTCATGTGGCACTCTGCAGATATGTCAGGAGTGGATTTTGCTGGTGTTTGACTTGTGCTTTCCTTCCAGCTGTCCCTTGTAAATGGGGACCAAATATCCAACTCCCAAATCCCTCACACTTGATATTACCTGATTTTGATATTGTAGCTATTTGGATAACAGCCATTGAATTCTGAAACCTCTTGGAAGGAATTACGCATGGCTAAGCTCTGCAAGTCACTACAACACAGGGGACACAGTCTCAAGTTGTGCCAGGGGAGGTCTAGGCTGGATGTTAAGAGGAAGTTCTTGCCAGAAAGAGTGATTTGCTGTTGGATTGGGCTGCCCAGGGAGGTGGTGGAGTCGCTGTCCCTGGAGGTGTTCAAGCAAAGCCTGGATCAGGCACTTAGTGCCATGGTCTAGTTGACTGGATAGGGCTAGAAGGATAGGTTGGACTGGATGAGCTTGGAGGTCTCTTCCAACATGGTTGAAGTCCCTACTGGCTTATGTTTAGCTTACTATCTACCAGTACCATCTGCCTAAAGACAGGTAACTACTGGCATTGAAGTGCCTTAGCATACATGGGATGTGCACAACTGGAGATCAGGCAAGATATTTATTCATTCACCTTTTTCCAACTGAATCTCATCCTTAAATTTCACACACCAGCATTACAATGGCATGAATCCTGCCCTGCTCTAATATAAATTACATGCAAAAGAAATCATCATCACTACCAGAAGTGTCTTAAAGAGTTCTCTCATTTCAAGCCTTTGTTTATGTCCTGCTTCAGGCACTGGTACAATGAAAGAACTAATTCTCCTCAAGGAGATTTTCAAGTCCTATTTTCATTTGTCAGGATCCTTGTCAAGAGCCTTGGAATAACACTCTGCCACTAAAAAAATAATAAAAGCTAGTATTCAATATAAATGTAAAGATCTTATAAGAGACAATTCTGAAGACCCTGTGGGTAAACATGAACATCCAACCATATGAAAACACTACGAGCACAAAATGTTCTTTTGAACTGTTCTGCACAACCATGAAAAAAGAAGGGCTCAATTAACAGCACTGAATGAAGCTTTCCTGTGCACTGCTTCTGTAATTGTTGCCCTAGAACTAGTTGCTCTAAGATCTGCTGCATGTTTTATGCCTCTGTGCCACCTCGAGCTAGTTTCTGGCTCAAACATTGATTGTAAAATGGAAAGTTACTAAAAGGTAAATAATGCCAGGGAGAGGGAATGACAACAGTAGATAAGTTAATATGATTCCATTGGAGCGTGGAAAACTTTACATCTTGCAGCACAGCTTATGTGTGCCTCTTGCTTGCTGGTGTCTCTGCACTTGGCTTTCCTTCTGGGATATAGGCTGTGCTGTTTCTTGCCACTCCTTCTCACCTTGGTGGCTTCTTAATATTGACTTGTGCTGCCATCTAATGAGATCTGGACAGGCTGAAGAGCTGAGTGAATGCAAACCTCATGAAGTTCAATAAGGGTCCTGCACATGGGGAAGAGTAACAGCAGACACCAGTACAGGTTAGGAGTTGCCTTGTTGGAAAGCAGCTCCACAGTGAATGACCTTGGAGTCCTCGTCAACAGCAAGTTCTCTGTGGGACAGCAGTGTGCCCTTGTAGCCAAGAGAGCAAATGGCATCCTGGGCTGCACCAAGAGAAGTGTGTACAGCAGGGTTAGGGAGGTCTTGTCCCCCACTACTCTGCCCTAAGAAGACCACACCTGGAGTACTGTGTCAAATTTTGGTCTCCCCAGTGCAGGAGAGACAGGGACTTACTGGAAAGAGTCCACCAGAGAGCCACAAGGATGACTGGGGGACTTCAGCATCTCCCCCATGAAGAGAGACTGAGAGCCATGGAGCTGTTTAGTCTGGCGAAGGCTTAGAGGAGATCTGATCAATGTCTATAAATATCTGAGGGGTGGGTGTCAAATGGAGGGGGTCAATCTCTTTCTGGTGGTCAGCAGCAATAAGACAAGGAGCAATGGCTACAGACTAGAACAGAGAAGGCTTCACCTCAACATGAGGAGAAACAACTTTACAGTGAGGTTGACAGAGCATTGGAACAGGCTGCCTGGAGAGGTTGTGGAGTCTCCTTCTCTGCAGACTTTCAGAACCCACCTGGATGTGTTCCTGCATGAATTATTCTGTGTGATCCTTCCTTGGCAGGGTGGTTGGACTGAATGGTCTCTGGAGGTCCCTTCCAAGCTCTAATGTTCTGTGATTCTGTGACTCCCTCTAAAGCACAGGGGGTGCATGCTGTACACATATATGTATAAAAATACTACATGCTCTATAGCAGTTTACTGGGTTTTGTGTCTACTCTCATACTTAGTTTCTCTGTAAAACACAATTTCATTCTCTTTCTGAATCCTGAGTTGTGGTGAATTTGCTCTCTGGGCCAGGTTTAAAAGATATAGGGAAGGATCCAGCCCAACCCATAATAGCTTCTATGGCAAAAGTGCAGTAAAAAGGCATTTGTGTCACTTTTACCATATAGAAATATCAGCCTGTTGTATCCTATCCATCCTAATGTGAAATTTCAGTTTGCATAGCAGCTCCACACAAGACACATGTAAATGGTAAATCTAGAGCCCCAAACTCTTCATTCTTCCTAGGAAATTGCTCTTGAGATGACACAATAAATCCCTTCACAGCCCCAGGAGCCAAGGAATGAGAATTATGACATATGAAGTACAAATATGGCCTTTACACTGTAGTAAACACACAATAAATTATGTGGCTTTTAGCCTGATGTTGTATAAGGCTATAAACAGTATTTTATCCTGCAGGTGTGAATGATGCCTGACATTTTGTTGCCTCACTATTATGTGTAAATATAATAACTTGCAAGGAAAATAGGCTTTCTTTAAAGTCCCATTTCTGGATTCTGTACAGCACAGAAGCTCCAGTACAAGATTCAACTCCAAAATAAAGAAATGTGCAATAAAGAAAACCATCTGGACTGATCAGTGCAAGGATTGGCTTAGCACATGAGTTACAATAACAGCTGGAAATCTGCACCAAAGTATACAGTGGAAGGATCAGTGACTTGTTGCTGCTGGCAGTAACAGTAGTTGTACAACAGTGGCATGGTGGGTTACTGGCATCATTCTGCCATTGGAATGGGCTGCTGCCACTGTAATGGGCTGCCTAGGGAGGTGATGGATTCACCATCCCTGGAGGTGTTGAAGAAAAGCCTGGCTGAGGCACTTAGTGCCATGGTCTGGTTGACTGGATAGGGCTGGGTGCTGGGTTGGACTGGATGATCTTGGAGGTCTCTTCCAACCTGGTTGATTCTGTGATTCTATGATATGATTCTATGATTAGTATGACATCCATACTTGTGGAAGCAAAGGCAGGACCTGGAGCCAACCTCATGTTCAACAGCTGAAATATGAGAAAGGTCAGTTGCAGAGTATACATGAATAGAAAAAACAACAACTTGGTTGTGTGCTTATTAAAGAAATGAATGATAACTTGAACAAGGAAAGAAAGAAACTAACTGCTCTGAAAATGTGGTTTCCTAAATAAGTGGACCATTTCCTTTTAGTGGATGAGCAACCTTCTAGAACAAATGCAGTCTCTGGAAGATGACTTTTCCTCTCCTGAAATGAGTTCTGGGGCTTTCTCTAATGGTCAATAGGGTGACTCAGTCCTGAAATAAAGAGACATCACACCAGCAAAACAGGTATTAGTGGTGTTCAGAGAGTTTGAGCAGTGAGTACATGTGCTGGTTTGAGGCTAACAGGAACATTTTTAATGAGAAAAAATAGATTACAGGCTGTGAAAAGGAAGCAATGGTGATGTCTACTTCACTCATAGGCTTGCTGAGATGTATAAAAACAAGAACAAAAATACAGATAATACAGTGTGTCTCTGTTGGAGTCTGTGCTTTCTCCCTGGGCTGTTTTCTATGTAACTAATCCCTCTGCTTTCTACCCCCCTTGTCGACCCTTCAAGCTCACCTTGCCTGTAAGACAAACTCTGGGACAAGGTAGAGGGGTGGAAAGAAGGTGGAAGGGTGGTTGGGAGCCCCTCCTGGGGACTCAGGTTTCTGGGAGGGTTGTTGTGTTTGTGTATTACCTTTAACTTGTCTATTTCTGTCTATAGCTGTATCTATTGTAAATGCCTACTTGTGTATTGTGCTAAGCTGTAAATATAAAGCTTCATTCCTTAATTTCCAGCCCTGATGAGTCTAGTCTGGGTGATTAGTTTAAGAGTTTTGTGTGTGTGTGGGGGGGTCAGGTAACTCCCAAACCATCACAGTACATTCATAGCAGTGATGCAAGTTTTGTTCACAGTGAGATGGTCATAAAGCACTTATTGAGCTATTAGCATTTGCCCCAAGTTCAGATAAGTTCAAGAAGATGGATAACACACTGGTGGGCTTTAAGTCTTCTAAAACACCACTGAGAGCACAAGCAAATGAAGAGGAAGAATAGTAGAGGAGAAGATGGTGAATGGCTGTAGCACTCAGGTTGGAGAGGGGAACAAGAAAGGAACTGAAGCAGAAAATTAAATGGTTTGATGCTGATTTTGAGCAATAGCTGAATCTGACTGCACTGGAAATGCATACATACAAACATGCCCCAGCTGTGAGCCGTTTAGTTAAGGTGCAAGACATCCTCTCTGCCTCCATGTCTTCTCTCCATTTCCTTGTATGAATATACATCTATAGGCTAGCAAGGAAAAGCTTCAAAGATTATTGCAGAGTAAAATCTCCTTTTCAATATTTTGGAAAATCTGGGTTCATTAACTCCTTCTGAAAAGTTGGTTCTCTTGTGAGTCCTTTACTCATCAGAATCTAATTATTATTGCCTTCCAATCAGGTTTGGCTGCTTGGCTCTAGCTATCAGAGATGGTCTCATGGGAAATCAGACTTGCTGAGATATTTGTTAGCACTGCCAGTAACCTCTCTAGTGGGAGGTGCTTTTTTTTCCTTGCTTCCATTAACTCTTTTCCTCTTTTCCTGCTGACCACCCTTTCAAACACACGATCACTGTATTCCCACAGTGAGCTGAGGCAGCAAAACACCCAACCCATGGATTTTGAATTGTAAAAATTATAGCTGGAAGAGATCAATTAGGTTATCCTTCTAGCATTGCAAGATAATATCTCATGCTAGAGTTCCTACCGGTTTGTTCAGCCTAATTTTAAAAGCCCCAAGGGATGAGGCTTTTGTACTTCCTCTAGAAGAATTTTCAACAATTTAATATAGCTTACTGTCAATAGGATGATTTATTGTTTTCGTTTTCTTGTATGTATTCCACTGCATAATGCATTTCCATAACCTTTAAGTTACATCCTTTCAAAGACATTTGAAATCAAATATTCTTCCTTGATGGTGTCTTGACTCTGTCTTGGTGTTGTTCTTCTGCATAAATGATAGTGTCAAGGGTTAAGGCTGGGCACTAAATGGGTGACAGACACTCTTTATTAACCCTTCTCTATCAATTCCCAAAGAGGAATTAAGAAAAGGGTGTAAGATACTTATGAATGGGGAAAAAATGACAATAATATTAATCAAATAAAATATATACTCATATATGCAAAAATAATATCAAGTCAAACTCCCTCTTGATGGCAGTTGGTGCACTGATGCAGTGGCAGAAGCCTCAGACTGGACTCAGTGGCAGACAAGAATCAGAATGAGAAGTTACATTCTGCAACTGTATTCAGGAACTCATGAGTCAGGATCAAAGGCAGAACAAACAGGATTCTCCTCGGATTCTGGACATTGAAGAAGAGAGCTCAGCCCTCATGATGCTTCAGCTTTGTACCAACTATGAAGTATATGCAATAGAATGCCTCACTGCTCAGTTTTGGATGGCCTGAACCGCTCACTCCTTCCTGCAGGTGTGGTCATTTACTCTACACCTCCATGCAGCACACAAATTTTAGCAATGAATCATAGAATCAAACAGGTTGGAAGAGATCTCCAAGATCCTCCATCCAACCTAGCACCCAGCCTTGTCCAATCAACTAGACCATGGCACTAAGTGCCTCATCCAGGCTTTTTTTGTACACCTTCAGGGACGGTGACTCCACCACCTCCCTGGGCAGCCCATTCCAATGCCAATCACTCTCTCTGGCAACAACTTCCTCCTGACATCCAGCCTAGACCTCCCCCAGCACAACTTGTGACTGTGTCCCCTTGTTTTATCACTGTTTGCCTGGCAGAAGAGACCAACCCTCACCTGGCTACAGTCTCCCTTCAGGTAGTTGCAGACAACAATGAGGTCTGCCCTGAGCCTCCTCTTCTGCAGGCTGCACACCCCCAGCTCCCTCAGCCTCTCCTCATGAGGCTTGTATTCCTGGCCTCACTCTGCCAACCAATGCTGGGTAATATTTTGAAGCATCAAGTGTTTCCTGTGCCAGAAGCAGGCACTGTCTGCTAAAAGGTGCTGCTAACTTCATAAAGTGAAGTTATTTAGAAACAACTGAGCTTAAATTTAAAATCACCAAAGTGAATGTTCTGTTCCAAGTCAAGCCAGGACAGACAGATGCTTGCTATGGAACACAGAAGAGTTTTGGTTTTATTCTTTCACAACTATACCTGCCAAAAGGATGCTTAAAATTATCCTTCTGTGTCATTTCCTACCTAAACAGCTCATTGTGAAGAAATGTGAGGGTTTTTGGATCCAGACAATCACATTGGGCTAAGATTCTCGCTGTAAAATGACTTCCCCTAGAGAAAATTAACTCACTGTACTCAGCAGTTTATTCCTTAATTTTTTCCTCACCACTTGCTGTTAACATCTGGCTTTCTGTGTCCCTGATCTGTCCTTGACAGTCACCACTTATGTTTCCTTTGTCAGCCTATAAGTCTTCTTCACTCTCTTCCTTTTGCATCATCCATTCTCACTGACAGTGATTTCCAATTTAGAATATCATTCCCATCAGCTTTGACAGTGCTATCCGAGGTCTTTTGGTATAGCTTAGCTACTACCAGTAATGACACTTTCTCCTTTCCCATATTTCACTACTTTTGCTTAAAACTTTCTGTTCTACATCTAACCAAATCACAGAAATTCAGCTATAGGCAGTGTTCTTCTGACTCTCCTCCTGCTCTATGTAGTTTCCTCCATGACCACTTATATTTCGCAGCTGTCTTGTGAACTTTCATTTCTTCTCCATATTACCAACTCCTTCCTTTTTATTTTCTCCTTACCTCTTCTCCAAAGTTGTTGGTCAGTGCTGTGTGTTTTTCTCACAAAAAGACCTCAAACAGACGATCTTATTTCTTGACTTTCACTAGTAAAGGCCCATCTACCACCACCTTCTTTATTACTGTAGGCACAGCTCCTCCAGGCTCCTAAAGATTCTGATCTAATGTGAGGTGTCTCTGCTCATGGCAGGGGAGTTGAACTGAGATGATCCTTGCTGACAATTCTATGAGTCTATTCATTTTTTTTTCAGAAGTCACAGAAACATCCAGGTTGGCAAAGCCCCTCAGGATCACCGAGTCCAACCTAGAACACTACTCTACAAGATTCACCTTAAACCATAGCCCTGAGCAAAGGTTCTGTTAAGGTTTCTATAGCACCTATAAACCTTATCGTCAGGAACACTTCTCATCTGCATATATTAACTCTAAACTCCTTGCTGTGCTGCTCCTAGGACTTGTTCATGAGGTCCTGCCCAAAGCCCATCGTGTGCTTCCAAATTTTATTTGACAAGTGTGAAGATTGGATTTGGTCCACAAATACAAGCATGGGCTTGATCACATACGCATTAGGAAGGCATCAAGAGAAAGGGTGAAGAGAAGAACCTGAAAAGAATTTAAGGACAACAATTAGAGAGAATGATTTGCATTGGAATGGGCTGCCCAGGGAGGTGGTGGAGTTGTCATCCCTGGGGGTGTTGAAGAAAAGCCTGGATGAGGCACTGAGTGCCATAGTCTAGTTGATTGGACAAGGCTGGGTGATAGGGTGAATTGGATGAGCTTGGAGGTCTCTTCCAAAGTGGCTGATTCTATGATTCTATATTAGGATGAAGTACAATAAAGAAATTTTTTATGCAAGATGTCCAACAAATGTACAGTTTCTGCTGTAAAATATCCTTGTGAGTAGTTTGCATGTGAATATGTTTACAACAGAAAAGGAAAGGCTTTTGATACCTGTTTCTACATTAAGGATAGTTGCTTACTCCCTCACCTGTTTTGTGGGTGTATCAGTAGCAAAAGCAGTTCTCACCCTTGTAAATCAAGCAAACCATTCAGAATATTCATGTCATCTGCTGAAGTTTGGCTGAACCATGCTTAAGAGTTTCAGTACTCCAATTTGTTTTCATACAAAATACTACCATTTTTACATCTGCTTCAAGACACTAAATCATGCCAGAAAACTAAAGAAAAGCTGTGTCAGTTGCTTTCATTTTTTTTTTGAGGGGGGGCAACAATGTTTGCATTAAAAACACTTTTCTTCAGAGAAAGAAATGGCTTTAATCAAAACCACTTTCAGCTCTGTCTAAACCAGATATGTGTCAGTCCAGAGGAATCAGAAAGTACTTTGTACTGAATTTAATCTATGCCAACACTGCTACAGTTTATGTTACTTAAATATTATTCTCATAAATGATATATTTGTTATTTTGTTTTATTATTCCCAATGGGACAGATAAGGAGTTGGCTAGAATGCAAATGAGAATGGCTTCAGAGACAGGCACACTTTGTCATTTGTCACTGCCAAAACCCATCAGCAATATGGTATCACGAGAGGGAACTGCTGAAAGACTAAGAATTTTACTGGAATGTTTAAGTATGATGCTGAAGTGAGATTTGAAGGAATGTCTGTAAAGAAAACCCATGCTTAATTTGTTGGTTGCTGAGGGGAAAATAAGGATAAATGGACAGGGTGCCAACTTTTGTCTTCCTTTTCCCCCTAGGGGCTCCTTCCAGTAACCTGCCTGACTTTTAAAACTTCCAGTTTGCTTAATAAAATTACAGGACTGTGAACACTGCAGTGGACTGAGGAGTATGACAGTAGCAGTGCCTTTCCCCTCTCCCTCCTGACTTGTTACAGACATAGAAACCACTGCTTTCTGACTCACTCCTGCTCCTTCTCAGAATAAGGGCAGGTCCTCATAGGCTGAAAGGAATCAGCAAAGTGGTAACAGAGAGAAAATAGGAAAGGAAAAGAGAAACATACAGAAGAAGAGCCAAATATCAGGAGTTTCTCAAAGCCAGAGATGATATTTAGCCATCTACCCACTCTACTCCTCCTGTTTTAAAACAGCTCAGTCATGCAGGCAGAACCTAATAGAGTCTTTGAACTAATTCAGTTTCTGTAATTTAACATGGCTCATTGACCTGTGCCTGTGGGATTTCCAAACGATCTTTCTTCCAAGTGCTAAGCACGCCCTTGAGTACTTAACTGCAAGATGGTATGACTGAATCTCCTGCAATCTCATGTCTTTTTCCTCTGCAAATCAGTTGTGAGAAAGCTAAAGAGTTGTGGTATCACAAGAACAGAGGTCCTTCATTGGCAGAACACAATTCACACTTCCACAACAATATTTTGTTTCATAGCTCATTGGTTAAGAGTTAATATACCATGGAGGGAGAGGGGACTGAATGCTGTTTTCCTGAACTCATGAAGATGTGAGTGAGGAAGCAAGAGCAACTGAAATACCCAGGGCTACATCAAGAATCCATGTTGGAATTCTAGACATTCCATCTTTTCTGCTGAGGCTGTGGCTGAGGTTGTTCTAGGCTAGTTAGTGCTTTTCTAATTCCAGTGCTGTAGAACTGCTTGAGTTCATTTTTGTCTTGTTAGAGAGCATGAAGCATAATGATAAATCATAGAATCAAGCAGGCTGGAAGAGACCTCCAACATCATCCAGTCCAGTATTTTAGTCAGATGTATGAGATGATGACTCCAGAAGTGTTGAGTATCTTCAAGCTCAAAAGAAACCATACAAAGTATGAAACATTATTCTTATTTTACATTATTATGTGCATTTTCAGTTCCTCTCTACCTTCAAGCTTCATATATTATTTACAGCAAAATAAAAGTATTTGTTTTGTCTTTTGATCCAATATATTTTTGACACATTAAGATTTTAAAGGCACAAGTAGGAGACAAACTCACAATTTATCTCAGCTGATCTGCTTCTTTGGTGCTACTGTGTGTGTGACATCAGTGGTGAACGCAGTAATTAGGCTCCATAACAGGGAGAAGAGTCAGTTGCTCCCTGCCTTCTGTGCTAATGCAATGCCTTTTATGGCAGCTGGATAGAAGGATGGCATTTTCAGAGCTGCCCTCTCATCTTCCTTCACCAGCACGCTAAAATCATTGCACAAACTAGCAAATAACCTCAGTGATGCTTAACAATTTACGTTATGAAATCAGCCATCAAACTGGAGTATCTTTTTGCAGTAGCAAGAGAGGATCGATGGAGGTCATAATGCTTTAAAAGAGAAGGCAGAATAAACATATAGAAGGTAACCATGTCTAGAGCCAAAAAGATAATGAAAAGAATGGAACATCTCTCTGATATGGAGAGGCTGAGGGAGCTGGGGCTCTTTACCTTGGAAAGGAGGAGACTGAGAGGTCATAAATGCATGAGGTGAACGCCAAGAGGATGGAGCCAGGCTCTGCTCAGTGATGCCCAATAACAGCACAAGGGGCAATGAGTGGAAGTCAAGGCATAGGAAGTTCCATGGAAACATGAGGAGCATTTTTTTCCCTGTGAGGGTGACAGAATCCTGGAACATGCTACCTAGGGGTTATGTGGAGTCCCCCTCTCTGCAGATGTTCAAACTCCACCTAAATGCATTCTTGTGTGATCTGGTCTCACTGATCTTGCTCTACAGGGGGGGTTGGACTGGATGCTCTTTTGAGGCGCCTTCTGGCCCCTGTGACTATGTGATTCCTTACTGCTATCAATAGTGAGGATGCTTGGTAGCCAGCCAAACAACTCAATTTCAGTGTCAGGACTTTTCAGCTTTTATAAGGAAATTTGTTGAAGCCATTAAGCTTTCTTCATTTGGTTGCAAGGGAAAACTCATTGACTGCTGGCCTTTCTGAAAAGTCAATGCAGATCAGTTAGAAAGTAAGCTCTGCATCCCCCGTAATCAGAACTGGAAGTTTGCATCACACTGCCTCTTTGCAGAGCTGGTTGAGAAAACAGCCTTCCCACGGTTCAGATTAAGGGAGCCTATTGCAATGTTTGGTCACAGAGCCCAGAGGATTTAACTACTCTGCAAATATTGTGCTTCTGTAACATCAGTTCTTTAAGTAACAGACACCCAAGTGGGAAATACTTTTAGAGGTCCTACTCCACCAAGTGCAGTTCTGTTGCCTTACAGTTCTTTTCTACAGAACCTTTACTTCAGGTATGTTGCATCAGTTTAGGCTGCTTTCTTCAGGCCTGATCTGAAGCCACTGACAACCAATTCAAGTGTTCCTGCTCGTTTAAGTGACCATTGAACTGGGCTCCATTTGTTGTTTTTGTTGTTACAGTGTTTTACTCTGTATAACACTTTAAGGTTGGATTTTCTTTCCTTCTTTTGTCTTTTCTCCTTTTTTTTTCCATTTCTTTTCCCTGTTTCCTATATCCTATTTATTTTCCCCCTTGTCTCATTTTTTCTCCTTTCCCTCCTTTCCTTTTTTAGACCACAGACAATCTTTCAGTTATTAACTCAGTCAGGCTTTTCTCATTTTTCCAGCAAAAGCTCACAGGGAATCTGTTCTCACAAGGTATTAACACAGCTCAACACCAGCAGGATGAAATGAACACCGCCGGGATGAAGTGAACGCAGTAACTCCTGTGTCAATAGATATTTATTCTTCCAGAGCTTCTGTTTAACTCTCATGTTGGAACCTTTTGCATTGATTGGATAAGCTTCTGAACATCTACATTAAATGTTTCACATGGTCTTTAGTGTGACTAATATCTTCTTTTAACTTTGCTGTTTGTTTTCTTTTAATATGTTCGTTAATCAACATCCATCATTTATATTCACTGTCTGAGGCTGATGTTGGAGAGGATGTTTCGTTGGGAGGAAACTGCAATTAGAGATTTGTTGGGTTTGAGAATTGATCTACCAGACTCTAGGCAGTGTGCCCAGGTGGCCAAGAAGGCCAATAGGATACTAGCCCGTAGCAGGAATAGTGTGGCCAGCAGGACCAGGAAATTAATTCTTCCCCTATACTCAGCACAGGTTAGGCCACACCTTGAGTGCTGTGTCCAGTTCTGGGTCTCTCAGTTTAAGAAAGATGTTGAGGTTCTTCAATGTGTCCAGAGAAAGGCACCAAGACCAGTTGAGGGGGGGCTGGAGCACACCCCTGTGAGGAGCAGCTGGGGGTATTTAGTCTGGAGAAGAGGAGGCTCAGGAGAGACTTTATTGCTCTCTACAACTATGTGGAAGGAGGTTGCAGTCAGGTAGGGGTTAGTCTCTTCTCCCAGAACAAGGGGACACAGTCTCAAGCTGCACCACGGAAGATTTAGGCTGGACCTTAGGAAGTTCTTCACAGCAAGAGTGATTGGTATTGAAATGGGCTGCCCAGGGAGGTGGTGGAGTCATCATCTATGGAGGTGTTTAAAAGGAGACTAGATGAGGCATTTAGTGCCATGGTTTAGTTGATGAGGAGGTGCTAGGTGAGAGTTTGGACTTTATGATCTCAAAGGTCTTTTCCAACCTGGTTAATTCTGTGATTCTAATATAGAGCTATGAAAACTGTAGTTCATTTTAATTTCAAAGATCATGTCTTACTCAAATTGTTCACTATGCAGCAGCATAGCTTCAAGAGAAAGTCTTTAAATGATTTTAGTTTTTGTGTCATTTGTATAGTCCTTAAATATATTTTTTTAGGAAGGAATGCATGATATAACCTATGAGATCACAAAAAATTAGAGAAGGTGTTTACATGTAATAAGAACCTCCTCAGTGAGTTCCTTTAACTTAGTTCTGTGCATTGATTGCTTTCTGGAAGGGTTATTTCTTGCTATCAGTTGTGGAACCAGGAGAGTGTTTCTGATGAGGTAGATGGTTTTGATGGTAGTCTGGCTTGTTCCTTTTCTCATGTGTGGATGTGCACATGTGTAAGTGATAGGAAGCATCAGGAGGGACACAGCATTTTCCGTGCTTGTCTGTGAGCCTTCTGCAGGTTGTTAGGATGGAGTCTGTGGGCAGCAGAAAGGCACACTCAGCAGTGGGTGCATGACTCTGTTGCTTGCTGGCATTACGTCACTGGGGAAGACATCTCCTTCTCTGAGCTGAAAGAAGAACAAATGGTTAAGTCAGTGGTGGCCATGGTGTTGACTAGGCAGCATTAGCAGCACCATAAAATGAGTTGTGTTTGCTCTTGGTGGCCAGTGGACCAAAGATAAGCATGTGCTTGTGGTTGTTCTGCAGATAGTTTAATACTGTAAAATGCTGGGCTAAAAAAAATAGGGGTTCTGGTTGCATGGGTTGCAGTAGCACCAAGAAACATAAGAAACTTACCATTATTTTGATTACATAGTAGTAACTGAGACCTCATCACTCTCTGCAGCTCCATGAAGGGAGACTGCACTGAAGTGAGGGGTTGGTCTCTTCTCCCCAGTGTCAGGTAAGGGAGTGAGAGGAAAATACCTGGAGCTGTACCAGAGGAGGTTTAGGCTGGACACGAGGAGCAATTTCGTTGCTGCAGCAGTAGTCAGGCATCGGAGCAAGTTGCCTAGGGAGGTGGTAGAGTCACCATCGCTGAAGGTGTTGAAGCAATGTGCAGCCATATCACTCCAGGACGCAGGTTAATGGCCATGGTGTTGGGTTGAGGCTTGGGCTTGGCGATCTTGAAGAGCTTTACCAAACTGGAACAGTCCTGCGACAATGCAGTACTACTCACCTGGGAGCTGCCAGTTCAGCCAAGTACCTCAGCTTATCATCAGTAAGAAAAAGGAAGCAGTTAGAGAGGAGCTCAGCCTAAGTAAGGAAGTGCTACCACCATCCGTGAGTGATGCTAAAGAGATTGTCAAGTCTCTACCCTACCTAGCCGGGGGGCCAGCCAGGCCCCCCGGCCTTTGAATCCCCTCCACCATTCACCCAGTGATGCACCACAGAGGACTCACCGGTGATGATCCAAGGAGGATCCTTCTGCCCAAATGGGCAAACTTGAGGCTTCTGCCTTTCCTGGGGCTGATTATATAGGGGAGTGGTCAGGGAGGGCAAATTGGTCACACCTGGGGTGGGAGGAGACTCCAATAGAACTCAGATTAAAAAGGGGAATGGGCAGGGAGGGCAAATTGGTCACACCTGGAGTGGGAGGAGACTCCAACAGAACCCAGGTGCTCTGGTTTGGGCAATAAAAGGGGAAAATGGGGTGTGGGGTGAGAAAAAGGTAGGTATGATAGAAAAGGGAAGGTGATGCTGAAAGAAAGGGTGATGCTAGAAGGAAAAAAGAAAGATAAAGGAAAAAGAGGAATATGGGTGAAAACAGAAGATGGAAAGGAGAGAGATGGGGGAGAAATGAGGTTAACAAAAACCAAACTTCAAAATCAACCAAGAAAAAAAAAAAGGTGGTTCTGCTCTGCAGGGGATTTGGACTGGGTGATCTTTCAAGGTCCCTTCCAGCCCCTAACATTCTATGATAATCTCATCTTATGCTACACGTTTAGAGTGTTTTCTGCATTTCAGCAATGTTTGCTATGCAAAAGTGCTGTGTTTGCAATCCTGTCAGCATTGCCTCTTTAAAAGAAGAAAGTTTCCTCTTTTTTTCATCACTTGAAGAAAGTTTTTCCACTTCCTAACCATTTTTTAAGTGTCCTTGGAGATAGTCTATACAAAACTAGTAGACTTTGGGGTGGGATTGTTTGGTGGTTGGTTTTTTTTTAGTGTGTTTGTTTTACTTGTTTTGTTTATTTGGAGGTTTCTGTGTTTGGTTTTTTTAGGACATTTCTATTTTTGGAGAGGAATTCTAACATTGCTTTGTCCACATCTCAATCTGCTATTGTGGAAGAGATGGTTCTTTTATGGATCCCCTGAATGAAGCCAAGGAGGAAGTGAGTAGTTGGTTTGGGAAAAAACACTTGACTTTATTTTGCTTACATATGCAAGAGGAAAAGTTAGAAATGTAAAGGAGGAAGAAATATGCAAAGGGTACCAAAACTAGAAGATAGGGTCATAGAAGATAGATAACTATCACTGTGGATCTAGGTTATGCCTCACTGATCCTGAAGGTCTTGATTGGTGGGAAAGCTTCAAACTCTCCCTGTTGCCTCTGGGATTTTACACCTTTTCCAGTCACATTGTCTCATTCAGTTGAGCACATTTGACTGGTGCCAGTACCAGTCCCATGGTTAGTTAACCTGTGCCATTCCTGGTTTCATGATAACAATCCTGAGAGAAGAACTTGTGGCCTTGTCTGGTTATCAGCTGCTATTGTCACAGGTTGTGGTAATGGTGTGAAAACACCTTGGGAAACTGTTAGGTCAGTCATCTTCTGAGAATGCTATCTTAAAGAAACTCTATGAGAACTTGTCCCAGTGAGTTCCAACATCCCCTGGATGAATGAATGGAATGAACAAATGAATCAATCAGGTTGGAAAAGACTTTTGAGATAATCAAGTCCAACCTGACACCCAACACCATCTAATCAATTAAACCATGGCACCAAGTGACACATCCAGTCTTTTTTTAAACACTCCCAGGGATGGTGACTCCACCACTTCCCTGAGCAGCCCATTCCAATGCCAATCACTCTCTCTCTGAAGAACTTCCTAGCATCCAGCCTAAACATGCCCATGCAGATGGATTAGTCACACAGACAGCAGGTTAGAGAGAGAAGGGAGGCAGCCAAAGCCAGAGAGCAAACTGTTATCTATGTTTGTATTCATGTTCTTATACATCTAAGCAAGCCTATGAGTGAAGTAGACACCACCATTGTTTCCTTTTCACATCTTATAAGCTAATTCTTCTCACTAAAATATCACAGCTAGGCTCAAACTAGCACATCAATGATCTAATTTCTCTCATTAAAATATTCCAACTCCCAGCAAGGGATCTGGGACAGAGACCAGCTCATCGAGGGAGCTGGGACAGAGAATCATAGAATTATAAAACCATGCAATTGCCAGGGTTGGAAGGGACCTCAAGGATCATCCAATTCCAACTCTCCTGCCATGGGCAGGGACACCTCACACTAGATCAGGCTGCCCACACTGCTGTCTATCCTGGCCTTAAAATCCTCCAGGGATGGAGCTTCCACCACCTCCATGGGCAACCTGTTCCAGTGTCTCACCACCCTTATGGTGAATAACTTCTTCCTAACGTCTAATCTAAATCTCCCTTCCTGTAGCTTGGATCTTTTTCCCCCAGTTCTATCACTACCTGACACTCTAAGAAGTCCTTCACTCGCAGTAAGTTCTCCTTAGATAATAAGCAAGTAGGTGGGGAAGATAAAAGGCAACTTGAGCCAGGTTTGTCTAGAAGCTCATAATGCTAATCAAGGCACAGAAGCCAATTGTTTTTTTATGATGGTTCATAATTATTTTTCACAAGTGCCTTGCTAATTCCTGGCATTTGATTTGCTGGAGTGATGGGCACTCTATTCAAGAATAATACTAATGAGAGCTATGTGCAGAGATTACAAAGTGTGAAGTAATGTTAAGTCCTTGAAAAAAAATAATTTCCTCAGTGGCTTAAATTGGCCACTTCAAATCCATGGATATTGTGGACTTTAATCTCACCGAGCCTTAACATCTCGGCTGTGAATGAAGGAAACGTTTTGAAAGGGTGCTGTGAAAAGGGATGTGTGACAGAGAAGAGTTACACAGAAAAGCCCATGAGGAAATTCATAATTCTGTCTTCTTAGCAGTGTTGTAATTGTGTGCAATGAATAAGGCCTAGAGCTGTGCAATAAAGAAGAAGGAGAAAACAGAATAGCGAACGGAGGCTCATTAAATGGGCTTGGTCTCTTCCATGCACTGAATCATAGAATCAACCAGGTTGGAAGAGACCTCCAAGATCATCCAGGCCAACCTAGCACCCAGCCCCATCCAGTCAACTAGACCATGGCACTAAGTGCCTCATCCAGGCTTTTCTTGAACACCTCCAGGGATGGTGCCTCCACCACCTCCCTGGGCAGCCCATTCCAATGCCAATCACTCTCTCTGGCAACAACTTCCTCCTAACATCCAGCCTAGAGCTCCCCCAGCACAACTTGAGACTGTGTCCCCTTGTTCTGTTTCTGGTTGCCTGGCAGAAGAGACCAAACCTCACCTGGCTACAATGTCCCTTCAGGTAGTTGTAGACAGCAATGAGGTCTGCCCTGAGCCTCCTCTTCTGCAGGCTGCACACCCCCAGCTCCCTCAGCCTCTCCTCATAGGGTTTGTGTTTCAGGCCCCTCACCAGCTTTGTCGCCCTTCTGAATGAAGTAGAAGTCCTCTGGGAAAAAAAGACAAACCAAACTAAAAAACCCAAGCAGGGACTGTGTAGGAGGTGTTCAAGAAAAGCCTGGCTGAGGCATTTAGTGCCATGGTCTAGATGACTGGACAGTGCTGGGTGCTAGGTTGGACTGGATGATCTTGGAGGTCTCTTCCAACCTGGTTGATTCTATGATTCCATACATCTCAAACACTGATGTTTTCTCAGTTGGTGCAGATTGTTCTGCAGGTTTTTGAAACCAACATTTTAGGATGGTTGACATCATTGCATACTCTCCTTCCTAGGAACTTCTGCTCTCTTTCACCAATTTCAGCCACAGTTGGAAGATTTTCAAGACTACTAAATGAAGCATTCGATTTGAGGTTATGGAAATGTAGGTGTCTTAAGACTGTAGGTGCCTACAGACAGCAAGTGTCCAAATTCCTGACACAGTAAGCAGAGACTTGGTTTCAATTCAACTTCCTCCAAAACCACCCAGTGACATTTGATACAAACTTGCATATCATGCATGGTTTCCCCCTGCCACTGCAGCAGAGACTCTCACTGGTCCTACATCCAATTTGTCTAGCCCACATGGTGAGCAAGTGCCTCTCTAACAGTGCTGGACTCCTGACCACAAAATGATGCTCTGAGGCAATTCAGTTGATGAAGCCTAGGCAGGGGATCAGTGTCTCCAGATGTAAACTGATCAGCTGAATCATTCTTTAGGCTCTACTAGCTGGGTTGACAAGAACTCCACTGACTGAAACTGGAGATGAGAGTTATAATGTTCCTTTAGTTACCTAAATGTGGATATCTAAATTCAGATGCCATTCTTATGAAACTGAATCTTGTGCTAAGTACCTGAAACAATGTTATGTTCTTTTAATATACCTCTCTCTGGGAAAGGCAGAGTGAACTCAACCATTGTCCATTATACCTCAGCAAATCCCTTGCTGGTTAACATGCATACATTAGGTGATCATCTGGGATACACAAAGCTCCTAATTAGCTGTAGTGTATGTTCTCACTTGTCCAGACAGAAGACAAAAGCATAGGTAGTGGCAGAAAACCAGCAAAGGAGTTCTGGGAGGCATGGAAGACAGCAGAAAACATCATTTGATGTCAAGGGAAAAATCTGGAACTAATGTAAGCAGGGTGTTACATGAAGTGTAGAACTAAAATACATAGGTCACACATGAAATGTATGACACAGATCAGCTGGAAATATGGTTTCCTTGATTCTTCTGGTCACAGACAATGCATTTTGTAACACAATTAATTTTGGAGAGTTGTTAAATCATTCAGTCTGTCCTCTCCTATCAGGACAGACTGAAAGAGCTGGGGCTGTTCAAAGTGGAGAAGAGGAGGCTCCCAGGTGACCTTCTTGTGGCCTTCCAGGGTCTGAAGAGGGGCTGCAAAAAAGCTGGGGAGGGATTTTTTAGGCTCTTGGGGAGTAACAAGAGTGGGGGGAATGGAGCAAAGCTGGAGGTGGGGAGATTCAGCCTGGAGGTGAGGAGGAAGTTGAGCATGAGAGTGGTGAGAGGTTGGAATGGGTTGCCCAGGGAGGTGGTTGAAGCCCCATCCCTGGAGGTGTTTAAGGTCAGGCTGGACAGGGCTCTGGCCAGGTTGATCTCGAGTAAGGTGTCCCTGCCTATGGCAGGGGGGTTGGAACTAGATGATCCTTGTGGTCCCTTCCAACCCTGACTGATTCTCTGATTCTGATTCTCTGATTCTGATTCTCTGATTCTCTGATTTCTTTACAATAAAGTGAGTTCTTTAGTTTTAAATGTTACTTTCTGTTTTGGTGGGTCCCTGCCAATTGCTCACTTTGAGGCAGTTAACAGGCAGGTAGGAATACTAAACATGTTACTCTTGTCAAGACATGAGTTTGTACCATGAAGTATAAGCCTAAGCCAACCTCATTTGTCTCTTTTTGCTCTTTAGCATTAAGACATTATATTAGTCCAAGAGACTTTGAGTAGCTCTTGTAAATCTTTCCCATGAGTATCCCAACTAAATAAAGTGCAAAGTTGTCACACTTCCATGAAAAGTTTCAAAAGTTACCTAAGGAAAATGAAATAGTTTGCAGCACTGTACAAGACTTATTTTGGTGTCTCTGTACTTGTCCATTGCCTATAAACAAGTTTCAGTTTCTCAGTTGAGGCTATTAGCTTGCTGGTTAACTGTAGAGAGCCTAAAAGATCAGCATAATCAACTGAAATAAAATCCACACATATGAAATGTCTTGAATCCTGTTTGTGAGGCATCTATGGAATTTGAGGTCTCTTATGTAGAGACTCAGAAATTTTCTAGAGGTCTTTCCTGAAACCAATAGCCTTCCCTCACTGCCAAAGATAGGAGGCAATTAATCTTTCTGATACCTAATTCTCCCACTCTGCTCATTACATCCACACAAAATCTTACAGATTCATCTTAGTCTCTCCACTCCCATCCTCTTCTTCCATTATATTTGTTTTCTATTGCCCATCTCTTTTACTTTCAGTGAATCTGACAGGGGGAAGGACAAGGAGAACTCAGTTAATTTTGACTTCTCACCATTTAGTGTGTTTATGTCATTCATTTCCCATCTGTCTCTGTTCTGCATTTTATCTGACACTCAGCTTCTTATGTCCTGCCTCACTTCTCCCACACACTGTACAAGGTTGTCTTTTTATATATGCTCTTGCTTGTTGCTTTTAACATTTTAGGCTCCTGCTGTCCCATTTTCCTTCCTGACCCACCACTCCCTGAGGCCTCCATGTGTATCTGCTCTCTTCTTTGATGGCAGAAACCTTTGAGTGAACTGAATGATGTTTCAGGGGATGCAGCAATTAAACAGTGATAAAGTATTGCTGGTATAAACCTCCCACTCAACAAATTATCTGGAGACACAAGGTTCTGCACCTGGGCCAGCACAATCCCAAGGACAAATCCAGGCTGGGTGGTGAATGGCTGAGAGCAGCCCTCAGGAAAAGGACCTGGAAGTCTGGGGTGATGAAAAGCTCAACATGAGTCTGCAGTGTGAATGCAGCTCAGACAGCAACCGTGTCGTGGGCTGCATCAAGAGCAGTGTGGCCAGCAGGGCAAAGGAAAGGATTCCCCCCTTTGCTCTGGCTCTCATCAGACCCCACCTGGAGTACTGTGTGCAGTTCTGGAGCCCCCAACACAAGAAGGACACAGAACTGTTGGAGTGAGTCCAGAGGAAAGCCACAAAGATGCTCTGAGGGCTGCAACAACAGGCTACAAGACTTGGGGCTCTACAGCCTGGAGAAGAGAAGGCTTGAGGAAACATTGTAGTAGCCTTCCAGTATCTGAAGGGAGCCTACAGGAGGACTGGGGAGGGACTGTTTGCAAGATCTTATTATGACAGGACAAGGGGTAATGAGTTTAAACTGGTGGAGGGGAGATGTAAACTGGATGTTAGGAAGAAGTTCTTTCCAGTGAGGGTGGTGAGACATTGGAGCAGGTTGCCCAGGGAAATTGTGGCTGCTCCCTCCCTGGAGGTGTTCAAGCCCAGCTTGGATGAGGCATTCAGTGATCTGTTCCAGTGTGAGATTTCCCTGCCTATGGCAGGGGGCTGGAACTGGATGATCTTTGAGGTCCCTTCCAACCTAAACCCTGCTGCCCAGGGAGTTGCTGTCCCTGGAGGTGTTCAAGAAAAAATTGGATGAGGCACTTAGTGCCATGGTCTGGTTGATCAGACAGGGCTGGGTGCTAGGTTGGACTGGAGGATCTTGGAGGTCTCTTCCAACCTGGTTGATTCTATGATTTAAAGCATTCTGTGATTTAGTTACCCTAATCCAATTCTGTAATCCTAAACCAGCACCTCATCTCACCAAGCTCCTGAGTCTGTTATTGTATCAAACCTATTCTGTAATGGATAATTCCCTTTGAGAAGGAATTTAGATACTTGCTTCTCTTTTTCAGTTGGTTGGTCCCTTCCCAGCTTGCATTACACCCCTTCTTGGATTGCCAATGAGTTTCTAGCAGCAGCAGCCATTTGATGTAGCACATCCCACTGTGGGCTGCATATGAAGTTTATGCCTTTGGTTTTGGTGGGGGCTTTTTTTTGGTATGTAAAGCCTCATTATCGTGGCTGTAGGCATTTTATGAACCTCCAAATGAATAACAAAGCTATTCACAGCCCACACCCCCACACTCCATTATAGATATGCTACAATCAGCTGGGAGTCATGGCATTTATCAACTGCTGAAGGATAATGCAGTTTATCACTTTTTAATGAATTATTTTCTCTACTGCTCGTTTCCGGAACAGATAAATACAGCCAAGGACATCCTGTAGCAGGAGGCAGTTATGCTGAAATTTCTTGTCAGTCTAATGATATTTAGCTAGATATGTCCCCATAGGTTATGGTTTGTTTAGGTTGTACCATGGTACAGAGGGAGGAAGCCTCAGTTATGAAGCATGGGTGAAGCAGCTTAGTCTTACACACCCCAATCCTCCCTACCCTCCCCATATAAGATATGGTGTGAAAAACCTCAATGTGGGCTTTAGCTACCTGGATGGGATGAAGAGAAATCACAGAATCATCCAGGTTGGAAAAGACCCTCAGGGTCACCAGGTCCAACCTCTAATGTTACCATTTTAAACCATGTCCCTAGGCATCACATCCACACGACCCTTAAACACACCCAGGGCTGGTGACTCCAGCACCTCCCTGGGTAGCTCATTCCAGTCCCTGACCATTCTCTCCATGAAAAGCTTTTTCCTAATGTCCAGTCTAAACTTCCCCACTCTCAGCTTTAGGCCATTCCCCCTTGTTCTGTCTTCACTTATCTGTGAGAAGAGAGCAGCAGCAGCCTCTCCACAATGTCCCTTTAGGTAGTTATGGACAGCCATGAGGTCTCCCCTCAGCCTCCTCTTCCTCAAATTAAACAGCTCCAGCTCCCTCAGGCACTCCTCATAAGAGCTTCAGCAGCTTCGTTACCCTCCTCTGGACCCACTCCAGCACCTCCACATCTCTCTTGTAAAGTAGAGCACAATCCTTTAGATGGACATCATCAAAGAAGAACTTATCTAGTCTGAACTGTCAGTTTGAAGGGATTTATACTGCACTTTATAGAAACAATGCTACTGTAATGGTATCTACATGCTTTTCATTCAGATAGGGCTTGTGAGAAAGCCTGCTCAAGTCTATCTTTCATATATGAATTTGAAAATGGGAGCCAGAACTTTCTGGGAGATGGCACTTCTGTATTAGTACTGCTTTCTGGGTTTGAAGGAAATCATAGAACCAACCTGGCTGGAAGAGACCCTCAAGACCATCAAGTTCAACCTAGCACCCATCCCTGTCCAATCACTAGACCATGGCACTAAGTGCCTCATCCAGGCTTTCTTTGAACACCTCCAGGGATGGCAACTCCACCACCTCCCTGAGCAGCCCATACCAATGCAATCACTCTCTCTGGGAAGAACTTCCTTCTAATATCCAGTTTATTCTTTTTCCCCCATTCTTAATAAAATATATATTAAATGTTATAATATAAAATTGCAAATTAAGATTGGTTTTGTTTTTTTTTTTTTGCTAATAGATTAAAATTTGCTTCCTGAACTTATTTAAAATTAAACTGCTAAATGCAGTAAAAATAGAGAATTAAAATTAATAATAATAAAAACAGTAATAAGAATACAATAAACTATTAAATACAATATATTATCTTATATATATTATTTAATTCTATATAAGATGTAACACCAATGTATTATAAATTATAATGATTATACAATGTAAATATTATATGAATTATATTTTATTATGGGATATGTTGTATAATATAATGATAATTCTTATTTTATGTATTGTATAACATTATTATTGTTATTATTATTATTAAATATCTTGGGGGCAAGACCTTGCAAATCAGTAAACCACACTTATGGTTTTGTATTGTGTGTTGCCCTGTACAGTCAGGACTTAGTGAATTAAACATAAGCTCCTATTTAGGCTTAGTTAAGTGTTACATAGGAAGGCAAGTGAAAAGAGTTTGTGACTGGCAAATAAAATACTCAGCATGAATCTATAAAACCTGTGGAATTAACTACAGCACAGTAGCTTTATGCAGGAGCTGGAGACAACTGAATGTTAGCAGCTTTTGAGTCACTAATTCCCTCATGGTTATATTGATACTTATCTGGTTTCTAACTGTGTTCTTCTATTTTGCAAGGTCAAAAATATCCTAAATCTATTGACAAGAAATTAATCTTTGGACTTGCTTTGGTTTCACTATACCTAGTTTCTTTTAAAAATAAGTGTCCTTTTCTTTGAAAGGAAAATGAGAAACCACATTTGATGAAGATCTTCTAAAACATGCTTCATGGAATCATAGAATGGTCTAAGTTGGAAGGGATCTCAAGGATCATCCAGCTCCAACCCCCTGCTATACGCAGAGGCTCCCCTCACTAGAGCAGGTTGCTCAAAGCCTCATCCCACCTGGTCTTAAACACCTCCAGGGAGCAAGCAGCCACAATCTCCCTGGGCAACCTGTTCCAGTGTCTCACCACCCTCACTGTAAAGAACTTACTCCTAACATCCAGTCTAAATCTCCCCTCTGCCAGTTTAAACCCATTACCCCTCGTTCTGTCATTACAAGACCTTGTAAATAGTCCCTTCCCAGCCTTCCTGTAGTCCCCCTTCAGATACTGGAAGGCTTCAGCCTAAAGCAATTTTTTTTGCTCTCCAGGTATCAACTCTTTTAGCAGGGGTGTATGATGGAGACTCAAAACACAACTACAGTGATATTTATATGGGTAGCGACACTACAACAAGGCTGCCATGGCTGAAAATCCTTTTAAGAGTGTTTCAGGAGTTGAAAAATATTTAAGTAATCACAGTTTCAGAGTTATCATCTGATAATGCCTAGGAATTGGTGACCCATGGGACTAATTCCAAACATCACTAGGAAACGACGTTGCTCATGTCAGTGTGGAAGTGTCTAGGTGAATATAAACTGTAATATAAAAGCATTTGCAAGCAATTTGGCCATCTGCTCTTTCCTGTAGACACTGTTTAAGAATAAGCTCATAGCTTCACAAAATACAAGTCAATGTGCCAGCAGCTGAAGTAAAAGTCTTTGAGATCCCAAGAGGAAGCATTCTTCTTGTTTTGATCCCTCTCGTAACTATATATTGTGTCATGATGGTTATAGAGAAGGACTGGTGATAAACTTACATATGGAAGTTGCTCTGCTCAACTCTCAACTTTCCTTGAAGATTAAACTCAAACCTTGCCCCTCTTGTAACCTTCCATTAGTTCTGCTTGCTTCTGAGACAGAATGGAGATACTCCAGAGGCTGGTCAAAGGCAGAGAAAGAGCTATACCTACAGGACAATTTAAGGCAGGTCTTATATGTTACCAGGATGTAGTGGTTTCTTGTCATTATGCATTTCATTTCTGTGTCTGTTTTGCATCAGTGCATTTGCACTTGGGTTTGCAAGGCTCCTAGATCCAGACACGTGTCCCTCTGGAATGGGAAAAGCTTAGTCTGCAAGAATACTAGCTTCAAGATATTGCCAAACTTGGCCAAAAGGAAGAGGGAGTCCTCACTAGGGCCTTTCTTCTCAGTGATCTCTCACAACTGCAACATTTTTTTTGAGGTTACAACCAGCTGAAAGCTGGTTGGTTTTTTTTTCCTCACTTCTGCAGACAGTTCACTGGGTAAAATTCTGGTCACATTCTCATTTGCTGGAAAAGTCTTCAATTATTCCTCTCCTCCCTTTTTTTTTGGCTTTAAATGTTGCCAGAACGAAATGAGAAAGTGAAGGTGTTTGATATGCAGAAAGTCCCACAAACTTTATTAGCACAATAGTTGTATGTGATTCGTGCTTTTCCATCTGATCACAGAATGGCAGGATCACAGAGCCTTAGAGGCTGGAAGGCACCTCCAGAGATCATTGATTCCAGCCCCCCACCAAGGCAGAAGCACACAGGATAGTTCACACAGAAATGAATCCAGTCAGGTTTTGAAAATCTGCAGAGGAGACTCCACAACCTCTCTGGGCAGCCTGTTCCAGGGCTCTGTCACCCTTGCTGTAAAGAAGTTTCTCCTCCTTGTTCTTGCTTTCACACAGGCTTTGATTTCTGTCTCTGTGCACGAACAAGACTGACTCCCTATCTCTTTCCAATTTGCTTTTATTTTCATTTTGAAGCTCTTCCTGACTCAGTAGTTAGCATCACAGTGTATTGATTCTCAGAGTAAAGCTCAATGTACTAGGTCATTGACTGTGTTATTGAGTACTTTGCAGAAGGGACCTTGAACACATGAAAATAGCACACCATGGTGGTTTGGGTATGGGTTTTTTTCCCCCCCTTCTCTTTCTGTACCATGTTTGGAAGCTCATTCATGGTCCATTGGGAAAGGTTAGGACTATAATTAGACCTTTTTTTCCTAGACATTTCGGCAATAGGATGCATGAAGGTTAGTAACAGTTTCCTTTTAATTGATCCCGGGTGATTTTACTGTAAAGCTGTTAACCTGTGCACTGGGGACCGACAACCCAGAGGCTCCTTGTGCTGACATTTGCAGCAATGATTAGAATGTCATTGCTTTCCAATACTTCATTGTCATTCAGGGAGCACTCGGAATGCCTTTTGCCTCATGCTGCCACGGAGCACACATTTGCAGGCATACACACACACAGAGAGGCTTTTCCTTTTGAGCAGCACAGGCCTTTGAAACTGGAGTTGTTTTGAACATCCAGCTCAGCACTGCCTTGCTTTTCTGCACAGTGTCACTCTCTTGTCTCTCATACTAATAGAAACAAAGCAAAGCCCGCTCACTCTGCACATAATAGTGGACCCCAAGGGCTAAATGTCTGTCAGTATGGTAGACAGTGAAAACAAAGAGATTGTAACAATTTATGTGTGCATGAGAAATAATGTTCAAATGTGTCAATTCTCTCAGGTCTTTGAACATGAAATAGTCCAGTTTCAAATCCCATCAGCATGGCCTTTAGAAATCAGTGCTCAACATTTTATCAGGTCCCAAGATCACTTTACTTAATGTGATGGAGGATTTTAGTGTGTGTGTGAGTTTATAAAACAAGGCAAATTCTGGTTGTAGAACTATAATCTTTGTCACTGAACTGTGACACAGAGTATGTGCTACTGAAAATTTCTCCTTTGGGCTCTTCTGTTTCATTTTTCCTAGGTGAAGCCAGATTAAACAGAAAAAATACATGTGCAATTTGAAGTTTATTATGAGGAGGAATAGATTTGCTGCCTTCAATGTGAGCAATAAACAGAAAAGATCATTCATGTGGCAGAATTCAAATCTCAGTCTTTCTTGTTTGCTCTGTTTCTATTCAAGTGGAGCAACTCTGTTATGCAGACAGGCTGAAGGAATTTGGGCTGTGCAGCCTGGAGAAGAAGAGGCTCAGGGGGGACCTCATTGCTATCTACAACTACCTGAAAGGAGGTTGTAACCAGGTGGGGGTTGGTCTCTTCTGCCAGGCAAACAGCAACAGAACAAGGGGACACAGTCTCAAGTTGTGCTGGGGAGGTCTAGGCTGGATGTTAGGAGGAAGTTGTTGGCAGAGAGAGTGATTGGCATTGGAATGGGCTGCCCAGGGAGGTGGTGGAGGCACCATCCCTGGAGGTGTTGAAGCAAAGCCTGGCTGAGGTACTTAGTGCCATGGTCTGGTTGATTATATAGGTCTGGGTGCTAGGTTGGCCTGGATGATCTTGGAGGTCTCTTCCAACCTGATTGATTCTATGATTCTATGTCTGTTTAGAAGGGATGAGGGGCAATGGTTTTAAACTGGAGCAGGGTGGTTTTAAGTCGGACACTAAGGGGAAGCTCTTTACAATGAGACTGGTAAAATACTGAAACAGCCTGCCCAGAAGTGTGGTTGAGGCCCTGTCCTTGGGAACATTCATGATCAGACTCGATGTGGCCCTAGGCAGCCTGATCTAGTTGGAGATGTCCCTGCTGACTGCTGGGGGGTTTGACAAGATGACCTTGGGGGGTCCCTTCCAACCTAATGCAACCTGTGAATCTGTGTAAAAATAAAGTAGCACTTCCCATTTTAGGTAAAACATAAAAATAATATGGAGCTTCAGTGCTTTCTGTGAAAGCTTTTATTAAGCAATAATAATAAACCAAAACCAAATTAAATAAAATAATATCTTTACTTACAAAAAAAAAAATCAGGGACAAACCTTACTCTCCACCTGAAATTGCCAATGGAAAAGATGATTGCTTCATAAACTAAACCCTGAAAAATGTCTTTCTGAATATCTCTGATGAGTACATTGGTTTGAATAATAAATTGTTTTTATCAGGATGATTTAAGACTTTGTTCCATTGTGCTACCTAGGTACAAATCCTGTAAATCCAGCATAGAAAAAAAATCTGTATAGAAATGCAAAGCTCAAGGTTAAGTTCATTTGTTTGTTTTATTTCAGTGAAAGAGAGATAAGTGGGACATAATTAATGTTCAATGTGTCTCTGAAAGGGGCAGGAGGGAAATTAAACAGCACAATCATAATAAATAGGGAAGGCAAATGAGCCCTCCTAGAGTGCCAGTTGACTGGCAGATGTGGTATTGAGTGACAATGCAAGGGCAAAACTTACAAGTGCTGCTACACCAATCTGGAATCCTAAGAATAAAATGGGGAAACAAGTGCCTGGCATCAAATGACAATCCTGATTTAAGTATGTCAGGGACCTTGTGTGACTTTGTAGGTGATGGACCTTGTGCGACTTTGTAGGTGATGCTGATGCTGACTTTCAAGGGATGACAGAGTGAGATGCACAGATACAGAATCTGAAGGTTAATATAAAATGTTGCAGCATTTCCTACAGGAAAGCTGGGGAGAGACTTTTTAGGATGTCAGGTAGTGACAGGACTAGGGGAAATGGAGCAAAACTAGAAGAGGGTAGATTTAGATTGAATGCTAAGAAGAAGTTCTTCATCACGAGGGTGGTGAGATAATGGAATAGGTTGCCCAGGGAGATAGTGGAAGCCTCATCCCTGGAGATCTTTAAGGCCAGTCTGGATGTGGCTCTGAGCAACCTGAACTAGTGTGAGGTGTCTCTGCCTATGGCAGGGGGTTTGGAACTGGATGATCCTTGAGGTCTCTTCCAGCCCTGACAATTCTCTGATTCGATGATACTATAAAATACTATGTGAAGCTAGAAAAAATACTTGCTGATGGAAATCCTATACTCCAACACTGAAAGTGTTGTACTCTGCTTGTACTGTGGGATGATAGTGATTAGGACATATTAAATAAGGTTAGAGAAACCGTCGTTTTAGCATAGCTGGTGATAGCAGGCAATTGAAACTACCTGCATATTGACTTGATCAATGCCTCATCAGGGCAAAATACAGAGATTAAATTACCTAGTGCAATGAAATCTTGCTTCCTGGAACATCTTGATTCAGAGCCCACAAGAAAAGATACTGTTCTGTGTCTTGAGGCACAGGACTTGGATTTGAGCAGAAATGAAAGACTTGGCCTGTTGTGGTGAACATTTGAGTTGCACAACGTCATAGGATTTCCACAGCCAGAGATGGACATAAAAATGAGGATATTGAAACAGCATCACAAGAGAAAGCAGTCTTCTGAAAAGTCAGGTACCTACAGGAAGGTATCTAGAAGATGTTCAAAAGTGATAACAAAAGCTAATAATGCAAATGTGTGTGTTGGAGAATGGCACTGGAATGAGCTGCCCAGGGAGGTGGATGAGTCACCAACCCTGGATGTGTTTAGCGGTCGTTTGGATGTGGTGCTTAGGCATATGATTTAAGGTGAATCTTTCAGAGTAGGGTTATAGATTGGACTTGGTGATCCTGAAGGTCTTTTCCAACCTGGACATTTCTGTGATTCTGTGAGAATGGGAGGAAATTATACTGCAGAAAGTGACTTTGTGCTCCCCTACAATAACCTCTCCTCCTGTCACTAGTGCAGAAGTAATGCTGAGCTTGTGGACCAGTCTGATGTGGTATTGACCCTCTGGCTATGACTGTCCCAGTATATTAAACAACACCTGGGTCCTGAGACTAAAATATCCACGTTCTTAAGCTGCTGGCTACTGAGGTTAACCATGGGCCGAGGTTGCTGTCAGTAGGCTAGCTTTTCCTGGGCTGTTGGGAGCACTTAGCTACATGGATTTCAGCTGTGCCCTGTCATCTGGATAAGCTTGTGAGTTTTATGTAACGTTATAGACACAGTCACCGAAACCATGTTGCAAAGGAAGCTAATCCCATCAGGAAGGATGTGATGCTTATTTACACAGCTGCTACGTATGTATCAGAATAGCTGGATCAGTACATGCATCAGAGTGCACGTATCTGCCAGATCACCCTGCCTAACAAACTTGTCACAAGAAAGCAGCACTGCTTGAACGCTCAACTATTTTAAAACAAAGAGCAACAGAAACTACTTCTACTACTGCTACTAATTATTATTGTTGTTGTTATTATTTGTGATTGGGTTTGGGTGTTACCCACCCTCCCACACCAAAGAAAATCACCCAGACTAGACTCAGCAGCTGGAAATTAAAGAATGAAGCTTTATATTTACAGCTTAGCACAATATACAAGCAGATATTTATAATATACATAGCTATAGACAGAAATATACAGGTTTAAAAGTCATACAGAAACACAACAGCCCTCCCAGAAACCAGAGTCCCCAGGAGGGGCTCCTAACCACCCTTCCACCTTCTTCCCATCCCTCTACCTTATGTGTGGGGACTCAAAGTAATCTCATCCTACAAGATTAGAGAGCACCATGGCATATTTTTGCCCATATACCAAAAGGAACAGGTTGAGTGTGTAAATACCAATGAAACATGGATCCATAGAATTGTAGAATCATAGAACCATAGAATGATAGGACCATAGAATCACTGAATCATAGAACCATTGAGTCACAGAACCATAAAATTATAGAATTATAGAACCAGAGAATCATAGAACCACTGAATCACAGAACCATAGAATTATAGAACCATAAAATCATAGAATCGTAGACTCATAGAACCATAGACTCATAGAGCCATAGAATCATTGAATCATAGAACCATAGAATCATAGAATTCATAGAATTGTAGAATCATAGAACCATAACATCATAGAACCATAGAATCATAGGACCATAGAATCACAGAATCATTGAATCATAGAACCATAGAATTGTTGAATCATAGAATCATAGAATCATAGAATCACAGAACCATAGAATCACAGGACCATAGAATCACAGAATCATTGAATCATAGAACCATAGAATTGTTGAATCACAGGACCATAGAATCACAGAATCACAGGACCATAGAATCACAGAATCATTGAATCATAGAACCATAGAATTGTTGAATCATAGAATCATAGAGCCATAGAATCACAGGACCATAGAATCACAGAATCATGAATCATAGAATCATAGAACCATAGAATTGTTGAATCATAGAATCATACAACTGTAGAACCATGAAATCATAGAATTACAGAATCATAGAATTGTAGAATCAAAGAATCATAGACTCATAGAGTTGTAGAATCATTGAATCATAGAATAGTAGAATGGTTGAGGCTGGAAGGGACCCCCAAAGGTCATCTAGTCCCATCTTCCCTGCAGTCTGCAGTAACAGCCTCAAATACTCCCTCAGAACCTAAAATTAGGTTTTCATATCTAAATTGCTGTGGGGAATTTTTTGTTCTGTGTCCAGGGTGACAGTGGAGTGGTCAGACCAAGCAGCTGTAGCATGGGCATCCTAGCAGCTTACTGCTGCAGGTACCTGTGCAGGGGTGACCTCAGACTGCCATGTAAGATCTTGTCCTTCCTGAGGCGGCTGAGGGCAGTGGACACCCTGGTTCTTAGATGCTGCAGAGGCAGCCACACAGCTGGAACTGCTGCGGGAAGACCAAAGGATTTTCATGCACCCTACTGAGCAGTCAGTAGGTGGCAACACCTTTCCGTGGTTATCACCTCGCACTGGTTTCTAATCACAGTAGGAATGACAGAAGTACTACAGCCCATTAAAAATTCTCCAAGCAGCCCCTGGCTGTTTTGCTTTCATGTTGAATTTTCCATAGGTGTTTCCTAGCATGAGCAATTCTGACATGACAAAGCTGTAGCCAATGCATGAGCCTCTGGAGCCACCCTACTGCATCATGGCAATAGGACTGCAGTGCTTAGGTACTGTACTATTAACTTTTTGGATGAAAATTATGAGGGTTTATTTTTTTTTGCACAGCAGGTGCTATTTTAAATGAAATAGTTCCATTGATTTCATTTTCCCCAAGATCCCTAAAGGCAAAAATGTACATTATTGACTAATGATGTAAAACAGTTCAGTTAAACTCACCCCCAGAGCCCCACTTCCACATAGGCATGCGAAAAGGAGACTCTGTTTTTCTCTTGGTCAACACAACAAGCACCTGGCCTTTATTTGAGTGATTCCTGATGTGTAAATTAGAAAGGAAGCAAACTGTATGTAACTTTTCAGCTTTTCAAGGTTTTGTTGACAGTTAGATGAAAGCAAATCTGGAGCTTTCTGCCAAGTGGAAAGAATTGGTCTGAAAATATAGGAGTCTAAAAAGAAATCATGAGATAATCCCTGTGATAAGTCAGAGGATGTTACCATTAAAATAATGGTAACGAAATAAAACAACTCTGTTGCTACTTCAAATCACAGAATCACAGAATTAATCAGGATGAAAAGACCTTTGAGATCATCAAGCTCCAAGTACTGGAGCACCTCTCCTATGAGGACAGACTGAAAGAGTTGGAGCTGGTCAGTCTGGAGAAGGGGAGGCTCCAAGGTGACCAGTATCTGAAGGGGGGCTACAAAAAATCTGGGGAGGGACTTTTTAGGCTGTCAGGGAGTAACAGGACTGGGGGGAATGGAGCAAAGCTGGAGGTGGGTAGGTTCAGCCTGGAGGTGAGGAGGAAGTAGTTGAGCATGAGAGTGGTAAGAGGCTGGAATGGGTTGCCCACGGAGGTGGTTGAGGCCCCATGGCTGGATGTGTTTAAGGCCAGGCTGGATGAGGCTGTGGCCAGCCTGATCTAGGGTAGGGTGTCCCTGGGCATGGCAGGGGGGTTGGAACTGGATGATCGTTGTGGTCCCTTCCAACCTTGACTGATTCTATGATTCTATGAATGTACCACCTGACATCTCTAACTAAACCATGGCACTAAGTGCCTCATCCAGGCTCCAAATGCTCATACTAGTTTAAACTGGCTCTCTTCCTTAGCAAGAAAAGCACACATGTAAGAACAATAGGGTGCCTTGCTGGAGCCTCCTTCCCTTGTAGGCTGAGTAGCTGTTTTGCTGATCAGGCCAAAGAGTCCTACCTTTGTGGATGATGATTATCACCATGAGAAAGTAGGAGCTACCAACATTTGCAGTAGATAAGAAGTGAAAACTGTCAGGAAATTTTCATATGGCAACTTTATGTGAACTCATATCAGAGTTCAGGGGAAAAAAAAAAAGATATTTCCAAACTCACTCCTTAGATTTTCTGCTGCTATCCAATTCCACTCTCTGGTATACAGAAGTGCAGGCACACGTGCATATAATCAGTTTAGTTGCACTGTATTTCCTGGCAGTATGGGTTAGCTACTGGCTCTCAGATATGCAAAGGCTAACTGGATGAAACACAAGGGTTTACCTGACTAGCTGACTAAACAGTTCCTCCTACATTTAATCTCTATGGCTCCCAGCTAGGTTAAGGACACATTTACATTTAGATACAAATTTCAGTTGCAAACAGGTATGAACTGTTTTCATTTCTGCTAGCAGAAATATGCAGAAGCTAAAAACTGACAGTGGTGTTGGTGCTTGTGAGAGTGAGCCTTGCAAATAGGCAGCTGTGCTGCTTCAAATGCAAGATACTAAGTCCATGTAGATTCTGGGCTGTGCAGTGATTTCTGCTGCTTTGAGATCTCAGCACCTTATTTGGGACTGTGGTGTAGAGACACCTAAGAAAATAAATCCTCAAGCAGCTCTTGCTTTGTTAATTATTGCAGGATGTAGCCTCAGGCTGCGCCAGGGGAAATTTAGGCTCAAGGTGAGGAGAAAGTTCTTCACTGAGTCATTGGACATTGGAATGGGCTGCCTGGGAGCCCAAAACTCAATGCAATATTCCAGGTGAGGTCTGACCAAGGCAGAATATAGGAGGAGAAGACCTCCCTTGCTCTGCTGGCCACCCTCCTCTTAATGCATCCCCGGATCCCATTGACCTTTTTGTCCCCAAATAAAACCCCTGAGTCCTGATTGCCACATGCTGTGCACAAGCATAAGCAGATCAGTTCACATTCTCCATGGCATCAGAAAACTTTGCTTAGTTTCTGTTCATTCTCTCCATAGAATCTTGTCCTGTGTTTGGAAACACAATTCCTTCATTGGAAAAGCCTGGTCCTTTACTTCTGAAGTGCTGAACAGCACTAATGTTGGTTGTATTAAATTTCACATATGAAAAGGAGGCCCTGGAGTTGTGAAGAATGAGTAAGCATACAGCTAGTAAGAACAACTGTGTAGTGCTGGAGGCAATATTTGCTGCTTGTTTGTATATAAATCTAGCTGGAGAGTCCTTATCAAAAACTACTTTGCTGAATCTGGAAAGGTTAGAGGATTTTTTTTTTTTGGGGGGGGGGTTATCTCACACAGTTTCTTCATATAGCCTTAGGTTGTTTAATTCATGTCCATAAAGGACAAGTAAGCTACAGAAGGAAAAGATTACAGTGGCCCTGCTAGTTCTAAACAGTGTATATTTGATTTATTCAGCCCTCTTACTTTTATTTGAGGTGGAAATCTCATCCAAAGGCTGCTGAATCTCTCTGTATTCCAGATGTTGCTATATCAGCCTAAGTTGCACTTCCTCATATCTCCTTTCCCCTATCTGTCAAGTTTATGAAAAATTAGAGCCCTCATACAATCAAAATGTCATCCTCCTCTCCTTCCCAGGCAAGCCTGGCTTTTGATTATGGAGAGGCAGTCATGTGTAAACCTCATACTGGACCTTATCAACAGGACTGCTTAAGGACTGTGGAATCTGCTGCATGATATTATGTTATCAGGTTTTTAGTGAAGAACTTTATGTGCTAGAAAAATATTGCTTCCCCCCCCCCCCCCCCCCCCCACTTTAAATTATATGGTAAGATTTTTGACTGTGATTTATAGGTCTGAATCCACCCTGTAGCAACTGTGGCCAAGTATTGCTACTACTTGATAGTCTTCGGTGTTGATCCCCCCATAATCAGATGGATTGTGGTTGTATTGCTGTAGATAGGTACTTTGTTGTGTTAACTGACTCCCTTTTTGTTGTTCAACTCAGAAAAAAAGTAGGTCTGACAGAACTGAGGTAACTCTTTAGATATCTTTTATTTTCCTTAAGCAGCAGGACAACAAATGTACAAGTGTTTACACAGCACATGTCATCTTCCAGCTACATCCTGTGAAATACTTGCCAAGGCTCACAGCAGACTAAGACTGGAAGATAAAGGACTGAAAGTCACAATAAAAAAGCACACAGTGAAGGAGGACAGGAGGACTAGCACAGTGGAGTTTGGTTTATTTTTTAACATAAACCTGTGCTACTTTGTGCCTAGCTGGGATATTTTGGTGAGAAGAATTAGATTATAGGCGGTGAAAAGGAAATGATGGTGATGGCTACTGCACTCGTAGGAGAACAAGAACATAAACAGATAATGCAGAGTCTCTCTCTGTCTTTGGGGCTGCACTTCTCTCTCTCTAACCTGCTGTCTGTGTGACTAATCCTTCTGCTTCCTAACCCCCCAACTGGCCCTCCAAACTCACCTTGAATGTAAGGCAAAGTCTGGGGTAGAGGGGTGGGAAGAAGGTGAGAAGGTGGAAGGGTGGTTGGGAGCCTCTCCTGAGAACTCTGGTTTCTGGGAGGGCTGCTGTGTTTCTGTATCACTTTTTAACTTGTATACTTCTGTCTATAGCTGTGTAGAATCATAGAATAGAATCAATCAGGTTGGAAGAGACCTCCAAGACCAACCAGTCCAACCTAGCACCCAGCCCTGGCCAATCAACCAGACCATGGCACTAAGTGCCTCAGCCAGGCTTTGCTTCAACACCTCCAGGCACAGCGACTCCACCACCTCCCTGGGCAGCCCATTCCAATGCCAATCACTCTCTCTGCCAACAACTTCCTCCTAACATCCAGCCTAAACTTCCCCCAGCACAACTTGAGACTGTGTCCCCTTGTTCTGTTGCTGGTTGCCTGGCAGAAGAGCCCAACCCCACCTGGCTACAACTTCCCTTCAGGTAGTTGTAGACAGCAATGAGGTCACCCCTGAGCCTCCTCTTCTGCAGGCTTCACACCCCCAGCTCCTTCAGCCTCTCCTCATAGGGTTTGTGTTCCAGGCCCCTCACCAGCCTTGTTGCCCTTCTCTGGACATGTTCCAGCACCTCAACATCACTCTTGAATTCAGGAGCCCAGAACTATCTGCAGTATGTTGTGCTAAGCTGTAAATACAAAGCTTCATTCAATTTGCAGTCTCGTTTGGGTGATTTTCTTAAGTATGGGGGGGCAAGTAACACCCAAACCATCACAAAACCTCACCAGTAACCCAAGGAAGTGAAATCTTTTCCCAGCTAAAGAAAAAAAAGCAGTAACAGGCGAAGTAGAAAATAAAACATATAGTTTCATAAGTGTAACTAATGGAATTCACTGGCCCATGCTGCCACAGGAGCCAACACTGGTAGCAGCAACTGGTTGTGTAAGATCAGATTGCTAACTGTTCTGGCATCTTTGTTTTTTCATGAGTGATGGAGAAGTGATAAAAATCAGCTGGACTTGGTTAGCACAGGAGATTCTCCAACAGTGGAGATTCTCACATAAATCACAGATTTGAGTCCTGATGAATAGGGGATTGGCTGGAGGATTTAGAGGTCTTCCAATCCATAATCAAATCTATAGTAATTTAACCTGGCAAGCTCAATGTGACAGAGACTCTCTTCCCTCTACAGCAAACAATGTCAATAATATGATTGATAAGGCTTTTCTGTTTTCATATTTCCCACTTTGCTATAGCAAATTCATCCTTGCATGTTGAAATTTGAAAGTTAAGGACTTCCTCAGTTTTTCCCTTTCAGTAAATTGCAAAGAAAAGTATTTTGGGAGTGAGAAAGTCAATGGCAAACTGTTTCAATACAAAGCAAAATGAAAAACTCCATCTGGGACAGAAAAATACACAATTATATGGTTGGAAACTTACACCAGTATGATGTCTCATGAGTTGAATTTACCAGGTTCTTAGGAGCACAGCCCAAATTCTAAAGAATAAATCTTTATTTAACAGTAAAAAAATCCTGTGTCACTTAATACAGTGTAACATTGCACACTAAGGAAATTGAAAATGCTACCTGCATGTGGTTTTTCCATCAACTCTATGGTGATAAGAACAGGTTTGGCTCTCCTCTGACTCACTGTTTCCTTTCACTCATCTGCCCCTGCATTCCAGGTTGATCCATCTCTTATCATTTTAGAAACCTTTCTGGTTTTAGTCTTTCCTATGGTAACCATTACTATAATGTTTAAGTGCTGACCTTCCAATCTGCCCACTTTTAAGAAAGCCTTTGAGAAAAACAGCAGTTCTTTGTCTTGTCAATTTGGTTATTTAAACCAGCTAGTCTTAACAGATACACAACATTCTTTCCAAGGCAATAACTCAAATTCTTGTGGCTCCATGCCCATTTCACAACATTTTAGTTTGAGTGTAGCTTGCTGAGTGTAGCCTGCCAAATGCTACATGAAATAGGGGCAGGATATTCTTTCCTTTGTATTGAAATGGTTCACCATGTCTTTTATCACAGTCATTTGACTATAGGTTCAGTGCCTTTTACATGGTGAGTTCAAAACACTGTCTGACTCTTAAGAACTGTGCAACCTGCACTAGATGATATGGATCTGCTCTAGCAGAGGGGTTGGACTTGAAGACCTCCAGAGGTCCCTTCCAACCCCTAACATCCTGTGATCCTGTGAACTGTCTTTTCCAGCAGAGTGATTTGCCACTGGAATGGGCTGCTCAGGGACATGGTGGAGTCACCATCCCTGCAGGTGTTCAAGAAAAGCCTGGATGGGACACTTAGTGCCATGGTCTAGTTGATTGGGTAGGGCTGGCTGCCACTTCAAGTGGCATTTCTTTGCCTAAACGTAACAAAAACGTTTGCAGCTAATATGTAGGTAATTTACTTATTTAATGTGCTGGAAGCCAGATAATACTTTTCTTCATCCTTCAGAAAAGAAATCAGCATTATAAGGCACATTTTATCACTCTTCATTAGACAGGCAAAAAAAAAATCTCATCAGGAGCAGTCTGGGGAGCATCAAGAGGGATTACAGAGCCCTGAGAGCAGAGATGGATGACTCTGGAGTGCAGGTGGTTTTTCAGTACGAGTCTGCCTGTGGTGTTCTCCATTGTGTAAGTGCTGTTTGTGTTAATGGGGGTGTCAGCAAAGGCCTTGCTTTCTTACTTGTGTTGTTGTGTGACCAGCTGCATTTGTGTTCTCTGTGTGTGTGCAGTACATACTCAGCCCAGCCACTAGCCAGACCTGGAAATGAGGCAAGGCAGCTAACAGCTTGGGAAAGAGAAGCCCCCTGGATCTTCAGGTCCACTGAAGCTGGCTTAGCACATAGTGCCAATGTGAGGAAGTGTCCTTCCTTTTCATTCAGTATCTCTGCTGAAATAGAGCTGGCTATGTCCTGTCAAGGACAGGTTGCCCAGAGAGGTGTTAGAAGCCCCATCCCTGGGAATATTCAGTGTCAGGTTGGACAAGGCTCTGAGAAACCTGATCTAGTTAAAGATGTTCCTGCTTACTGGAGGGTGGTTGGACTAGACAACTTTTAAAGGTACCTTCCAACTCTAAGCATTCTATGATTCTGTGAACTAAGGGGGTAAACAAGCCAGGAAACTATCTCTCAGCCAGACTGGGCACTTCTCTTCTCCTGAATCCACTTAGGATTAACTGATTGAGGCCTTGGATAAGTCCCTGAATGAATATGGTGAATCCTTTTTATTCTTGTTCCCTCCATTTCCATTTCTAAACAACTGCTTCCCTCTGCCACCATAAATACAGTGCAAGAGGCATAACTGTGAACACAGTAAATTTTCTAATACAAAAGGTTTATACCTCCCTCTCCTTACACATCTGACACCAGCCACTGTCATAAAGACACTAATAGTCTAGTTAGTGAATAGTTTGATCAGAATATCCTTTCTGCAGGAAACTGCTCTCCTAGGCAGCAGCCCCCCAGTTTATTGTTCCTTTCCTCCCAAAATTCTGAGCTGCCCAACTCAGAGCTTTTGGAACCTTTTTATATGCCTGTGTGGGATGCCTTGTGTTCCTGGTCTCTGCTTTCTTGTGAGTCTCAGCAGCTTGAGTACCTTGTACCTTCCAAGATACATTGTATAGGAGGAACCCTGCTCCATCCACACTCAGGAATCTTAATTCTTCTGTCTGGGGAATGGGGCAGAAGGAGTAATGCCTCCTTAAGTGTAAGAGCAGAGAGGTAGACTCAAGCCACTACAGGGAAATAAACAAATTAAATGACTAGATCTATCTGATTCCAAATCATGAATATCCTAGACTGTGTTTTATTTACTTTTTAAGTGCTTTATTCTCATTTATAGCTTACAACAATTGTTTGCACCTAGGACTGAACTACCACCCCATTATGTTTAAGACAGCAAATTACAGTGGTGTAACAGATTATATGATGTGGCAACTCCTGACCTTTAAACAGCAGCCACTTTAAGAGTTCATCACTTGAAACTAAATTTGTGTGAATGAGATGCAGAAGAAAAACGATGAAACAATTTAGTTAAAGTTTGGTGGTTTTTTTTTAATGTGTTTTTGTTGTTTGCTTTTTGAATATATTCTTTTGCCACTATTCATCAACATCTGGAATGTGTCCAGACCTCATTGCTGTCTACAGCTACCTGCAGCCAGGTGGGGTTAGTCTCTTCTGCCAGGTAACCAGCAACAGAACAAGGGGACAGAGTCTCAAATTGTGCCAGGGGAGGTCTAGGCTGGATGTTAGGAGGAATTTTTTCACAGACAGAGTGATTTGCATTGGAATGAGCTGCTCACAGAGGTACTGGAGTCCAACTTGAAGGTTTTTGTGATTCTCTAATTAATGAGAATTAGCCTGCAACTTCTATGAAATCCTTTTGTGATGGTTTGGGTGTTACCTGCCCCCCACCACTTAAGAAAAATCACCCAGACTAGACTCAGCCAGCTGAAAATTAAGAAATGAAGATATATTTACAGCTTAGCACAATATGCAAGCAGGTATTTGCAATAGGTACAGCTATAGACAGAAATGTACAAGTTAAAGGTAATACAGAAACACAGCAGCCCTCCCAGAAACCAGAGTTCCCAGGAGAAGCTCTCAATCACCCTTCCACCTTCTTCCCACCCCTCCACCTTAGCCCAGACTTTGCCTTACATTCAAGGTGCATTTGGAGGGTAAGTCAGGGGGTTAGGAAGCAGAGGGATTAGTCACACAGAAGGCAGGTTAGAGAGAGAAGTGCAGCTCAAAGCCAGAGAGCAAACTGTGTTATCTATGTTTGTGTTCTTGTTCTTATCCATCTCAGCAAGCCTATGAGTGAAGCAGACATCCCCATTGTTTCCTTTTCACAGCCTAGCATCTAATTCTTCTCACCAAAATATCCCAGCACGGCTCAAACTAGCAGAGGTTTACTCTGTACTGCAGGAGTATATTCTATTATCAATGCATGCATACAACATTCATTGACACTAAGAGGAGTTAGCAGCACGCACTGAGTGGAGAAAAGATGACATGGCTGCTGAATAAGCTGCTTATCATGTTTTTCAAATGCATCAACCTTTAAGGGAAGAGTTAAGGATGCAGAAGACAAGCTAGCAGTTTTATTCAGTGTAAGTTCTGTCTTTAGCTAGTGCAGTTTCCTTATCTGACCACACTGAATATATCACCAGAGATGATACTTCAAAACAAGGCAAAGCTACAAGCTACTCATGTGTTGCTCATTTACACAGCTCACATGAATCTGTGGATGGTGTAACACTTGTGGGTTTTCTGAACAACACAGAGCTTGTATCCCAGTGTGGACATTAATAGTCATAGTGGTCTGAAGAGCGATGACTTCGCTGATAATAATGATAAACGGATTGAGGACTTGATGGATGAACCTAACTTAGGGGAGGTTAATGATGGTGCTCCCAATAGATTTGATTTGGTAGTGATAAATTGAAGATGACCTGCAAAGAGAAATTACAGATCCCATTAACTTTACCAGAGTTTTCCCCACCAAAAGAGAATTAGAGAATCGCTCCTATGAGGACAGGCCTTAAGAGCTGGGGGGTCCTCAGCTTGGAGAAGAGAAGGCTTTGAGAAGATCTTATGACAGCCTTCCAGTATCTGAAGGAGGCCTACAGGAGGGCTAGGGAGAGACTATTTATAAGGTCTTGTAAAGACAGGATGAAGAGTAATAGGTTTAAACTGGAAGAGGGCAGATTTAAACTAGCTGTTAGGAAAAGGTTCTTTACAGTGAGGGTGATGAGACACTGGCACAGGTTGCCAAGGGAGGTTGTGGAGCACAGAATCACCCAATGTGATCACATTGGGTGATTCTGTTCTCCACAACCTCCCTGGAGGTGTTCAAGGCCATGTTAGATGAGCCCTTGAGCGACCTGTTCTAGTGGGAGATGTCCCTGCCTATGACAGGGGGTTGGAGCTAGATGATCTTTGAGGTCCTTTCCAACCTAAACCATTCTATGGTTCTATGCATTGGGTTCTTTCTTACTCCCAGTTGCATGCTGTCCAGTGGCATTGCCTTCTGATGCAGTTGATTATCTTCTCCTTAGAGTAAACTGCAAGGACAAATGTCTATTAGGTAGTGGTTTAGTCTCTAACAGTCAAGATTAACTTTTAATGGCAGAGCTTAAGAGAAAATCTTCTGAATATATATACTGACAGAGGTTTGGGGTTAAGTTGCAGTGCACTGCTGGGTTCATTAGAGCCTTGGTGCTTCTGCTCTAATAGTGAAGCAATAACTTATGTAAAGGGCTACACTAAAGAAAAGAATCATATTGGTTCTCTCTGGCTGCATGTTACCAAGCAGCCAGATGGCAGATGATCAACAGAAAGAAGAGAAAAGGAGAAGCAACATCACTGCATTTATTTTGGGATATTTCTTGTAAGAAGTTGACAGAGAGGGGGGAAAAAGAGACATCAATAAATTGCTGTCAAATTGCTCATTGTTCTAAACTGCTGGTTTTTTGTATTCAGAGCACCATTTTAAACACAGCCTTTGATATCTGCTGCTCCTTTGGGAAGAAAATATCAAATACATTGATGATTTTCAATCCATTTTTTTTTTTCCAGGATGAAAAGTCCATGCTGTGAAAAACAATACATCTTCAAGTGCAATTTGGCAATGTTCTTGAGAAATCAAAGATCTTATAGGCCCATAAGACTCAATGGCCCTTTTAACCTCATCCTCTCACTGTGTATTGAACTAATAGGAGGATTGGGAAGTGCGAGGAAGCCTGCATTATCTGGATCCCTATTGGGATTGGTTTTCAGTTGCTGCAGCTGTCAGTATGACCTTTTTGTTGAATTAAATTAGCTTAAACCCCCTGTTTTTCAAAGTCTAGCTTTCCTTCATGCAGTATTTGCATGGACACAGAGGTGATTTTTGCATATTACTTTTTAAGTTAATTTTTAACACAATTAAAGGTAGAGGAATAGGTCAGAACACTGAAAGGACACGTTAAAGAATATTAAGTAACTTAGACATAGCCAAGTTGTCAGGACCTGATGAAATTAACTAAGCCAGAGCTGTCTTTGAACCATTAGAAATTATGCTCAAGAACTCTAAGAGGACAACCAGATTCCTGCAAGAGGGCAGGAGGGCAAATACTGCAGTATTTCATAAAAAAAGAGGAGGGGGAAAAGAAGACAAGAAGGAAAAAACTTCATCTATAAAGAAGCCAGCCTAACTTTGGCACCCACAAAGATATGACAATAGCTTTCTGAACAATTACTTTCTGAAAGCCCAGAGTTGGAAGACCTGATTTTTTTTTCCTTTAAGGACAGATGCACTCAAACTGCTTTACATTCATTGTGGAAAAGGGCAACTGTGAAGCAGAAAGTGGAGATGTGATCTGTTAGTAAGATTTTTGATGTGGTTGAAATATCCTAATAGTCAAAGGAAGAAAATGTAGTTGAAGAGAAATCAGCAAGACGTGGTTACTGTGGAGAACAAATCTGAAGAGGAGCAACCTGGAACACAAACTATGAGGAGAGGCAGAGTGAGCTGGGCTTGATTAGCTTGGAGAAGAGGAGGCTCAGGAGTGATCTCATTGCTGTCTACAACTACCTGAAGGGAGGTTGTAGCCAGGTGGGGTTGGTCGCTTCTTCCAGGCACCCAGCAACGGAACAAAGGGACACAGTCTCAAGTTGGTTTTGGGGAGATAGAGGCTGGATGTTAGGAAGAAGTTGTTGGCAGAGAGAGTGATTGGCATTGGAATGGGCTGCCCAGGGAGGTGGTGGAGTCACCATCCCTGGAGGTGTTCAAGAGAAGACTGGATGAGGCACTTGGTGCCATGGTCTAGTTGACTGGACAGGGCTGGGTGCTAGATTGGCCTGGATGATCTTGGAGGTCTCTTCCAACCTGATTGATTCTATGATTCTATGACTGGAGAAGAGATCTGATCAATGTCTATAAATATCTGAGGGGTAGGTTTCAAGTGGAGTAGACCAATCTCTTTTTGGTGGTCAGTAGCAATAAGGCAAGGAACAATGGTGCAAACTTGAACACATTCTCATTTTAGCCAATAGAGAAGATTCAATTTTTGATAGAATCAGGATAATGCAACATATTTTTATGGGCAAACAAGCCATGGTTCTTATTTATATGAAATAACAGCTGGCCCATTCTGGAGGCAACTGCATTTCCTTATGGATTATGTCAGACAAAGTGATAGAGAGAATTTAATTCTCTTAGCCAGAATGTCTTCTGCATCCTGGCTGTATTAAAAATATTGTGTCCAACAGGAGCAAGGAGGTGATTGTCCCCTTGTACTCTTCTCTGGTGAGGCCACACCTTGAGTATCGTGGTCAGTTTTGGGCACTGCAATACAAGAGAGATGTGGAGCTGCTGGAGCCAGTGCAGAGAAGGGCAAGGAAGCTGGGGAAGGGCCTGGAGAATAAATCTGATGAGGAGAGACTGGAGAAGCTGGGGATGGTTAGTTTAAGGAAGAGAAGGCTGAGAGTAGATCTCATTGCTGTATACAACTACCTGAAGGGACATTGTGGAGAGGCTGCTGCTGGTCTCTTCTCACAGGTAATTGGAGACACAACAAGGAGGAATGGCCTCAAGTTGAGACTGGGTAGGTTTAGATTGGACATTAGGAAGAAGTTTTGTATGGAGAAAGTGGTTAGGCACTGGAATGGGCTGCCTAGGGAGGTGGTGGAGTCACCAACCCTGGATGTGTTTAAGGGTCATTTAGATGTAGTGCTTAGGGCTATGGTTTAAGGTGAATCTTGTAGAGTAGGGTTCTAGGTTGAACTTGGTGATCCTGAGAGGCTTTGCCAACTTGGATGTTTCTGTGATTCATGTAAGTATGTATGCACCAAAGCAAAGTATATACTACATGGGAGGTAATTTTCACTTTTCCCTTAATGTTCATTCATCCTTTCTGTTTTCTATTCTATTTTGGACACTATATTTTTGAGAGTAAAATCTCACTAAAACAGAAACTCCTAAAAAAGCCTGAAATGTCAGAAATGAGTAAAGGTTTAGAATATGTAGTCTGTGAGAAATGGCTGAGAGAAAATATTATGGCATCTGTAGAGAGGAGAAAGATGGCTTCAGATGTACTGGAAGTGATCATAAAACCAGCAGTGGCTTGTTGCTGTATGTAAGTAATCTCTCAAGCCCTGGATTTTATGCAGACAGTAGAAATCCTTCTCACAGATAGTTCTTGAAAGCAGGCTAGCTGTGGTTTGGATTCTACTGCAGAGATATATCCTTCAGATCTGCTGTTCTCTGCTATTTCTTATTTCAGTCCAATACTGTTATTACATCACTTTTGGGCTACTCAAAACCACATCTCTAAACTCAAAATAAGCAATATTCTCTGTGAGTTTTATACCCTGTGATAGAAAATTAACATGAGGGATGCAGTTTTTGATTCTGAAAGGTTACCTTGATGCCACAGGAATTAACTAGGAGGGCATAATCTATTAGTCCTTAATTAGGCAAAATATAAAGGCAAAACTATTCCTGTTGCTCATTTCTCTGCTTCCACTTCAATGATTCAATATTCTCTCAATTCTTTCAACAAATAAAAGTTAGTAGAAAGTAAGAATTGGATAGAATTTTGTTAGCTTTCAGAATATCCTTTGCAGAGAAGTTTGTTAAGTGGGTTGAGTGACTTTCATTTGATAAACTTTGAGGCCCTTTTTCATCAGGAGTGTAGATTTTAGGAATATACTCATAAAGAATGCCACTGATTCAGAGAAGATAAATGCAGATTACAGCAAGGATTGGCAACTGTTCACAGGCTCACAGGATCTCAGGATGCTGGGTTTTGGAAGAGACCTCTGGAGATAAAATCCAACTCCCCTGCCAGAGCAGAATCATATCATCTAGCACAGGTCACAGACAGGGCTTGAAAGTCTGTGGAGAAGGAGATTCCACAATCTCTCTGGGCAGCCTGTTCCAGTGTTCTGTAATCCTTATGGCAAAGGATTGTGTTGATGTGGAACTTGCTGTGCTGTAGTTTCCATCCCTTGCCCCTGGTCCTATCACAGGGTACTTGCAGCCCAGAAAGCCAACCATATCCTGGATTGCATAGAGAGGAGCATAGCCAGCAAGTCAATGGTGGTAATTCTCCTCCTCTACACCACTCTGGTGAGACCCCACCTGGACTCCAGTTCTGGAGATCCTATTATGTGAAGGATATGGATGTGATGGATCGTGGTCAAAGAAGAGCCACAAGGATGATCAGAGGGCTGGAGCTGCTCTTCTATGGAGACAGACTGAGAGAGTTGGGGCTGTTCAGTCTGGAGAGGAGAAGGCTCAGAGAAGACCTTATTGTGGCTTTCCAGTATCTGAAGGGGGGCTACAAGAAGGTTGGTGAGGGACTTTTTAGGGTGTTGGGTAGTTATAGGACTAGAGGGACAAAACTAGAAGTGGGTAGATTCAGATTGATTGTTAGGAAGAATTTCCTCATCATGAGGGTGATAAGACATTGGAACAGGTTGCCCAGGGAGGTGGTGGTTTTAAAGGCCAGTCTGGATGTGGCTCTGAGCAACCTGGTGTGAGGTGTCCCTGCCTATGGCAAGGGGGGTGGGAACTGGAGGATCGTTGAGGTCCCTTCCAACCCTGATGACTCCATGACCCTACTCTAAAAGCTCAGTCCTTCTAAATTTAGATTACTAGTCCAAACAGAACAATTAATCTCCTGATAAATAACTTATAGCTTAACAACATCAGAAATATTGTTTTGGAAGAAAAAAGACAAAACCTCAACCAAACCAAAAAACCCAACACAAAATTGTATAGCTACAAGAACCTTCTTACATAGACTGTTTATACAGCTACTTTGCAGAAGGAAAAAACAAAACAACTAAGCCAAGCCACTGAAATATTTACAACAAATATATTTAGAGTGTAAGAACACACAACATGGATTTTGCAGGATTTTGAGTAACAAGTTTAGCTGAATCACTATAAAGTGGAACAAAACGTTTGTGTGTGCTATATACAGACACAATGGCATGGGTGAACAGTCTGTGCTGTAGATGGAGCTTTACAGGTTGTATTGTGATAGAACAGCAGTGGTGTGCACAAAGAGCAAGGAACAGTCCACTCTGGGAGGAGTGGCTGACACCCCATCAGGCTGCATTGCCATCCAGCTAGGTCTGGAGAGCTGGCTGAAGGCAAACCTCATTGGCTTCTATAAGGACAAGTGCAGGGGCCTGCATCTGGGGAGGAGCAACAGCAGGCACCAGTACAGGTTGGGGCTGCCCTGCTGGAGAGCAGCTCCACAGAGAAAGACCTTGGAGTGTTGCTCTTGAATTGAGGAGCCCAGAACTGGACACAGTACTAAAGATTTGGCCTGACCAGTGTTGAGTACAAACTAGATTATCCTTGGGGTCTCTTCCATCCCTAACAACTCTCTGATTCTAAATACAAATCCTCAATAGTATCTGTTTCAATTTCTTTTTAGCTTAGCCACAGTAAATTCCTCCAGAAAAGGCATCTCAAGGTGACAATCCTCCAATGATATTTTTTATCAAATCAATCCTTCAGAAAAGCTTGAAATACATAAAAGCATGATTGAAAAAAACTAAGCAGCAGCACCTCTTTTAACAATTGCTTGGCTCCAGAATGAAATTTTGAAAGCTTATCTCCTCTAACTCACTCTAACAAATCCATGCTTGCCAGAAAGTGGAATTTCCTTTATTTAATTTCACTAATTCCTCCTGAACAAAACAAGGAAGGGGAATTGGTGGAGGGCAAATGGATGGACAATGCAATATGCAAAACCCAGAGGGCCAAAGCTAAAAACAAATAAAATGAAACCATCAAATAGATAAATAAGTTTTGCATTAGAGGATTAAACCAGAAAAAACCCACAAGCTAGTGCCTGAAGTCCAAGCCCAAAGTGAGCAGCTCATAAAAGCATTAAGACAGAGGCATATGTGATATGTAAAAAGTACAGTATTCAAGAGGCATCAACACCAGATGTGTTTGTTTAACAGCTCAAGCAATTAAGATGTGAAACAGACAGTCTTTTAGTCTCCTTAATGTTGCTTCCATCCTCATGGTGCTCTGCCTTAAGTTGGTTCCCTGGAGTAAATGTCTCTAGCGAAGCTGACAGCTGGGTTGTTCTCAGCATATTGTCTTTCCTCATCACCAAGCAGCTTATTGGAGCAGATTCCTGGTGCTCAGATCTGTCTATAATTAATCATAAAAAAGGTGAAGTGTCCATCCCTCTTGAGGTTTCAACAAATCTGGAGTTAACAGTGTGGCCAGCAGCACAAGGGAGGTTATTCTTCCCTTGTACTCAGCACTGGTCAGGCCACACCTTGAGTGCTGTGTCCAGTTCTGGGCTACTCAATTCAAGAGAGATCTGGAGGTACTGGAATGTGTCCAGAGAAGGGCAATGAAGCTGGTGAGGGGCCTGGAGCACAGCCCAGTGAGGAGAGGCTGAGGGAGCTGGGGGTGTGCTGCCTGGAGAAGAGGAGGCTCAGGGCAGACCTCACTGCTGTCTACAACTACCTGAAAGGGAGGCTGTACCAGGCGGGGTTGGTCTCTTCTGCCAGGCAACCAGCAACAGTCTCAAGTTGTGACAGGGTAGATCTAGGCTGGATGTTAGGAGGAAGTTGTTAGCAGAGAGTGATTTGCATTGGAATGGGCTGCCCAGGGAGGTGGTGAAGTCCTTGTTCCTGGAGGTGTTCAAGCAAAGCCTGGCTGAGGCACTTAGTGCCATGGTCTGGTTAATTGGCTAGGGCTGTGTGATAGGTTGGAGTGGATGATCTTGGAGGTCTCTTCCAACCTGATTGATTCTATGATTCTATGGACATTTTATGGATGCAAGTGGTCTTACTCTGAGTCTGGGAACAAAAGTTTGAGATGGAATTGTGCCTTTTATTTGTCTTTGCTCTCCTATCTTCCTATTGACATTGTTATACAGCTTATAATATTCTATTATTCTGCTCAGTGACATCTTTTCCTGGCACTGCTGCTGATGCACTTTATACAATGCCACTCACAAAGGTTTACCTTTGGGTCTGATTTTGAGATCTCAATTTCCTCCCCGTAGGACCATAAAAATCAATGTTTCATAACCTAATTTAAGGCTCAGAGTAATTTTGGATAGTAAATGCACGTAATTAATGCAGCTCCAGTGTACTTAAGACAAAGTGATTACACATCCTAGTTGTACACAAATCATCAGGCTTAAGTTTCAACTACGTTACTTAAGCACAGAGGAGACGTAAAAGAAGAGAGCTATCACAATTACTGAGATTCCTGAGAGGAGGATGAGATCAGCTATATATTAGGGATTCAGTATCTATTACTCTAATTAGTTTACATCTGAGAGCAAGTTACCATGGGTGATAGAAGTTATTCCTTTCTCCAGTCAAGCTGAGAAGCACTGAAAAGCAAGCTGCTCTGTGAAGACTTTTGATGCTCATAAGCAGGATGCTTCCGAGAACTTGGTAATCCCTCATTTTTCCTCTTTGCCTAAACAGAGCCAGAATTTAGCCCTTAGCAAGAATATATTGGCAGACTCTAAAGACCTTGATGTTCCTCTGCTTTCAGAAAGATGTGCTAGCCCTCCAGAGACTCAATGCAATTTTAGTTGAACAGAGGCATGAGTTGATTAGAGCTGAGCTAAGAGCAGATCTTCACATTTCTTACTTTGTCTACCCTGTTATATAAAAGTTCGTTTTCATGCTTCTTTATTCTTGATAAGCTTAGGATTTTTCTCCACAGTCATATTTTGAAGACCATATTGCCCTGCTCCATGTTTATCTGCCCTCTGATACCTTATTTTCTTGCCTTGTGTATGCATTTGGAAGTCTTAAAATGGTCTACACATTGCAACGAAAACGTTTGCTTTTGGCGGATTAATTTCTTTCTGCCATGTCTGACAAACAGATTGCATGGTTTTATTAACTGACTCTCTGTAATTCCACTGCATATTTGAGGAGTGTAATGAATTCAGACTGCCTTGAGTGTTTCTCTTTATTTTGTAAGGCTACAGGGAAGACCAACCTTCATGTTGTGTTAATCTGCGATCCTCCTGTTAACAGTTGCAAGAGCTGCTGATGGAGAAGGTATCTAACATGGTTATTGAGGCAGTAATATCTATTATCATGGAAAACTTCAATAGCAACAGAAATGATGTCCCCATCTGCTTACTGGAATTTTCATGAAGGTTTCTATCAAACACTCTGATTCACACATTCATATATAGCTTTATTCCAGAGAAAGGCCAAGGGGATGATCAGAGGGCTGGAGCAGCTCTGCTATGTGGGCAGACTGAAAGAGTTGGAGATGTTCAGTCTGGAGAAGAAGAGGCTCTGAGGTGCCCTTCTGGTGGCCTTCCAGTATCTGAAAGGGGGCTACAAAAAAGCTGAGGAGTGACTTTTTAGGCTATAAGGGGATGACAGGACTAGGGGGAAAGAGCAAAGGTGGAGGTGGGGAGATTCAGAGTGTCTGTGAGGAGAAAGTTGTTCAGCATGAGAGTGGTGAGAGCCTGGAATGGGTTGCCCAAAGTAGTTGAGGTCCCATTCCTGGAGGTGTTTAAGGGCAGGCTGGATGAAGCTGTGGGCAGGGTGTCTTGGGTAGGGTGTCTCTACCCATAGCAGCGTGGTTGGAACTGGATGATCCTTGTGATCCCTTCTAACCCTGATTCTATGATACTATGATTGACTTGAATAGGACATGTGGCACTGTTGTCTCCACAGTGTCCTTTCACAGTAACTACAAAATTATTAGTCAGCAGGGAAAACTTCCAAACAGTGAAGGAAATGCTTCCATAAGTGAAAAGAGAGACACCATGGATCTTAACGCCATGCAAAATAAGAAGGAGCATCAAACTGATTACATTCAGACTGAATCTTTTACTTACTTTTCATGCTGAAGTTCCTCACTAGCACTGCTGACATTTATTCGTTGACAGTCAGGGTTGTATGTCCATCCACTTCTTGTGTTGCAGGACAGGGTCACTTGGATCATCTGACTATCTCAGACAGCCTCATTAATCATAACTTGAGGCATCTGTTTTGATTAGTTCAGACCCATGCCTCAGCAATAAAAAGCGAGGCAATAAAGAGCACAGAACAGCACTGAGTTTCAGATAATTAACAAATTAAGCAAATGCTTTTTAATACTTCACCAAAACATTGTTAATTTCTTCTTTTTCATAAATATTGTGCTGGTTTGAGCCTAGCTGGGATATTTTGGTGAGAAGAATTAGATTACAGGCTGTGAAAAGGAAACAATGGTGATGTCTGCTGCACTCATAGGCTTGCTGAGATGTATAAGAACAAGAACACACAGATAATAGTTTGCTCTCTGGCTTTGAGCTGCACTGCTCTCTCTAACCTGCTGTCTGTGTGACTAATCCATCTGCATGGCCATGTTTAGGCTGGATGATAGGAAGTTGTTGCCAGAGAGTGTTATTGGCATTGGAATGGGCTGCCCAGGGAGGTGGTGGAGTCGCCATCCCTGGGAGTGTTTAAAAAGAGACTGGATGTGCCACTTGGTGCCATGATTTAATTGATTAGATGGTGTTTCTCTCTGGCTTTTGGCTGCCACCCTCTCTCTCTAACCTGCTGTCTAATTAATCTATCTGCTTCCTAACCTCCCTGGCTGATTCTCCAAACTCACCTTGAATGTAAGGCAAAGTCTGGAATAAGGTAGAGGGTTGGAAAGGAGGTAGAAAAGTGGTTGGGAGCCCCTCCTGGGGACTCTGGTTTCTGGAAGAGCTGTTGTGTTTCTGTATTCCATTTTAACTTGTCTATTTCTGTCTATATTGTAAGTATGTGCTTGTATATTGTGCTAACCTGTGAGTATAAATCTTCATTCTAATTTCCAGCTCAGATGAGTCTAGTCTGGGTGATTTTCTTAAGTGTGGGGGAGCAGGTAACACCCAAACCGTCACGAGTATTTTCCCTTTTACACAACTGCTTTAGTTGATACAGTATACAAATTTCTGAGGGGTGGGTGTCAAGTGGAGGGGGCCAATATATTTTCACTGGTCAGCAGCAACAAGACAAGGAGCAACAGGTAAAAAATTGGAACATAGAAGGTTTCACCTCAATATGAGGAGAAATTTCTTTGCAGTGAGGGTGTTGGAGCACTGGAACAGGCTTCTCAGAGAGGTTGTGGAGTGTCCTTCTCTGGAGATGTTCAAAACCCTCTTGGATGCATTCCTGTGTGAACTACCCTGGGTGACCCTGGTTTAGTGGGGAGATTGGACTCAAGGATCTCTGGAGGTCACTTCCAGCCTCTAACGTTCTGTGGTTCTGTAATTCTGGCTCGAGAGAAAAAGTCAGAAAGATAAATCATAGAATCATAGAACCATAGAATCAACCAGGTTGGAAGGACCTCCAAGATCATCCAGTCCAACCTAGCACCCAGCCCTAACCAAACATGGTGGTTGACCTTTTTTTTTTGTGTGTGCTTAGCTTCTGCTTATATGCTAAGGGATTGTGGATAACAAGACTCAGAAAGCAAAGGTAAACGATAGCACTGATGTGAAGCCCTGTTTCATTTCATTCAGGGGAGGTACTCCTGCTTACACCACTTTGGAATGTGGACCACTGCCTAGAAAACATTCCAAATGCAGTACACATTTCCTTATACTCAGGAATTTCTTATCAGTTTGACAATAATGCAATATTAATATGGACTGATGAGACTTGCACTCTGCAGTGCTATTATGCCTTCAAACAATATTTACACAAAAATTAAACTTCATTAAATTTTAGAGGAAGGAATATTTTATAGATGTGTGTGTCTGTATGCATGTCTAGGCAAAGCACAGCATGGGACTTAAGTTTGTTTGTTTTCCCACAAATTAAAACCAAAGCAAGCAAACTCTCTGGTCAGCCTGGCACAGGCTCTCCCCACCCTCAGTATCTCCACTGAATCTCCAGTCTGAATCTCCCTCTTTGAGTTCAAACCATCTCCCCTTGTCCTGTCCCAATAGGCTCTGCTCAAAGGCCTGTCCTCTGTGCTGTGCTGAGGTCTTCCATGTCCTTCTTGTGCTGGGGGCTCCAGAACTACACAGAGTACTCCAGGTGGGCTCTCAGGAGAGCAGAGTAAAAGGGCTCCAGAACTGCACAGAGTACTCCAGGTGGGCTCTCAGGAGAGCAGAGTAAAAGGGCTCCAGAACTGCACAGAGTACTCCAGGTGGGCTCTAAGGAGAGCAGAGTAAAAGGGCTCCAGAACTGCACAGAGTACTCCAGGTGGCTCTAAGGAGAGCAGAGTAAAAGGGCTCCAGCACTGCACAGAGTACTCCAGGTGGGCTCTAAGGAGAGCAGAGTAAAAGGGCTCCAGAACTGCACAGAGTACTCCAGGTGGCTCTAAGGAGAGCAGAGTAAAAGGGCTCCAGAACTGCACAGAGTACTCCAGGTGGGCTCTAAGGAGAGCAGAGTAAAAGGGCTCCAGAACTGCACAGAGTACTCCAGGTGGCTCTAAGGAGAGCAGAGTAAAAGGGCTCCAGCACTGCACAGAGTACTCCAGGTGGGCTCTAAGGAGAGCAGAGTAAAAGGGCTCCAGAACTGCACAGAGTACTCCAGGTGGCTCTAAGGAGAGCAGAGTAAAAGGGCTCCAGCACTGCACAGAGTACTCCAGGTGGGCTCTAAGGAGAGCAGAGTAAAAGGGCTCCAGAACTGCACAGAGTACTCCAGGTGGCTCTAAGGAGAGCAGAGTAAAAGGGCTCCAGCACTGCACAGAGTACTCCAGGTGGCTCTAAGGAGAGCAGAGTAAAAAGGCTCCAGAACTGCACAGAGTACTCCAGGTGGCTCTAAGGAGAGCAGAGTAAAAGGGCTCCAGAACTGCACAGAGTACTCCAGGTGGGCTCTAAGGAGAGCAGAGTAAAAGGGCTCCAGAACTGCACAGAGTACTCCAGGTGGCTCTAAGGAGAGCAGAGTAAAAGGGCTCCAGCACTGCACAGAGTACTCCAGGTGGGCTCTAAGGAGAGCAGAGTAAAAGGGCTCCAGCACTGCACAGAGTACTCCAGGTGGGCTCTAAGGAGAGCAGAGCAAAAGGGCTCCAGAACTGCACAGAGTACTCCAGGTGGCTCTAAGGAGAGCAGAGTAAAAGGGCTCCAGAACTGCACAGAGTACTCCAGGTGGGCTCTAAGGAGAGCAGAGTAAAAGGGCTCCAGAACTGCACAGAGTACTCCAGGTGGCTCTAAGGAGAGCAGAGTAAAAGGGACTCCAGAACTGCACAGAGTACTCCAGGTGGGCTCTAAGGAGAGCAGAGTAAAAGGGCTCCAGAACTGCACAGAGTACTCCAGGTGGGCTCTAAGGAGAGCAGAGTAAAAGGGCAGAATCTGGGAATCTGGAATTGATTGGCTAGGGCTGGGTGTTGCTAGAATAAGTTTAAGATTGTGGGCTGATCGTGCTACAGAAAGTTTCAGCTAGGAATATTGCACCTGTCAACTGCTTTTCAATTCAGAGAATTAATCAAGCTGGCTGTTCAGAGAGTTTTGGAGAATGTTCATTATTTCAGCTATTAATTTTTAAAAGCAGCAAATGTTGCAAGTCAACAGCATCCATAAACATTGATTTACTGTGCAATTTCCCTCATGTTACTGGAAAGGAAGAGAAAGGTTTGTGTGTCTGCTACTGCTTCTGTTCCTTTAGGGCTTTGTGATGTGATGAGCTTTGTCATTTGCATACCCACGGTAAAAGTGACAGACAATGAGGAGCCCTCTTATTTTATACAAAGTAGATTCACCTTCCCTGACCAGCAGTGATAACACTCAAAGTCCATGCTCCTGTAACTCTGATCAGACTGGAGACTGCTGGAGAGAGTCATTGGACACTGGAATGGGCTGCCCGGGGAGGTGGTGGAGTCGCCGTCCCTGGGGCTGTTCAAGGCAGGATTGGACGTGGCACTTGGTGCCATGGTCTAACCTTGAGCTCTGTGGTAAAGGGTTGGACTTGATGATCTGTGAGGTCTCTTCCAACCCTGATAATACTGTGATATTGTGATACTGTGACTTGTCTGCTCATGTTAGGGTCCAAGGGGGCAACCCTCCCTCCCCCCAAACTCAACTGTTCCAGTATATAACTCCTGAACAGGTTTCTAGGAGATTTAAAGGGAAAAACAGACTGGTAGAAGGCAACAAATCTTTGAAATGATTATTAATAATTCAAAAGAAAAGCATAAATCAGCCTTTAAATCTTGGCTATCAGGATAGAGGACATTCCACAGTTCATGAAAGTGCCAATGTTGTTAAAGAAATGGTAGATCTTCTTGGACCTTTATGATCTTAAAACTCTGGATCTGAGGATCACAGATGCACACTAGAATGATGAGAAGGAAAGACCATATCACATTTTTATAGTGTTTGCTCGATGGCTTTGCTGAGGAAAATATTAACTTACTTTAGCCTTTTCATATCTGCAATGTAGTTCAGATTATGAAATGAGTAACATTGTATTTGCTCTGACTGGAGAAATCCAGAGTGTGAAGACCACTATTTGTTTTACAAATCCTTTTTATATTACATATCTAAATATTTCACAGATGAAAAAAGAGATGAGAGGTTGCTCAGAGATCTGGTTGTGGGTGGAGGTGTTTTTTTGGTAGATAAAAGACAGTGTAGAGTAATATTTCCTGAGCAGTTTTTCAGGAGAGAGCCACAAAGAAAGTTGGGCTTCTATGCACCCATTTCCCACACAATATTTTTTACTTCCCATTAAACTCTTATTAATAGCATAAAGTCCTTAAAAAACAGAGAGCTTAGGATATGTTACAAGACCTTTATAGAACCATTTATGTGTCTTAGCTTCAGGCTTTTATATTACTCTTGGGTGGGTATTCAATGACACCAAAATACACCTGTAGGGGGCTTGTGGATTAAGTAATAAGTGGCAGGTCCCCTATTGGGACATTGCTCTTATCATCATCATCTCGATCCTCAAAAATATTCAAGCTGGTAACGATTTTATGCTACCTACTGTGTAAGATTTCAGCTTCAGTGTAACATTTAATAAAGCATTATCTGCAGAGTTCAATGGTGCTGTATCGATAAGAGCTGCCTTTAGAAGACTGTGAGGCTGAGCAGTGGTGGCTACGTAGCACAAACACAGGAAATAATGAAATGAAAACAAGCTACATAATGCACAGAGATAAAATTTCACTGTGGCTAATAAAGAAAAATAATAACAAAAGAGGGGAAAAACATTGTAGAAACAGAATGCAAACAAATAAAGCAATGGCAAAGAAGAAAGGCAAACAAGCAGAGCAAGCTAAGAAATGAATAACAAATAATAAAGCGACAGCAAATAATAAAGCAATAACAAATAATGAACAATAACGAAGCAGCCTTCAGAGGTAATCAAAGTGCAAAAGAAAGGGAAAGAGTGTATTATACAAGAAGCAGATTAGTGCTGTGTGCTCTTGGGATCTGCGACTCAAATTCCTTTCATAAGTAAAACAGGTTAGGGAATATCATTGCCAAAGTTTTGCACATCACAATAAACACCTCGCGGTTTGTTGCGCTAATTGTTCATCAAGAGAGACCTCAGAACGGCTAACCTGTGGATTAACATGCAGGTTCCTGGCAGGAGCACATCAGCTTCTTTGTGTTTGTCTCAGTATTTGCTGACAAAATAGAGGCATAGTAAGTGTTCAAGGAAATCTCTCTGTTAACTTCAGTGATCTTTGGATCAGGAGGAGCTAAAATGTACACAAGAACGGGAAAGTGGGAATCATGGACTTGCTTTTTTGCCCTTGTTGGTTTCCTTCACTTTGCCTTTGGAAGTGACCTCTCTTTAGCACTGGTCAGAAAAAAAGAAAACAAAAGAGGTGGGGGAATTTTCCACTGGCAGATAGAGTTCCTCCAAATTCAAATGGTTTGCAGGGGTGTAAATAGCCAAGTGATACTTTCATGTGGCAAAGCCCAAAGCAGTTTTTTGACATCTTTAGAACAAGAGGGTTTAATTTCTCCTTGAAAATTATTAAGCTTCTATTCTATTATTCCACTGTACATTGTTTCAATCTACTTTGAGATAATTCAAAATCATATTGTGAGAGCATTTGAAACAAAAGGAAACATTATGATTGATCAAAATCAACTTCACAGGCTCACAGGATGTTAGGGGATGGAAGGGACCCAAGGAGATTGTTGAATCCCACCTCCCTGCCAGAGCAGGACAATCCTATCTAACACAAGTTACAGAGGAACACATCCAGACAGGCCTTGAAAGGCTCCAGAGAAGAAGACTCCACAACCTCTCTGGGCAGCCTGTTCCAGTGCTCTGTGACCCTCACAGTAAAGAAGTTCCCCTTGCGTTGAGGTGGAACCTCTTTTGCTGCAACTTACACCCACTGCTTCTTGTCCTATCCCAGGGAGCAGTGAGCAGAGCCTGTCCCCCCCTCCTGGCAGCCCTCAGACACTTATAAACATTTATCAAATCCCCTCTCAGCCTTCTCTTTTCCGGACTAAACAGCCCCAGGTCCCTCAGCCTCTCCTCATAAGCCATGCCCTTCAGTCCCCTCATCATCCTTGGAGCACTCCACTGGACCCTCTCCAGCAGATCCCTGTCCCTCTTCAACTGGGGAGCCCAAACCTGAACATAGTGTTCAAGATGAGGTCTCACTGGGACAGAGTAGAGGGGGAGCAGAACCTCCCTTGATCTGCTGGATACACTCTTCCTAATACACCCCAGGATCCTATTGGCCTTCTTGGCCACAAGGGCACATTGCTGTGCCATGGGTAACTTCCAGTTATTAATTTCAGAATTTCCTTTTGTCAAACAGTATCCTACCCTAAGTTGAAACAGAGATAGATTTGAAAGCTCAGTATGCTGCATGAGCTGTTCTTTGCAATAGACTACTCCTGTTCCTGTGCAGTCTTTAACAATGGTATCTTCAGAGAATAAACATTGAAAAAAAAACCCAACCAAAAAACACCTGGAAAAACATTATGGCACAAATCACCTTCCAGTTATTAATTTCAGAATTTCCTTTTATCAAACAGTATCTCTACCCTAAGTTGAAATAGAGATAGATTTGAAAGCTCAGTATGCTACGTGAGCTGTTCTTTGCGCTAGACTGTTCCTGTTACTGTGCAGTCTTTTAACAAAGGTATCTTCAGAGAATAAACATTGAAAAAAAAACCAACCAAAAAACACCTGGAAAAACATTATGGCACAAATCACCTTCCAGTTATTAATTTCAGAATTTCCTTTTATCAAACAGTATCTCTACCCTAAGTTGAAATAGAGATAGATTTGAAAGCTCAGTATGCTGCATGGGCTGTTCTTTGCAATAGACTCTTCCTGTTACTGTGCAGTCTTTTATCAAAGGTATCTTCAGAGAATAAACATTGAAAAAAAAAAAAAAACAACCAAAAAACACCTGGAAAAACATTATGGCACAAATCAACTTCCAGTTATTAATTTCAGAATTTCCTTTTATCAAACAGTATCTTTACCCTAAGTTGAAATAGATTTGAAAGCTCAGTATGCTGCATGAACTCTTCTTTGCAATAGACTCTTCCTGTGCAGTCTTTTAGCAATGGTATCTTCAGAGAATAAACATTAAAACTACCCCAGAAATACCTGGGAAAACATCGTGGCTCACTCTGTGACCTTGAGGATATGACAAGAGCACACAGAGAAAGGGCAATCTCGAAGGGAGACAGGCAAGGGAGATAGCAGCTTGTGAGTGTTATTCGGCTTTCCATCTGCAAAGAAGTTGTGCATTCTGCTACTGAACAAGCATAGGAAAGAGAGAAAGGAGAGATAAACACTAGCATTTGGCCAATCTCTCACTAACCCAGTGGTCAGAATGTGTCTCAGTTCAGTTTTGATCTGCTCTTTGTGTCTTCCCATGCTACCAGGACAGCCAGAAACAGTTCTCATCTGCAAGCAGAGGCATCTTGCGTGATGCACATGCCACTGGAATGGGCAATGTGTTTGCATGGCTCAGTGAGGGGTCTCAAAGCGAGTTGTTGCATCTCTTTTGTGCTCCATCGATTTCAGCTTTGGGTGGAACTAGTCAGGCTGAAAAATTCCTCCCCTTTTCTACTAAATTCCACAGCTGGAAGTCCAAACTACCTTGTGCACGGCAGCAGCATTAGTATCCTTCAGTTATTGTTGTGAAGGAAAGATCATCATTCAGGGAAAAAAAACCCTTCCAATTGAGATTTTAGCACACTTTTTGTTTTCTGCATCTGAAATGCTATCTTGGCTTCACAAAGCTTACTCTTTTAAGACATTGGATTTTAATGACATAAAAAAGCACTGAGCCAGCTGTCACCGTATTACAAATGTGCATTTGAGAGTAAAACCAATGAGAGTTTGAATCCACCAGGACTAGAGTTATTGCAGAAAAGGTCTAAGGTCTTCTTTCTACACTGCTGACTGTGGAGGCATTATCAGATTGCAGGCAGACATTTTTAAAGTGATGAGGAAGGCCATAATATTGAAATGATCAAATAAATGGTGTTTAGATGATCCTAAGCAGCTCCTGAGAGAGGCTCTTCCTTCTTACTCTTCACTCTCACTGTCTCTGGCAGCTTTCCATTTTGACTTCAACCGTGGCAAACTGTTTACAGCCCTGAGTAAAGGAACCAGCCAGGTAGCTAAGGGCATATTGACCATGCAGTAGAGCACTGGATCCATTTGTGTTAGCTACAAAATAAAGAACAACTCAGAAACAGCTTGTTTGCTTCTGTCTGACCTGAATAGTGAAGTCTATTTTCCTGAGCACAGCCTGGTCCTGCCTATCGCTATGCCAGCATTGCTGCCTGAGGGCCAAACTCCAGCTTGCCAAAGCTTGCACTGTACTAGATGGATTTGTCAACCATGGCTGTGTTGCCAGAGTTGTCTTTGATCTACACCCAAAAGATCCAACGGCCAGGAGTTAGAAGGACAAGGGTTTCTCTTTGTATTTCTAACCAAACCTCTAGCTTCTCCACCACTGAGCTTCTCCTTTAGAGAAACACAAGAAGCCACATGTATCTTTGCTAATCTAACACTCTCTGCAGCTTTGGGTTGTTTTACAGAGTTAGATGACAAAGTGTCGAGGTTAAACGCTGGTTATGCTAAGAACTTTTCTGCTGAACCAAGGTAGTGACCATCCAGGACACATCCAGGGGTAACGCTTAAAATGTCATTGCTGTAAGTCAAGGCTGAGCTTACCAAGGATGGCATTTTACAGAACTACTATGATTATAACATAAACTGGAGTAAAAATAAATGTCATGCAGCATTAACAAAACCAGTTCCTGCTGCCTCAGGGATTCAGCAGGTTAACAGACACATTTTGCAAATGATTAGAACACCAGAACTTTTTATCTGTCTCCCTTTAGGCAGTTGTAGACAGCAACAAAGTCTCCCCTGAGCCTCCTCTTCTGCAGGCTGCACACCCCCAGCTCCCTCAGCCTCTCCTCACAGGGCTGTGCTCCAGGCCTCTCACCTCACAGTGTAAACAGAGTGTATGAATCCACACTCTGTTTAAAGTTCACTTTGAGTCCAAATAAATGGAAGAGGAATCTATCATAGGACTCAAATGAGCAGATGTGTTCAGTCCTAAATTCACGTGCAGTTTAGGGGTGGACTCAAGCCTCGAATGCTGCCCAAATCACAGCTTGTGTTAAGCATTTGTTCATTATGTTGTGTTTTTTATCTTCTTAGTTCTGCATTTTGGCCACAACAACCCCAAGCAGCACTACAGGCTGGGCACAGAGTGGCTGGAAAGCAGCCAGGAAGAAAGGGACCTGGAGGTACTGATAGATAGTAGCTGAAGATGAGCCAGCAGTGTGGCCAAGAGAGCCAATGGCATCCTGGCCTGGATCAGGAGCAGTGTGGCCAGCAGGACAAGGGAGGATATTCTGCCCCTGTGCTCAGCACTGGTCAGGCCACACCTTGAGTCCTGTGTCCACTTCTGGGCTCCTCAATTCAAGAGAGATGTTGAGGTGCTGGAAGGTGTCCAGAGAAGGGCAACAAAGCTGGTGAGAGGCCTGGAACACAAACCCTATGAGGAGAGGCTGAGGGAGCTGGGGATGTGCAGTCTGCAGAAGAGGAGGCTCAGGGGTGACCTCATTGCTGTCTACAGCTACCTGAGGAGAGGTTATAGCCAGGTGGGGGTGGCCTCTTCTGCCAGGCAACCATCAACAGAACAAGGGGACACAGTCTCAAGTTGTGCTGGGGGAGGTCTAGGCTGGCTGTTAGGAGGAAGTTGTTGGCAGAGAGAGTGATTGGCATTGGAATGGGCTGCCCAGGGAGGTGGTGAAGTCACTGTCCCTGGAGGTGTTCAAGCAAAGCCTGGATGAGGCACTTAGTGTCATGGTCTGGTTGACTGGCTAGGGCTGGGTGCTAGGTTGGCCTGGATGATCTTGGAGGTCTCTTCCAACCTGGTTGATTCTATGATTCTATGATATTTTGGAAAATATTCAACCTTTATTTTTCCCTGACTTGAATCAGATCTGAATTACATCAGGGAGTTGAGAAACATTAAAACTGGAGGAAAGTAGATTCTGAAATTAAGGAACTGCTTTACATTGTTTTCTTCTTTTTTTTCTTTTCTATCTTTCTCTTTTTTTTTTTTTTTTGGTGTCTCTGCCTGCAATAGAACAAATTTTGTGCCTTATTCAATTAATGTCCTCATGACAGCCCTCAGAAGTGAAAAGAGTTAAAAACTCACAGGGGAACTGTAACGGTAATGTGTCCTGAGAGATATTCATTTGGCCTCAGCTGTCCATTTTATTCTAAGTGCTAAATGCTTTAATATACATAGACTATCATTTACATAGCAAGTGGCTATGCAACATGAATTATTTATTTTGTGACAAATACCTAATATCCCAATGTACTGTCAAATACAAAGAAGTTCCTTATTTGACCCTCATGTGCAAATTTGCATTATGGAATTCATTATCTTTGCACATGAGTCACATTGAAGCTGTGTGCAGATATCTGCCAGTAGAGCTGCAGATGATCATAGCTCTGACTGAATTGGGATGTTTGCTGTTGTGCCATGCTTGTTGAACAAGGAACTTGGGGTTTAGAGCTTTGTGTCAGAGAAACTGCTCATATATGTAGCAGCTACATTTCTAAGAGTAGGTAAATACCAAACACAAATACTGGCTGCATCTGGAGTATTGTGTCCAGTTTTGCCCCCTCCCCCCCCCTCCCAGTTCAAGATTCACATAGAGCTGCTGAAAGGAGGTTGTAGGCAGATTGGGGTTGGTCTCTTCTTCCAGGTAACCTGTGACACAGGGGGGACGCAGTCTCAAACTGCACCAGGGCAGGATGGATGTTAGGAAGAGAGATGGTGAGATGCTGGAACTTGTCCACAGAAGGACGACAAAGCTGCTGAAAAGCCTGGAACACAAACTCTATGAGGAGAGGCTGAGGGAGCTGGAGTTGTTTAGCCTGGAGAAGAGGAGGCGCAGGGGAGACCTCATTGCTGTCTACAACTACCTGAAGGAAGGCTGTAGCCAGTGGGGTTGGTGTCTTCTGCCAGGCAACCAGCAACAGAACAAGGGGACACAGGCTTAAGTTGTTTTGGGGGAGATATAGGCTGGATGTTAGGAGGAAGTTGTTGCCAGAGAGAGTGGTTGGCATAGGAATGGGCTGCCCGGGGAAGTGGTGAAGTCACCATCCCTGGAGGTGTTCAAGAGAAGACTGGATGAGGTACTTAGTGCCATGGTCTAGTTGACTGGATATGGTTGGGTGATAGGTTGGCCTGGATGACCTTGGAGATCTCTTCCAACCTGATTGATTCTATGATTCTAAGAAGTTCTTCACAGCAAGAGTGATTGGACACCCCCAGCTTTTTTGTAGGCACACTTCAGATACTGGAAGGCCACAAGAAGCTCACCTCAGAGCCTCCTCTTCTCCAGACTCAACAGCCCAAGTCTTTCAGTCTGTCCTCATAGGAGAGCTGCTGCAGCCCTCTGAGCATCCTCGTGGCCCTTCTCTGTATATGCTTCAGCATCTCCACATCCTTCTTGTAATTGGGACTCCAGAACTGGATGCAGTACTCCAGGTGGGGTCTTACCAGAGCACTGTAGAGGACAAGGATCACCTCCCTCGACCTCCTGGCCACACACTTCCTGATGCAACCCAGGATCTGGTCGGCCCTCTGGGCCATTATGATAGCAATAATGGTAGTCTTCAGTGTTAAGTGTATCATAACTGAAGGAAATGTTGAGCTTAGAAACATTACATCTTGGCTCTGAAATTGCAAGATTATACATCAAATGATTTGGGGGTATGACTTAATCAGCGTGCACAACACACAAAGTTAAGGTGTTTATTTGCACAATCTGGAACCACAGAACAAGGTTAAAGTTCTCCTAGAAACAGTCCATCTTATGCTTTGTTATTATTATTATTATCATTTAATTTGTATGCTTAGCCTTTCACTCTGACATTTGAAATGACTTGGAGAGAGAGTAAATAAAACATTTCTGAAACTTGAAAGAGATTTTGCCCAGGATGAAGTCAGAACAGGAAGGTCAGGTTAACTTTTATTGAATCAGTTCAGTTTCCCATCCTTTACTGAGCTAAAAGTTTCTGAAGCTGCTGCCTTCTAGGCTAGCTCAGTGTGAAGGTTTGGGTGTCACCTGCCCCCCCACTTTGGAAAATCACCCAGGCTAAACTCAGCAGCTCTGGAGACTGAATGAAGCTTTATATCTACAGCTCAACACAACATGCAAGCAGATATTTACAATAGATACAGTTATATACAGAAATAGACAAGGTAAAAAGGTAATACAGAAACACAACAGCCCCAGGAGGGGCTCTCAATTGCCCTTCCACCTTCTCCCACCTCCCTCTACCTTGCTCAAGATCTTGCCTTATGCCCAAGGAAAATTGGAGGGTCAGCCAGGGGGGTTAGGAAGCAGATGGATTAGTCACACAGATGGCAGGTTAAGTTAGAGAGAGAGAGTTCAGCCCAAAGCCCAGACAGCAACTCCCTTATCTGTGTGTGTACTTCTTCTTATACATCTCAGTCAGCCTATGAGTGAAGTAGACATCACCATTGTTTCTTTTTCACAGCCTGTAATCTAGTTCTCACCAAAGCATCCTAGCTAGGCTCAAATTAGCACACTCAGTTTAGCATTTCTGCAATTGAGAAGTTGAGAGTACCCCAGGATTTTAGTTCTGGAGGTTAGGAAGTTGGGTACAGTCACAAGCTGAACCGAGCTAGAAGGAATTTATGTCTGTGAAATGAACTGAAAATTAGTGTCGACCCTGAAAAGCTCTTCTGCAGTTGGAGAGTTTGTTTGTCTGCACTTTGGCACATCTTGGATGATGAGAACCTTTGAAGCACAATAGACCAATTACAGACCTGGTGTGAACGGGCACAAAGCCACTGAAACCAGTCGCGTTGCGCCCACTCACCCCAGGTCTGGCTTTGGCACATTGCCTCTGTCAATGGCAAAACAATGTTTTCAGCAGATATCCTGGCAGGAGCTGTGCTGCATGGAAAATGCAGTCATTTAATATGTTTATTTGCATAACAGATCTGAGCTTTGACAGAGTTTGTTGTTCATTAAGCCAGCTCATTCCCTTCCCAAGCAGCAATGAGATGCACATCAGAAAGGATATTTAGAATCGAACATATCTTCTTCTGCTGCTTTTTTGTTGTTGTTGTTGTTGCTATCTTCCCCCTTTCTCTTTCCTCACAAAGAAACAACTTGAATGCTGGGTCAGACCCTTCAGAAAGAAATATTGTGAAAGAGAGAAATATAAGGCCCTGTTCAGATACCTGCTTTCAGTAGTGCTGCCTGCTCTCTGGCTCTCCTGCTGATGCAGTCTGTGATTTGGAAACCATCTGAAAGCAATGAACAGGAGCTCAGCATTTAATCACCTCGAGACCTAAATATGGATTTAGATGGCTAATTTTAGACTTCCATTCTCAAAAATCTTGTCCCAGATTATCAGAAAGGCTGATCATTCCACTGAGATCTTCCAGCGAGAAGGCTTCCTGTAGAAGAAGGAAGATAGAGTATTTCTGTGTGGCAGAGGTTTAAATTCAAGTCTCTTAACTTATGGGACTTAAGGGAAAATGAGGTATTCTGGTGCAGCTGGGGGCAGGCTGCTTAAAGTGGATAGTATATCTGTCTGCTATGTCCAGTTCTGGGCCACATAATTCAAGGAGGACAGAGAAGTGCTTGAGAGAGTCCAGTGCAGAGCCAAAAAGACAGTTAAGGAAGTGGAACATCTCTCTTACAAGGAGAGCCTGAGGGAGCTGGGTCTCAGCTGCTTGGAGAGGAGGGGACTGAGAGGTGACTTTGTGAATGTTTATAGAGATGCAAAGGGTGAGTGCCAGGAGGCTGAAGCCAGGCTCTGCTGGGTGATGCCCGATGCCAGGACAAGAGGCAATGGGTGGAAGCTGAGGCATAGGAAGTTCCATGAAATTATAAGGGGGGATTTCTTCATTGTGAGGGTGACAGAAGACTGGAACAGGCTGCCCATGGGGGTTGTGGAGTCTCCCTCTCTGGAGATATTCAAAACCTGCCTGGATAGGTTCTTGTGTGATCTGTAAACAGGACTCTGGCCAAAATAGCACATCCTCACATTTGCCTTCACACAGTTGTCTCACGAGGAATCTCTTCACCTCAACATGAGGAGAAACTTCTTTGCAGTGAGTGTGACAGAGCACTGAGGCAGGCTGATCAGAGAGATTGCAGAGTCTCCTTCTCTGGAGATGTTCAAAACCCTCTTGGATGCATTTCTGTATGAACTACCCTGGGTGATCCTGCCTTGGCAGGGGGGTTGAACTCAGAAACATAGAAACATTCCAGTTGGAAAAGACCCCCAGGATCATCAAGTCCAACTGTTATCTCTACTCTACAAAGTTCACCCCTAAACCATATCTCCAAGCACCACATCCAAATGACTTTTAAACGCAGCTGGGGTTGGTGATTCAATCAACTCCCTGTGCAGCCCATTCCAATGCCTGACCACTGCTGCTGTGAAAGCCTGTTTCCTGATGTCCAGCCTAAACCCACTCAGTTGAATCTTGAGGCCACTCCCTCTTGTTCTATCACTATTTACCTGTGAGAAGAGCCCCAAGCACCACATCCAAACGACCCTTAAACACCTCCAAGGGTTGGTGACTCAACTACCTCCCTGGGCAGCTCATTCCAATGCCTGAAGACTCTTTCCCTGAAAAAAAAATTCCCAATATCTAGTCTAAACCTACCCAGTTGCAGCTTGAGGCCATTCCCTCTGGTTCTAATGCTATTTCACCATGACAAGAGACCAGCACCAGCACCAGCCACTCCACAGCCTCCTTTCAGGTAGCTGCAGTAGTGCTTTTTCTCCTGCATTGTAAGCAAAATAAAATCAAGTATTTTTTTCTGGAATCAGCTACTCAGTTCCTTCTTGGTTTCATTTGGGGGATCCATAAAAGAACCATCTCTTCCTGAAAAAAGCAAACTGGGACAAGGCCATGAATTTCATTTCCCAAAGCTGCATGTGCACACTGTTAGACTCATGGTCTTTCATATCCATCATGTTCACCAAAGGTCCAGGACCGCAAATGTAAGCTTCAAGTTATACTCTACCTGTTTTTACAGGTGGCCACTTTGGCACATGATGACAAATAACAGCTGCCAGCATAGAACTCAGGGGAAAAAGGTTTATAAGTGTTTCTTAATGTTTCAAAGAACTACAGAATCACAGAAGGTTAGGGGCTGGAAGGGACCTCGAAAGCTCATCCAATCCAATCCCCCCCATGCCAGAGCAGCATCACCTAGAGCAGATCACACAGGAACACATCCAGGCAGCTCTTGAATATCTTCAGAGAGGGAGGCACCACAGCGTCCCTGGGCAGCCTGTTCCTGTTGTGTAGGGAGAAAACAATGATCATGAGAATTCAAGGAATGTTAGGATTTGGTGTTTTTTTTTTTTTTGCTGTTTGGGTTTGGTTTTTTTTTTAATGTAAAGACTGAGAATTCCTGGGGCAACTATTTCTGGAATCAGAAATAGTAAAGAGATACTTAAATGCCTCCAACATATTTCAGATGCATCCATTTGTGAATCTGCTGGCAACTAGGCATGGTGTTTGTAAACTTGGCAATGTCAATATTTAGGTTAGAGGGTTTATCTTCCACTTTTTCAACCAGCAAAAAGGCTGTGTGTGCCATCAAAGTGAAGGGATTAATGAATTCAGTTCCTAAATGGAAGTCTTATTTCTAGACCTAAAGATTAGGAATGGTTTGTCGATTGGCATGGAGGGCTTTTGATCTTGTCCTGCCATTGGGCATCACCCAGCAGAGCCTCTTGGCATTGCCAGGAACGCCTTCCACTAGAACAGGCTTCTCAAGGCTTCATCCAGCCTGGCCCTCAAAACCTCCAGGGAGGGGATATCCATGACCTCTCTGGGCAGCCTATTCCAGTGTCTCACTACCTTCATTGTAAAGATTTTCCTCCTAATATCCACTGTAGATCTTTCCTCCTCAAGTTTCAGTCCGTTCCCTCTTATCCTGTTATTGCAAGCTTTCATACTTTCCAGTTTTCTTCAGCATCTCCAAACTCAGCATCCAGCACCCCTCCTATTCACCCAGACACTGGAGAAAGGAGTGTGCTTACCTGCCTTCATTATCCAGAAACACAAAACTACTGCTTTTCCTGAGCACTTCACTAGTGGGAGAGAGGCAGAAGGGAGGAGAGAAGGCATCAGAATCAGAGTCAAAAGTACTGTCCCTGATCACATCATCAGCCGACCGCTCCAAGGAGCCCTCATCCTCCCCTGGCTCCGGTCTGCAGTGCAGACTCTCCTCCATCCTCTCCACCAACAGCTCTGATCTGTTCTGCTTCTCCTGAGAGCTGATTGTTGGCAGGATTCCTGAGTCACTGTGGGCAGACATTATTGAAAATGAACACTTTCATTTCCTGGTAAGCATGAGACAAATAAAACCAGCAAAGTGCTCATTATACATCACACTTGCATTTCCCATTTAATTCAATGGTGTCTTCCCTCTTCCTTTACTGCATCATTGTAGATTTCTCTTACCTTTTACCAGCTCCATTCTTAATGGATATATTAAGATAAATTGAGGAACTGCATCTAATTTCTATTTACATTTCTATTACACTGGAGTCATCTCTTTCTGATGTGAAATTAAGCGGCTACTCTAGAATCAAGCTACGTACTCAGGTCTTTGAGGAAATTTGGAACTCTGTGTGCTAATGATTTATTAATGATCACAAAAGATTTCTCTTCTACCTTAGCACTTTCTGTTGCATTAGAGTTGTGATGCTCAGCCCAAGCTGGGGGTTGAAAGGTGACACTTAGGTGAACTTTCTACTGACTATGAAAGAGGAACTGGATTACTTTAGAAGCCCTTTCATAAGAAGGCATTCTTTCTCTCCTCTGGTCTCCAGTAATTCATGATGGAGCTTACTGCAAAATGTGCCTTTTGAGAGTTGGAGTGCTATTTAGGGGAAAATACAGTGTGGAGTAGAATTATAATCCATGTTGATTCTGCCAGTTCCTGATTTGCCTGAGATGTGATCACAGTTGGAGAAAGGGTGCTGCTGCTGCTTGAATTGATTACATAACCTTGCTTTATTGTGCTTTAAAGCGTAGGTCAATGCTATGCAAGGATACTCTTTGATGTGAAGTGTTTAAATCAAAAGTGAAAATGAATAAATAATTAAACTGTCTGTGTAATTTTTAACTCCTGAGCATGACCTGAAAACTAAAATAAGTTTTTTTCTGCTTTGCTGGGGAGAAGAATATGTAGTAAGGTCCAAACATAATTCATAGAATCACAGAAGCATGTAATCATGGAATGCATTGAGTTGGAAGGGATTTATTAAAGGTCATCTAGTCCAACACCTCTGCAGTAAGCAGGGACATCACCAGCTAGATCAGCTTGCTCAGAGCCCCGTGAAACCTGACCTTAAATGTCTGCAGAGAGAGAGTCTGCACCACGGACAAACTGTTGCGGTGTTTCACCACCTTCACAGTAAAGAATTTATTTAGGATTTCCAACCTATATTACCCTTCTCTAGTTTAAAGCCATTACCTCTTGCCCTGATGCTACATGCCTTTGTAAACAGTCCTTCCTCTGTTTTCTGATAGGACCCCTTTGGGCAGTGGCAGGCTGCTATGAAATCTCCCCCCAAGCCTTATCTTCTCTAGGTTGAACAACCGCAGCTCTCAGCCTGTCACAGGATCACAGGATGTCAGGGGTTAGAAGGGACCTCTCAAGATCATTGTGCTAGTTTGAGGCAGGGTAGAATGTTTTGGTGAGAAGAACTAGATTACAGGCTGTGCAAAGAAAACAATGGTGATGTCTACTCCCCTCAGAAGTCTTGCTAAGGAGTTTGGGAAGAAGAAATGAAAACATTAGATAGCACTCTCACCATTTTTCACTCACTCTGGCTGGGCTGCTGACTGAGCTGCATCTCCCTAACCTCACCTTCCATTTGGCCTAACCTACCTTTGCTTCTTAACCTCTTGGCCGAACCTCTATTCTTCCTTGGGACAGGGGTAAGGTTGAGAGGGGCAGGGGGAAGGTGCAGGGGTGGTTGAGAGCCCCTCCTGGGGACTCAGGTTTCTGGGAGGGGAGTTGTGTTTCTGTATTACCTTTTACCTTGTATATTTCTGTATATAACTGTATATACTGTAAATATCTGCTTGTACATCGTGCTAGCTGTAAATAAATAGCTTCATTTATATTCTCAGAGCTGGCCGAGGCTAGTCTGGGTATTACTAAAGTGTGTGGGGGAGGGGAACACCCAAACCATCACAATCATTGAGCCCAAGACCCCTGCAGAGTACAACCATAGAATCTATCACGGGTTGTACAGGAACACATCCACACAGGTCTTGAAAGTCTGCAGAGAAGGAGGCTCCACAACCTCTGTGGGCAGCCTGTTCCAGGGCTCTGGGATCCTTACAGGAAAGAAGTTCTTCCTCATGTGTCTTCATAGAAGAGGTGCTCCAGCTCTCTGATTAATTTTGTGGCCATTCTTTCGACCCTCTCCATCAAGATCACACCAATGTGCATGGTTGTTAATATTTAAAGTAGAACAAAGCATCTATTGTGCCATGACAAGATTCTGGTATCTCTTTGAGCAAAAAGCAGACCAGAGAGTACATTTTTAGGCATGGACAAGGTAATTTTTATACCTTTGCATTCTTTTCATGTTAACTATGAAAAAAAATGTAATATACCAAAATGAAAATTGGGCTTTTAAAGACATTTAGATACAAACATAACAGTGTTCACTCTGCCAGTTGTACTGACGATGTTATCTCACCTGTAGTGCAATAAACTGAAACTGACTTTAAGATTCGGAGAAAATCAGTGTTTTGTGCTGCAGAAAAAGAAAGAGGTTGAGAAAGAAAAGAGTTCTGTGCATCAGAACTTACATTAAACATGAGTTTTCTACTTTATAATATGGTTGATATCCTTTTTTCTTTCCCTCCTCTTTGAAATGTGGTTTGCTAAATGTCCGTTGTCAGCTGGTGCTGGTTCCTGCTGTATATTTTATCACTGTTCTGTTGGGAGGAATGCTGCAAAATAGGGATTCATTTGGCTGCTTAGTTTTCAATTAAATGGTGCAATATCAGCTGCAATATCACAGGCAGGGGGATAGTCTAGATAAAGCACTGATCAAAAATGTGCCGCTCTGAACAGACCATGTAAGCCAGATGCTGTGAATAAATGTTCTCTTTTCACAGCCAGTTAAATCTGCACTTGTACTGCTGGGGGGAAAAAAAGGCTGTACAGGAAATTCTAGATGTGGGAAGCTGACCCTAGATAATTTTTGGTTTAATTGTAATGCAGATATACAAAAGCATGTTTGGTTTAAGATTCCTATGTAGAAGAAAGCAAGGTTATATGTTTTATAAACAACTGAGAGGCAAAAGATGAGGAAGGTCTATCAAAATGTTTGGGAAAGAAGAAATTGTCTGTTGCAAGCAGCCCATCAGGCTGAATTTTGAGTCTCTAGGGACTTATTAGTCAGTACAGACCTCCTTAACGACCTCTATAAATATGTCAGTCATAAATTCCCCAGATATTTAAACCAGGAACTGTAATATTCCTCTTGTGTGGAAACAACTCTCCTTTACTTCTAGCTAATTCTATGGAGTAGTGACATGATTCTCTATGAAGATATTTCTTCATCTTCTACTTTTCTCTTCCTTCTTCTTCTCGTCTTCCTCTTCTTCTTCTTCTTCTTCTTCTTCTTCTTCCTCATCTCTTCTTCATCATCTCTTCTTTCTTCTTCTTTTCTTCTTCTCTTCTTCGTTCTTTTCTTCTTCTTCTTCTTCTTCTCCTTCTCCTTCTCCTTCTCCTACCTTCCTTCTCCTTCTCCTTCTTCTCCTTCTCCTTCTCCTTCTCCTTCCTCCTTCTCCTTCTCATTCTCCTTCTCCTTCCTCTTCTTCCTTCTCCTCTCCTTTCCCTCTCTCTCCTTCTCCTTCTCCTTCTCTTCTACCTTCTCCTTCTACTTCCTTCTTCTTCTTCTTCATCTCCTCCTCCTTCTTCACCTCCTCCTATCTCCTCCTTCTCCCTTTCTCCCTTCTTCCTCTTCTTCCTCTTCCTCCTATTATTATCATCATTATTATTATGTAAGAATAAATAATATATAATTAAATATATAATAATAATATAGAATCATAGAATTATAGAGTCACCAGGTTGGAAAAGACCTCCAAGATCATCCAGTCCAACCTATCCAATCAACTAGACCATGGCACTAAGTGCCTCATCCAGGCTTTTCTTGAACACCTCCAGGGACAGTGACTTCACCACCTCCCTGGGCAGCCCTGTTCTGTTGGGAGGAATGCTGCAAAATAGGGATTCATCCATAATATAATAATAAATATAATTATTATTATTATAATAACTGTAATAAGAATAATAATGTAATAAAATATTAGTTTACATACAATATATAATGATATATTGTCGAACACAATTTGATAATCATATAATAGCTATATAATAGATCATGAATAATTAATAGTATAATGTAATATCAATTATATTGATAATAATTAATAACAATATTATAATGCAATAGTAATAATATATGAATATATCACATATACTAAATGTATCACACATAATATAACATATAATATATATGCGATATGCAATATACAATTATATAAATATGCTATATTCCATACATTGGAATAATATATAGAGGTAATAAATTATGAGCATTATGATTAATAATAAATAGTAAAACTATTAAAATAATCTAACTCCAGGGGGAGCTGTGAAAAAAGACACTGGGCCCATACCACCTGGAGTGAGTGAGCATGTGAGAGAGTGAGTGAGTGTGCGAGTGGGAGAAGACTCATATCCAACCTGGAAACAGCAGCTCAGGAATCCTCTTTCCACCACTGTCACCAACCATGCCATGCCTTAAGTTTTGCCTGGTATAAGAAGAAAAGACTCTCCAGAAGGACTCCACTGAAGACATTACTCACTGGAGACATCCCTGGGCAATACAAACTGAAAAGAATTTGGACTTTGCAAATCCTTTCTCCCCCTGTCAGCTCTGGCCAGTGGTGATATAATCCCTTTCCTGCTCTTCCCCTCTCTTCTCTTTCTCCATTTTCCCCTTTCTCTCTCTCCTTTGCTCTCTTTCTCTGTTCTGTTCACTTTATCCTTTAATAAACAGTCATGCTTTTGATATTTGGTCTGATTTGTACCTTAATTCCACAACGCAGAGATATATAAGAACAAATCCCTCTCCTCTGGACCGAGACATTTTTAGTCTCTCTCCTCCAGACTGAGATAGCATCCCTCATTATGCTGTGTCTCCCACACACTTGCATTATCACCCACATCAGTTATATGAAGGAAGAGATGTTTTACCAGGAGTTTGTACATCTTCTCTCAGCAGGTAGTGACCCATGTACTGTGTAGCCTGCAGTGAAAGACACATCACCTGCAGTGATGTGACACACATAAGGGAGGTCTGCTGCTTATGCCATTCAAACGAGGGATCATGTTAGCCCTTTCTATAGCAATTCACTTTACTGTGAAGCTTTCTGGACCAAAAGTCTTTACATGATTCTGCATTACTCTGTGCTAATTCAGCATTAGAGTCACAATCTTTAACTCAGTGCACAGGATGCTGAAAATCTCAACACTTTTCTGGTTCATTTTGAGTAATGACTGTTTGGCTGTGTCTGACTTTCCTCATAGCAGCTTGCATGCTGCTGTGTTTTGAACCTGTAGATTGGAATCAGGTCTGATAACATATCAGTGTTTTGACTACTGTTCAACAGTGCTTTTGCATCATCAAGGCGTTATTTCTCCCTCCACCAGCCAGTGAACAACATAGGGGAGCAAAAGAAATTGAGAGGGGATTCACCCTGAACAGCTGACTTAAACTGACCAAAAGGATATTGCATGCCACTTGTGGGCTCAGCAGTACAGCTGAGAGGGGGACACAGTCTCAAGTTGTACCAGGGGAGGTCTAGGCTGGATGTTAGGAGGAAGTTGTTGGCAGAGAGAGTGATTGGCATTGGAATGGGCTGCACAGGGAGGTGGTGGAGTTGCCATCCCTGGAGGTGTTCAAGACTGGCTGAGGCACTTAGTGCCATGGTCTGGTTGACTGGACAGGACTGGGTGCTAAGTTGGCCTGGATGATCTTGGAGGTCTCTTCCAACCTGGTTAATTCTATGAGTCTATGATCCTATCAAATCCAACCTATTACCTAACACCATCTAATCAACTAAATCATGGCACCAAGTGCCACATCCAATCTCTTTTTAATCACTTCCAGGGATGGTAACTCCATCACCTCCCTGGGCAGCCCATTCCAATGACCCATTGCTGTTTCTGTGAAGTGTCATGGTCTAGTTGATTGGACAGGGCTGGGTGATAGGTTGGACTGGATGATCTCTGAGGTGTCTTCCAATCTGGCTGATTCTATGATTCTATGATATACAGATAAATAGGGCTGGTGCAGTTCCCCCAGAGAGGATACAATGAGTAAGGAGATGTCAGAGGAACTGGCATATGAAAATAAATGATTTTATTCAGTAGCCCAGCATAGAGAAGCTACTGAATTGCTGGCCTACAGTAGTATGAATTGGAAGGTTACACTACAACGTCTCTAGCAGCTTCAGCAAACTTAATGTAAGCACCGAGGCAGCTTCTCCACAGATTACGTCCCGAAAGAAACCATTTTCTAAGTGCCTGTTGCAGGCACTGAAGGCTTTACAAATTGCAGTATGTTCAGCTCAAATTGTTCCAATCAATGGAGCATTTTTCTTATGCACTGTCAAGCTTCTACTGTAATTACAGTCCACATTGCAGTTGTAGTGCTTTTCTCGTCCGCCTATAAAATCAGAGCCCTCCAATACCATCTCCCTGTGATTTCATAAACATTCATCACAGGTTTCTTTGCTATTGGCTGTCCCCAAGGACTTTAAGCCTTGTGCTGTTCAATGCTCCTGCCCAGTGGCACAGCTCAGAGGCACTGCAGTTTATTGACATTTCTCTTTCCTCTCATGCAGCCCTGCTCTGCAACATTTGCTCTGTCAATTACATTTGTTTTGGTATTCATATTCAATTCTATCTCTGTGTGACTTTAATTGTATTTTGCTAAATTAAAGAGGCATTATAAAGTTGTTAGCCTTTGATTTTGCAGCTTTAATTTCATTTTTTTTTCCTTTTCTGTAATCTTTGGAGCACACTGGATTATCAATTAGCATAATAAAACAGTCACTGTGGAATTTAGTAACAGTACTGGGTAGTCTGTGAAGTGAAGCAGCCTGTTTAATGGTAGTAGCATGGTAATAGAATCATAGAATCAGTCAGGGTTGGAAGGGACCACAAGGATCAGCTAGTTCCAACCCCCCTGCCATAGGCAGGGACACCCTACCCTAGATCAGGCTGCCCACAGCCTCATTCAGTCAGGCCTTAAACATCTCCAGGGATGAGACCTCAACCACCTCCCTGGGCAATCCATTCCAGGCTCTCACCGCTCTCATGTTGAATATAACAACATGTAAGGTCTCACCACTCTCATGGTGAATATAACAGCATGCAAGGTCTCACCACTCTCATGGTGAATATAACAGCATGAAGGGTCTCACCACTCTCATGGTGAATATAACAGCATGCAAGGTCTCACCACTCTCATGGTGAATATAACAGCATGCAGGGTCTCACCACTCTCATGGTGAATATAACAGCTTAGTCCCACCACCAATGGTCTCACCACTCTCATGGTGAATATAACAGCATGCAGGGTCTCACCACTCTCATGGTGAATATAACAGCATGCAAGGTCTCACCACTCTCATGGTGAATATAACAGCATGAAGGGTGTCACCACTCTCATGGTGAATATAACAGCATGCAGGGTCTCACCACTCTCATGGTGAATATAACAGCATGCAAGGGTCTCACCACTCTCATGGTGAATATAACAGCATTGCAGGGTCTCACCACTCTCATGGTGAATATAACAGCATGCAAGGTCTCACCACTTCATGGGTGAAATATAACAGCATGCAAGGGTCTCACCACTCTCATGGTGAATTAACAGCATGCAGGGTGTCACCACTCTCATGGTGAATATAACAGCATGAAGGGTCTCACCACTCTCATGGTGAATATAACAGCATGCAGGGTCTCACCACTCTCATGGTGAATATAACAGCATGCAAGGTCTCACCACTCTCATGGTGAATATAACAGCATGCAAGGTCTCACCACTCATGGTGAATATAATAGTATGTGCACTAAGTAAGGCAGTCAGAATTCTACTCTACACTTCCATAGTATCTCTATAGATGAATTAAAGGATTCTGAGCTAATTTTTTTAGGGGGTTGTTTCCAGTAGTGGTGCCCTCCTCTTGAACATTTGACTCTGAAGTCATAAGAAATTGTCAAGATTTTAATTCTTTAAATATTGTCTTCATTTCAGAAGCTGCATTCACTGTGTGGTATTTTGAGGGAAAGGGCTAAGAGTCATTTTCTCCTCTTCAGTACCAGATAAGCTTGTAGCCCAAGTTGGGTAACACTGGTTTTGGTAAGCTGAATAAATTCAGTTGAGACTTTAGCACTGTCTTAGAGAGCTCCTTTCTAAATGTGTTGGTTTGAGGCTAATTTTTACTGAGAGAAATTAAATCCTTAGCTGTGAGAAGAAAGAAAAAAACCCAACAGTAACCTATATCACCATCCTTCTGCTGAGACATGCACCTAGTCAAAATATAGATAAGACACTCACTTCTCACACACTGCTCAGCTCTCACTTTGGGCTGTGCCTTCTTTCTGGCTGGCTGCTCTCTGTGGCTGATTCTGCCTTTAACTCTCGAATCCGCCTAACCCCTTTTCCCTCTGCCTTTAAGTCTCTAATCCACCTTACCCCCTTTTCCTCTAACCTCCTTGCTGTCTTATTTGACATCTCACCTCAGATCTCTAGATTTATCATGTGAGATATCCATGGGTTGATCTGGTTATTTCTGAAGGGAGGGAAAGAGGAAGGGGGAAGGTGATTTGGGTCAGTAGTCCTGGGGACTCTGACAGTTTCTGGGAGGGGTATTGTGTTTCTGTGTTACTTTTGTTTGGTATGTAACTGCATAGATCTGTGTATATCTGCTTGTATATTGTGCTAAGCTATAAATATAGCTTCATTCCTTAATTTCCAGCCATCTGAGCCAAACCTGGGTGATTTTCCTAAGTGTGTGTGTGGGTAACTCCCAAACCATCACACTAAACAATGATCTCTGCTCTTGTTTAGGGCCTTAGAATTTGCCTCGTTCTGATGGTCAAGACATCCTAGACTGCTGTTTGTGATACTTGCCTTGGGGAAACTGATAATCTTTGTGCTTTTCTCGTAGCTTCTGTGTTAATTCTCTGGAATGATCTGCTTTTTATAGGGAGGGCACTTCTCCTGGTGCATATTATGCATTCCCTAAGCACACAGCAGGAAAATTAGACAGAAAAAATACCTAGTTCTTCTCTCTAGGTCTGTCTACTTAGACAGCAGTGAGGTCAGCTCTATTAAGTGCCAGGATTCTAAGCTCCTACACTTTTCTTAATGTCACATTTCTTAACCAAGAATGACTATTTGAGCAAATTTAGCTCTTAGCATTATCCAAAAACCAGGAGGAAGAGAGAAGATAATAGAGCTTTAAGTCCCTCTGTAGGACTCCAAATTGTTATTGTATTCAGTGCTTTTTTAATTAAATATAGAGCTTGCCACATAAAATATATGTTTCTAAACATCTTCTAGGGGCAGCTGACTAAAGGAATAGATACCAATAACTGCTCCTTCAGTTTTCTAAATGACCATGACAAAAAGACAATTGTAATAACCTAACAATTTAGAATCATAGACAAAGCAGGTTGGAAGAGACCTCCAAGATCATCCAGGCCAACCTAGCACCCAGCCCTAGACAATCAACCAGACCATGGCACTAAGTGCCTCAGCCAGGCTTTGCTTGAACACCTCCAGGAACAAGGACTTCACCACCTCCCTGGGCAGCCCATTCCAATGCCAGTCACTCTCTCTGCCAACAACTTCCTCCTAACATCCAGCCTAGACCTCCTCTGGCACGACTTGAGACTGTGTCCCCTTGTTCTGTTGCTGGTTGTCTGGCAGAAGAGACCAACCCCCACCTGGCTACAGCCTCCCTTCAGGCAATTGTAGACAGCAATGAGGTCTGCCCTGAGCCTCCTCTTCTGCAGGCTGCACACCCCCAGCTCCCTCAGCCTCTCCTCACAGAGCTGTGCTCCAGGCCCCTCACCAGCTTTGTTGCCCTTCTCTGGACACATTCCAGTACCTCAACATCTCTCTTGAACTGAGGGGCCCAGAACTGGGCACAGTACTCAAGGTGTGGCCTGGCCAGTACTGAGTACAAAGGAGGAATAACCTCCACTGCCACCCTTTTCTTCTATAAAAGGAAAACTTTCTGAGAACGACAAAATTGATGAGCTGAGATCCCCTGATGTCCTCCAGCCTGCTGTCAGTCCTGCTGAGCCATTTCCCTGGTGATTTTGGGGTGAGTCCAATGCTAAGGGACTGGAGAAATTGGCCACTGGCACCACAACACAGTTGGCAGAGATGCACCTCCCTCCGACAGGTCTCCCTAGACAGAAGCACAGGGCTGGCTAGAGAGGACGAAGCCTGTACTGCATATACGAAAATAGGAGAGAGAAGAGGTGAATGAGAGATGCTCTTCTGAAATATTGACATTAAAACATGCCAGTTGTTTCCCCTCTTCTGTTAACACCAAAGCTGATCTTAACAGGCTGCATTCCAGACATAATGTGCTTTCTATTTGTATGCAATGCAGATGTGCACTATAAACTACTGCAAATAATTTAGGTAATTGGCAAACCACAGGGGCACTTACCCTGTCACTGGCCTATTTTAGGCTGGCTCATCATCACCATTCTAATTGATGACAGGTCTCCAGGGTTTTTCACTTTGCCAGCTGTAAGACAAGGAATACTAATAAAGTATTCTGGCAGTGGAGATGTTGTTAACCGTTCCCAGCCTTCGTCTGTGAGCAATGAGATCCGCCCACCCCTACCCCTGCTGCTAAAGCACAAGGATGTGGTGAGAACTCTTCAACATGAGAGCACTGCCTTTTCTTCAGCACTCCAGCCCCTCTAATTACCTAATACTACCACAGCCTTCTCAGCATCATGTTGCACCCTCAACGTGTTGTTATTAAAACTAATGTCATCGACTAATGCCATTTGGAGGCTCAGGGCAGAGCTCATTGCTGTCTACTACTACCTGGAGGGAGGTTGTAGCCAGGTGGGGGGTGGCCTATTCTGCCAGGCAACAGTCAACAGAACAAGGGGACAGAGTCTCAAGTTGTGCCAGGGGAGGTCTAGGCTGGATGTTAGGAGGAAGTGTTGGCAGAGAGAGTGATTGGCATTGGAATGGGCTGCCCAGGGAGGTGGTGGAGTCACCATCCCTGCAGGTGTGAAGCAAAGCCTGGCTGAGGCACATAGTGCCATGGTCTGGTTGATTGGACAGGGCTGGGTGCTAGGTTGGCCTGGATGATCTTGGAAGTCTCTTCCAACCTGATTGATTCTATGATTCTATGATTCAATTTAACTGACATCCTTAGTGCAATAACAAAATTTTCTCATACACATATATATATATAAATAGAAACTAAAATTGCTTCTATTTACTGTTTTCCACCATCCTGTTCCCTGGATGCTCAGCACTATGAAATATTAATTACAGGATTAAATTATTAATCCTCCAATTATTAATTGGAGAACATATAGTGTGCTTGTTTGAGCCTAGATGGGATATTTTGGTGAGAAGAATTAGATGTTAGGCTGTGAAAAGGAGATGACAGGGATGTCTGCTTCACTCATAGGCTTGTTGAGATGCATAAAAACAAGAACACAAATGTAGATAACAGAGTTTGCTCTCTGGCTTTGCTACCTCCCTTCTCTCTCTAACCTGCTGTATATGTGACTAATCTCTCTGCTTCCTGGCTGATCCTCCAAACTCACCTTGAATATAAGGCAAAGACTGGGATAAGGTAGAGGGTTGGAAAGGAGGTGGAAGGGTGGTTGGGAGACCCTCCTGGGGACTCAGGTTCCTGGGAGGGCTGTTGTGTTTCTGTATTCCTTTTTAACTTGTCTATTTCTGTCTATAGCTGTAAATATTGTAAGTACCTGCTTGTATGTTGTGCTAAGCTGTAAATATAAAACTTCATTCTTTAGTTTCCAACTGCTGAGTATAGTCTGGGTGATTTTCTTAAGTGGGGGGGTGGGTAACACCTAAACTATCACACATATATATATATATATATATGCTCTGCTGTAGTTTGTTTTTTTTATTTCACAGGTTCACCACAGAAGACAAAGCCTGGCCTAAATTATTTCACAATCTGACTGGAACACAGACAACTGCACTTGAGTCCACTGTACAGTATGCAGAGGCAGAGAAGTCACAGGGCTGCAACAAGCAAAGGGCTCAGATCCATAAATTCCTGCATCTGCAGTCAGGTTTCTGCTGCCCTGTAGTGAAAATGCAGTGGAGACATAGGAAGCATCAAATGCCTTCATAGAATCATAGAATCAGTCAGGGTTGGAAGGGACCACAACAATCATCCAGTTCCAACCCCCCTGCCATGCCCAGGAACACCCTAGCCTAGATCAGGCTGGCCACAGCCTCATCCAGCCTGGCCTTAAACACATCCAGGGATGGGGCCTCAACCACCTCCCTGGGCAACCCATTTCAGCCTCTCACCACTCTCATGCTCAACAACTTCCTCCTCACGGCCAGTTTGAACCTACCCACCTCCAGTTTTGCTCCATTCCCCCCAGTCCTGTCGCTTCCTGATAGCCTGAAAGGTCCCTCCCCAGCATTTTTGTAGCCCCCCTTCAGATACTGGAAGGCCACAAGAAGGTCACCTTGGAGCCTCCTCTGTTCCAAACTGAACAGCTCTGACTCTTTCAGTCTGTCCTCACAGCAGAGCTGCTGCAGCCCTCTGAGCATCCCAGTGGCACTTCTCTGGTCACATCCTTCTTGTAATGGGGACTCCAGAACTGGATGCAGTACTCCAGGTGAGGTCTCAGCAGAGCAGAGGAGAGGGGAAGAATCTCCTCCCTCAACCTGCTGGCCACACTTCTCCTGCTGCAGCCCAGGCTCTGGTTGCTTTCTGGGCTGCAAGTGCACACTGCTGGCTCCTGTTGAGCTTCTCATCTGCCAGGACTCCCAAGTCCCTCTCCTCAGGGTTGCTCTTAAACATTAAATCTTGAATACCAGATCTTTAAAACCAAACCACCTCACACAGGTGAACAGAGTCAGTGCTGGTCAACACCAAACACTATGCACAGTTGTGTACAACACAAATGAGTGCATGTCACTGTTTTTGGCTTGGCTCATAGCTTTAGTTAGTCTCTATGTCCCCTCCTAAGAGAAGGCAGTAGAAGTGGCTAGTGTCAGACTTTTGTGTCCCACTGTAGAACTAGAAGGCTCTCACTTATGGCTCTGTTTTGTAGCCCTGCCCTTCCTCATGCTGATAGGGGTCACATTACCACTCTTCATCTTCTGCACTATTAATGAGTGCCTCTATCACTATTCACCAGGAGAGTCAAAGGAAATGAGGTGCTTTAAATACTGCTGTCCTTTCACAATCTGACTTCAGTGGCTACCCCAAGATCAAACAATTAACCTGTGTAAGCATTTTCCTTCAGTGGATGTCCACCCTCTATTCAAACTATAGCCTCATCACCCACCTTGCACCACAACTTGGTATATATCTTCAGTCAATGTAAGGTATTCTACTGGTGAAAGAGGTAATTCTGCCTCCTGCTTGATCCTTTCTTCTTCCTTTTACCAGTGTGAGGACTGGAATGACCATATGGTCAGCTTAGAGAAATGGCTGCAGCTCAACTGATTAGAATAAAAGAGGTCTGATCTGGCACAATGTAGGGGGCTCAGAAAATCCACTTCAAACCCAGCACAGGAATACAAAGCCAGATAAATGTTTCATCTAGAGGAGTATGGGTGCAAACTCCCAGTCTTGTCTGTGCAGTATACCACCTCATCACATCTTTTGCTGTGCTCAGAAGAAGAAATTCATGCTTTCCACCTGTTTCATCTTGAATCAGGGTAGTAATTTGTACTAAGGTTTGGATGTGGAATTGCAAGACACAGGAGACCCAGCCTTGACCACAGTTCTTGAAGCTTTTGATATGCTAAGAATACTTTCTTCATGGCTAGTCAAAGTAAAAAATGTTTTCATTTCAAGTCAGCTAAAACTCCAGCAAAAGGCAGAAACCTTTTGTTGACCACTGAAATAATTCTCAGCACTCTGGTCCTCTGAAGCATTTATTATGCCAGTGGTCTCAAATACATGGATGAAATTCATGCTAACACCAGAGATCTTATGGGTAGAAATATACTCCTGGTCTGAAGATATTCATCAAAGTCACTTTTAGAGGCAATGAAGGAAAGTAGCTCATTCCATTCTGAAAGAAACTTTTAAGGGTATAGTTGAAAACACATCTTAAAAGCTCCTACTTCTTCCTGTTTGCTATAGTAACAGTTAAAACAGTTACCTTGGCATTGTCCTGCTGACACTAGGTGAGATAAAGCTCATCCAGAGAAGGGCACCAAGGCTGGTGAGGAGGCTGGAGGACAGCCTTACGAGGAGTGGATGAGGGAGCTGGGGGTGTTTGGCCTGGAGAAAAGAAGTCTCAGGGCAGACCTTACTGCTCTACAACTGCCTGAAAAGATGTTGTAGCCAGATGGGAGTTGGTCTCCTCTCCCAGGCAACCAGTGACAGAAGAAGAGGACACAGTCTCAGGTTGTGTCAGAGGAGGTCTAGGCTGGATGTTAGGAGGAAGTTGTTGTCAGAGAGAGTGATTGGCATTGGAATGGGCTGCCCAGGGAGGTGGTGGAGTCACCATCCCTGGAAGTGTTTAAAAAGAGACTGGATGAGGCACTTAGTGCCATGATTTAGTTGATTAGATGGTGTTGTGTAATAGGTTGGACTTCATAGAATCATAGAATCAAGCAGGTTGGAAGAGAACTCCAAGATCACCCAGTCCCACCTAGCACCCAGCCCTAGCCAATCAACTGGACCATGGCACTAAGTGCCTCATCCAGGCTTTGCTTGAACACCTCCAGCGATGGTGACTCCACCACCTCCCTGGGCAGCCCATTCCAATGCCAATCACTCTCTCTGGCAACAACTTCCTCCTAACATCCAGCCTAGACCTGCCCCCACCACAACTTGAGACTGTGTCCCCTTGTTCTGTTGCTGGCTGCCTCAGAGAAGAGGCCACCCCCCACCTGGCTACAGCCTCCCTTCAGATAGTTGAGCATAAGCATACTTCTAAATTTGATTTAGAAAACCAGTTAAAAAAACCCCTCTGCTTCTGCTTCCATGCTTGATGCTCTAAAGGACTGAATTTAGTCCTGTTTCAGTACTGTAGCCTGAAGACCACCCATGTGATAAAGAAATCCTCTGAATCACTCAGCCTGTCAGCGGTAATTGGTGCAGGAAAAGGAAAGGAGTAAGTGTTGGTTGTACTTAGCACTTTTCTAAATCAGACCTGAAAGGAGAAAAGTGTTAGTGAAAGGGGAGAGTATAGAAGGGAATGTTATTTTATTCATTAAAAATAAATGTCTGGAGTTTAAACATGTCGACAGGCTAAAGCTCTGTTCTGTGAGGCAGCAAAGTGCCCTTGAAGCCCTTTGAAGTTAGTGGTAGGTGGTGCAACTCAGCACTCTGCAGAACTGAACCCAAGCATCCTCCTGAAGGAAAGTCACAAAGAAGAAGGATGCCTATGGGGTTTGAGTTGAACTCTACTTCCATCCCACTCTTCTGTCTCCCTAAATCTAGGTCTGTCTAGATGTGTGTGGTGATTTCATCTGAATGTATTATGTTGTGGCAAAAGACTTAGTGTGCAGTTTAGCATAGCATCTTTTGGTTCAAATGGAAGAGTATCTTAGAGATACTCTGTTGTTATTCAATTGGAGAGGGAATGAGGCAATGCTTGTCCAATCCAAGCTGTTTCCTATGTACTTCAGTCTTGCCAGATCCTGGATTTGGCAGGCATTCTTGAAAATAGAAGGAACTACTGTAAGTAAAGGGAAGGTGGAATTAGATGCCCAAGGGATTAATAACTTAGTTATTTCTGAAAATATGAGGGATAGGCAAAGATGCTTCCCAAATTATATTTTACAGTAGATCTCACACAGCATCCAGACAAAGTAGTCCTGGTAAGATCTCACCAGAGCGGAGTTGAGTACCTGAATGGAGACTGTAGCAAGGTGGGGGTTGGTCTCTTCTGCCAGGCAACCAGCAACAGAACAAGGGGACACAGGCTCAAGCTGTGCCAGGGGAGATCTAGGCTGGATGTTAGGAGGAAGTTGTTGGCAGAGAGAGTGATTGGCATTGGAATGGGCTGCCCAGGGAGGTGGTGGAGTCCTTGTCCCTGGAGGTGTCCAAAAAAAAGCCTGGCTGAGGCACTTAGTGCCATGGTCTGGTTGATTGGGTAGGGCTGGGTGCTAGGTTGGCCTTGATGATCTTGGAGGTCTCTTCCAACCTGGTTGATTCTATGATTCTATGAGTGGCAGAATCATCTCCCTCAAACTGCAGGCAAATACATAGAATCAGGGGGCTTGGTTTAAAAGATCAATGCTACAGACTTGGGGCAGTGTGGCTGGAGAGCAGCCTGGCAGAAAGAAACCTGGGGGTTGTAATAGGCAGGCATTTGAATATGAGCCAGCAATGTGCCCAGGTGGCCAAGGCCAATGGCATCCTGGCTTGTATTAAAAATACTGTGGCCAGCAGGAATAGGGAGGTGATTGTCCCCTCATACTTGGCTTTGGTGAGGCCACACCTTGAGTATTATGCTCAGTTTTGGGCACCACAATACAAGAGAGATGTGGAGGTGATGGAAACAGTGAAGAGGAGGGCAAGGAAGCTGGGGGAGGGTCTGAAGAATAAATCCAACGAGAAGTGACTGAGAGAGCTGGGGGTTGTTAGTGTGAAACAGAGGAGGCTGGGGGCAGACCTCATTGCTGACAATCATACTCTGAGGAGATAATCTGTCCCTGTGTGTTAGTTTGAGCCTAGCTAGAATGTTTTGGTGAGAAGAATTAGATTACAGGCTGTGAAATGGAAACAATGCTGATGTCTACTTCACTCATAGGCTTGCTGAGATGCATAAGAACAAGAATGTAAATATAGATAACACAGACACTCTCTGGGCTTTGGGGTCCATCTCTCTCTAACCTAACGAGCCTTCTGTGTGACTAATTCACCTGCTTCTAACCCCCCTGGCTGACCCTCCAATCTTCCTTGGGCATAAGGCAAGATCTTGGGCAAGGTCGAGGGTGGTAGGAGAAGGTGGAAGGGCAGTTGAGAGCCCCTCCTGGGGACTCAGGTTTCTGGGAGGGCTGTTGTGTTTCTGCATTACCTTTTACCTTGTATATTTCTGTCTATAACTGCATATATTGTAAATATCTGCTTGTCTTGTGCTAAGCTCTAAATATAAAGCTTCATTCAATTTCCAGAGCTGCTGAGTCTAGTCTGGGTGATTTCCAAAGTGTGGTGGAGGCAGGGAACACCCAAACCATCACACCCTGGTACAAATTTTCCTAACTAAACAAACAGAAATAATCCAACATATAGGCCAAGTTATATTTTGGTTGATTTCAAGAGCAGCAGTCTAAGACTGAACACAAAATTGAACATCTGAGGGTAACATGGCAGATCATGGGCAGATTTGTAGTTGGAGTTTCATCATACTTCTCATCCAGGGTAAAACAGGGCATCTACCTATTAATAATGATTTGTTCCATAACTCTTTTCTTTGTTCCTTTGGAAGCTAATTAGTGAGGTGTTAATTTACTGAGGCTTTGAGCTTGGAAGAGTATTTGAGATTAAATAGTCACAAGCAGAACACCAAAATAGTTGTATTCACCCTCAGAAGTTTACACACATATATGCTCTGCTTCCATTACCCCTCCATTTTGTCAGTAGACAAAGTCTCTTTCTGGTATCTGCTCAGATGTCTGGAACAAAGCAGGTGAGCTCTAGAATATGAAGGCAGAGGTGCTGCGTGGACTTGTGCTATATCATAGGCTCATAGAATCAACCAGGTTGGAAGAGACCTCTAAGATCATCCAGTCTAACCTAGCTCCCAATCCTATCCAATCAACCAGACTATGGCACTAAGTGCCTCATCCAGTCTCTGCTTGAACCCCTCCAGGGGCAGCGACTCCACCAGTCATTCTCTGGCAATTGTGGGAATGAAAAAAGGAGAAATGTCAGAAATGCAAGAAAGAAAAAGAATGAGCTGTGTAGAGAGTGAACAGCCTTGATTCCCAAAAGCTGTAGGATGTCTCCCCTGTGGGAGAGAAGTAAAGGCTAAGATAATGGGCCAGGTAGCCCAGGAAAACAAGACATCACAGATATCACAGATATGGAGAATGGTAAATTTCTTCATTTAATGGGTGGGGATACAATCACACAACTCTCATACTGTCAGACATCCATAGCCAGAGATTGTACATCTAATGGAGAATGACCTCCTAACAGCTTGCTCATTCAATCAGCACTCTAGAGTTTGCTTTAACAATCTTAACCTTTGCCTTGAAATATAGACATGTCCACTGGAATGTGACACTCTGATGTTCTGATCACTGGATCCCTTTTACTCCGTCATCGTGTCCAGTACTTATTGCTTCTCTGATTCTCCTCCTTTTTTTATTCCATTCCAGAAGAATCACTTTTTGAAGATCCACACAGCTGTTTGCAGCAGACTACACACTTGACTATGGAGAATTGTGCAAGTTTGCAAAATGTGTCAGTAAAATAAATTAGTCTTAGGGACTTAGGATGCAACTCTCTCTAAATAAACACAAGCTATACCTTTCCCATGTAAATTGGCTGTTTGTTGGCCAAAAGAAATACTCTAATTGCTCTGGCCAGCAGATGGAGAAACAGAAAAGGGAACCTCATTCTTGCCTCCTTCTGAAGGGCTTTGTTGACTACTCAGTCGTTCTACTCAGCTGAATTATTTGAATCATACAAATTTTGTTCTCTCTGAAGCTAACATCAGGGGAAAAAAAAATACTGTAGGAATAATCTTGCATCTCATAATAGAAGACACAATGAGATGTCAAGAGTAAAGAAAGGCACTTAGGAAAACAAACTAACATGAAATTCACTTTTCTCCAGGCAACCATTGGAGATTATTATTAGGCAGCTCTTTCTGCCAACAAGGACGTAAGTGCCAGACAGATGATTATTACAACACAACACAGAAACATTATGTGTTTTGCTTTTAAATTGTCACAGTTTGAATAACAATAAATAATGATTTGGCAGAATCTTTTTAGCATAATCTTGCCAGCTACACAGGCTAGGCTCAACTGTCTCCTTCAAGGGAGGGAGAAGTATGGAGCCTTTCGAGTACACAGATACTCACAGAATCCTTGTAGATCTCCATTATGCACTTAGGGGAACCCTCTTGCTGCTGATTAAAATGACTCAGGAATTAATGGGCACCATAAGTATTGTGTTGTCTATATTCAGTAGAGTGGAAGAGTATAAATGCTGGGCATTCAGCACCAGCTCATTAGATCTAGAGATCCACTGGCTTGTGTTACACTAATTAACGTAGACATTGCTTCCACAATGTGTGTGTATATCAATCTAATCTACCATCTATCATCTGTATCATCTAAATCTATATCTATAGGGAATCACAGAATTGGCCAGGTTGGAAGAGACCTCTAGGATCATCGAGTCCAACCTATCACCCAACAAGTTCTCATTAACTTATCCATGTCACTAAGTGCCTCATCCAGCCTCCTCTTAAATACTTCCAGGGATGTGTACTCCACTATCTGCCCAAGCATCCCCATATCTATCATCTATATCCATATCAAATATGTCACCTATATCTATATCTACCTATATACATATCACAGAATCTTCTTCTACCCTTTTGCCTGATATTAAACAGCTTCAGAACGAGTGAATTGAGTAGACTATCATGGGGAGAACATGGGAACCACTCAACATATTAAACCAAATTGGATTTCAGCAGTTAAGTGTCCTTATCAAGTCCATTGTTCTACTGTTAAGAGGTTCCTAGAAAAGCAGTTTGAAGGCTATAAGTTTTGCACTCAAAGAATCCATGAGAGTGAAGATAAGCAGTTGTGATTCTTATCCAGTGTCAATTGTTTTGCTTCACTGCTTAAGGAAGCTCATTTTACTTCAGCAGTTGCTGTGCCAATGATGAGAGATAGGCATCAAGAAAGAGCTGAACAGAACATGTTTTGGGCTGTTGAAGTGGAACAGAAAGCAATACAGGATCAGTGAAACCATTCTGGAAGAAGGGGTAGATGCTTTCATACTAGAGAACAACAATAGACAATTTCACAAGGTGTGTTCACCCAGAGAAACACAGAATCATAGAATCAACCAGGTTGGAAGAGACCTCCAAGATCATCCAGTCCATCCTAGCACTCAGCCCTATCCAGTCAACTGGATAGGCTCAGAGGTGACCTCATTGCTGTCTACAACTCCCTGAAGGGAGGCTGTGGTCAGGTGGAGGTTGGTTTCTTCTGCCAGGCAACCAGCAATAGAACAAGGGGACACAGTCTCAAGTTGTGCCAGGGGAGGTCTAGGTTGGATGTTAGGAGGAAGTTGTTAGCAGAGAGAGTGATTGGCATTGGAATGGGCTGCCCAGGGAGGTGGTGGAGTCGCCACCCCTGGAGGTGTTCAAGAAAAAGTCTGGATGAGGCACTTAGTGCCATGGTCTGGTTGGTTGGCTAGGGCTGGGTGCTAGGTTGGCCTGGATGATCTTGGAGGTCTCTTCCAACCTGGTTGATTCTGTGAATCCAGTGGTATTAAAATCCAAACTAACCAAGAATGTCCAGACTAAACATGCACTAAGCATAGCCAAGTACTAAGCCAAACTTGTACTGGATGTGCCCAAGGTCAATGTAGGGAATACTTTTAACCCACAGCAATGATCGTAGCTTCAGAACAACATGACAAGCAATATAGCCAAACAAGCTTATTCTGTAAGAGATGGGTGAATAAGAAACTATTGTATAATTAATCATTCAGGAAGAACAGTAAATTATTCTAATCACATTTTCTGCATTAAGAGTGTTTTTAAAAGTGGTGCTGCAGGCAAATGAATGGCCATGGAAAGGATGAGCATTCATTCCAATCTCTTCTTCTGATTTTTTTTTTTGGATAAACTTTATTCACATTAAAGGAAGAAGAAATAATTACAGGGCAGCAAGTGTCTAAGGACTGTATCTGTGAAATGACCATTTCCTTTAAAAGGACATCAGAAGTCTTTATGGAGCAAGATCCTATTTCCAGGATTAAATCTTTAGAGCAGAGACAGAGACAGTAACACCTCTCTTTAGAAAGTTGATTAAAGTGCTTTGAACTCCACTGCCAATTAACATATAATTTTGAGCTCTCCACTTTGCACAGCCATGGAAATAGTTTCCTTTTGAGCAAATGCCTCCAGTCTTCATGAAAGCACAGTGAATGTGGAAGCCTTATATTTATTTAATAAATAGAAAGAGAGATCAATGGCTTGCTAAGTGAAGATAAGTGAAACTCGAGTTTCTGGACACTAAGAATCTGATTTTAATCTGAATTAGTGTGGTGTCTGGGCTCTGTCTGGGGTGGGGGGGAGATCCCTACCAAAGCCAGTCTATCACTCCCATGCTTAGGTGAATAGGGAAGAAGGAAAATGCAACCAAAGGCTCATGAATCAAGACAGAAGTATTTTCACAGAATCACAAAATCAACCAGGTTGGAAAAGACCAACCTATCACCTAACCTTTCTAATGAACTAAACCATGGCACTAAGTGCCTCATCCAGTCTCCTTTTAAACACCTCCAGGATGGTGACTCCACCACCTCCCTGGCTAGCCCATTCCAATGGCAAATCACTCTTTTCATGAAGAATTTCTTCCAGCCTAAACCTGTCCTGGCACGGTTTGAGACTGTGTCCTCTTCCTCTGTCACTGGATGGAAAACAAAAGCAAAGGCCATGTGCAGAAGGAAAAGCAAACAAAGATGTTATTCTCTACTTCCCATCAGCAGGCAATGTTCAGTCACTTCCCAGGAAGCGGAGCTTCAGTATGTGTAGTGCTTGCTTCAGAGGACAGACTGCATCAACTGATGTCCTCACACTTCCTTCTTTCCCTAGCTTTTATATCTGAGCTGACATCATATGCTATGGAATACCCCTTTGGTCAGGATGGGTCTGACTGTGTCCCCTCCCAAGATCTTGTGTATCACTCAGCCTAGTGTTGGGGGAGGCAAAATGCTGGAAAAGCACAGCCTTGCTGTTAGGCTCAGCAGCAGCCAAAACAGTGCTGTGTTATCAATACTCAGCTACATCACTGCCAAACACAGCACTAAAAAAGATGCTCTGGGGAGAATTAACCCCAGCTCAGCCAAACCAAATACAACTAGTATTTTGGTATTTTACAAACCTTCCTTGTGCTGAAGAATTTGTCTTTCAGGTATTTTAAAAGCATCCAAATATTATTTCACCTGTTCTTGCTCTGGGGAAATGGTTTTAAACCCACATCTTTCATAGAGTTTCACAACAGTTATTTTCCCTTTTCTTCTAGGAAGATCCTGTGCTAAAGGCCTGGAGCACAGCCCTGTGAGGAGAGGCTGAGGGAGCTGGGAGTGTGCAGCCTGCAGAAGAGGAGGCTTAGGTGTGATCTCATTGCTATTTACAACTACCTGAAGAGAGATTGTAGCCAGGTGGGGGTTGGTCTCTTCTGCCAGGCAGCCAGCAAGAGAAGAAGGGGACACAGTCTCAAGTTGTGCCAGAGGAGGTCTAGGCTTGATGATAGGAGGAAGTTGTTGGCAGAGAAAGTGATTGGCATTGGAATGGGCTGCCCAGGGAGGTGGTGGAGTCACCATCCCTGGAGGTGTTCAAGCAAAGCCTGGCTGAGGCACTTAGTGCCATGGTCTGGTTGATTGGACAGGGCTGGGTGCTAGGTTGGACTGGCTGAGCTTGGAGGTCTCTTCCAACCTGGTTGATTCTATGATTCTCTTATTCTATGATTCTATTTCTGATAGTTTAAATGAGAGAATGGAAATGTTACAAATTAGAAATTGAATATTTAAAAAAATGCATTAAATCAAATCTTTCCTGTACCATCACAGAGACTATTAAAAATATCAGGCTAAAATGCAACTTTTATTTTCTTATCACCGTTTTTTCCTACAGCTTCTCAATTTAGCAAGGCAGGAACAAAAAAGGTATCACAGTGTAATTATTTTCCTTCTCCACTCCCCAGGAATTATAAATAAATACCCCCCCCCCAACCCCCTAAACCATCACATCCAAAAGGAAGAGTTAGGAAGTCAGAAGTCACTGTCTCCAGAGAAGAGGCCAACCACTAGAAAGCTCCTTGAGGAGTTTAATATTGCCATTCTAAAATACTGATAGGTGCTAACATTATGGGAAGGGAATGGAAAACCTCTAGACACAATTTTTGCTCCTATATTCTGTGACTGTATGTTCCTGTAGTATCATTAAGATTGGCATTACAAAATATGAGGTATAAATGAGGATTCCTAGCACCTTTCCATGAAAAGTATCTTGCCATTGTTGCTTTATGAGATTTAGAGACATGCTGAGCTTATGCACCTATGTACAAGTATTTTTCTTTCTAACACTTTTGGTTTTGCATCCTTCTTACAAATCTCTGAGTTGCATTTACAGCATCATGCAGCTTTTAGATGTTATTTTGCTGCAAGGATAACACCAGTAGTGTCTGTACAGAGGAGAAGTGCTTAGCCTGCACTAAGCTCCATACTGTCTTGATTAAACTGCTACTATACCAGACCAGCTATTTTAAAAACAGCTGAGATGTGTAAGTTTGTAAGTGAAGTATAGACCCAGTTTTTGAGTGGCCAATTAACATGGATTTCATTATAATCATGCTAAGCCTCAGGAAAAAAAGAGAGAAAAAAAATCAGGACAGCATCTTCTAAGTAGGATTTTCATGAAGGACACAGAAATGTAAGCAGAATGCTTCATGGCAGCAACATTACATCTGGTTCTTCAATAAGATCATAGAATCATAAATTCATTTGTGCTAGTTTGAGCCTAGCTGGGATATTTTGGTGAGAAGAATTAGATTATAGGCTGTGAAAAGGAAACAATGGGGATGTCTACTTCATCACATCATAGAATCAACCAAGTTGAAAGAGACTTCCAAGATCATCCAATCCATCCTAGCACCTAGCCCTGCCTAATCAACTAGACCATGGCACTAAGTGCCTCATCCAGGCTTTGCTTGAACACCTCCACCACCTTCTTGGGCATTCCAATGGCAAACTGCTCTCTCATTTATGATGATTTAGCACATCCTGAAATGAGAGTCCAGTACAGGCAAAATTATCTAAGAAGGATGCTTATGCAATTACATTGAGCTAGAGAGATGTTACGTCTGTGTCCAGGCTTAGGTGAGATGAATGCTTCTCAATGTTGGCAGTGGAAATCAGCAGCCCTTCAGTTTTACTAGGCAAATGTAAGTTTTTGGGTCAGTCCATAGGAAGATGGTATAAAAGAACAAAAGCTGTAACTCCTGTGAGATACTGTTTTCTCACAAGAACCTGAGCCATGTGTTAGTTAAGGTAGCCACTGCCTTTACTGAGCTATTGATTTGCTTCTCACACATTTTTCTTAGAGCTATTTCTCTGTCACATGCATACATAGAAAGGGCTAAGACTCAGGGTCAGGCTAAGACTTCTGATGCCTGCATGGAAGTCTCCTTTTTGGCATGGCATGTTACACCCAACTTTATTTTGCAGAGAGGAGAGATATACTTCTTCACTCTGGGAATCAGGAAATCTAGAAGCAGAGAATATCTGAATCTACCACCTTTAGCATACTTTATGTCATAAAATAAATAGGCTTCAAGGAGACCTTGTAGTGGCCTTCCAGTGTCTGAAGGGGGCCTACAGGAGGGCTGATGAGGGACTATTGACAAGGTCTTGTAATGACAGGAGGAGGAGTAATGGGTTTAAACTGGCAGAGGGGAGATTGAAACTGGATGTTAGAAAGAAGATCTTTACAATGAGGGTGATGAGACACTGGCACAGGTTGCACAGGGAAGTTGTGGATGCTCCCTCCTTCCTTGGAGGTGTTCAAGGCCAGGTTGGATGAGGCATTGAGCAACCTGTTCTAGTGGGAGATGTCCCTGCCTATGGTGGGAGATTGGAACTAGATGTCCCTTCCAACCTAAACCATTCCATGGTTCTGTGAAAATGTGGCAGGGAGGATACAGTAGTTTGGGTGAAGACTGAGGCTTATTCTCTTTAGAGGAGCTGATAGAGAGACAAGGCTGTGACCAATTAAATCACAGCTTCCCCATCAGGTTGATACTGAAGCAAGGTAACTGCTCTGTACCCTGGGCTAGGCTAAAGGCAGTGGTAATCAATGCCCTTCAGTATTTAGCTTGTCATTTCCTCACACTCTCCCCCCTCTTTTTTTTTGTTATTAAGAAGGCAATTCATTTCCTATCTCAGCAAAAGGAAAGACCTCTGCAAACAGCAAGGCAGCTGCATCATGCTGTAATACAGTGGATGTTACAGGGCAGCATAGCGTTGCCATCAGAACTAATTCCAGCAATGGCATATCAAATCAGCCCATTTCCATTTAGCTTTCGTCAGTATCATATGCAGACAGATATGGATTTGGTCTATGGAATGGCATTTGCCTTTGAAGTATATTCCCTCCCCCCCCCTCTACATCATGCATTCAGCACTAATAGAAAATTTCTTTTCAGGAGTGAATTCCATTCAGTTGCTGAGCATGTATCAGCTATGCTGCTGATCAGCAGTGTGATAGGGAAATGTGAGGTTTTCTCTCCTGCATAAAGCTCCTCTCTTTTTCTCTGCTTTCCATGGCTGCTCATTTTTGACATGTAGCAACTTAGTTGCTGCAATTGTTCCAGAGATTGCTTTGATATTTGCTCTTTTGTTGTGTTAATAGAAACAGCAGTGTCTCTTACTTTGACCTTGCATTATTTTGTCAAGGCTTTCAAGCTCCTCATTCTTCTGTACAGGCAGTCCTAATTTTCACAAAGTTTTAATTACAGATTAGCCCTTCCCTGCAGCACTGAAAATGAACTTCTTTAGGCTGGTTTATGATATTTGTCATGGAGAAAGCCAACAGTATAAATTTTCTTTTCTTTTCGTTTTGTCTGCTCATGCAATTGGTCATTATTTGATCTGGTCAGACCTTGTGTTTCAGTCATGCATCCTGGAACAAGGTCAGTTTGGGGGGTTTTTCCCACATGTTTGGTACTATTACTTCTGTGGGAATGCAAACTTAATAAGGGAGTAAAGAAGGATAATAACAGGTGGATGCTGACCTTGGTTTCCACCAGCTGCTGGCTACCTTATCTCAGAAAAGATAGATAACAGACATCTCCTTTGGCAATTGGATGAGGCCAATCTCTTTTCAGTGGTGCACAGTGATAGGACAAGCAACAGCTACCTGGAGGGACATTGTAGCCAGGTGGGGGGTGGCCACTTCTCCCAGGCAACCAGCATTAGAACAAGGGGACACAGTCTCAAGTTGTGCCAGGGGAAGTATAGGCTGGATGTTAGGAGGAAGTTGTTGGCAGAGAGAGTGATTGGCATAGGAATGGGCTGCCCAGGGAGGTGGTGGAGTCATTGTCCCTGGAGGTGTTGAAGCAAAGCCTGGATGAGGCACTTAGTGCCATGGTCTAGCTGATTGGACAGGTCTGGGTTCTAGGTTGGACTGGATGATCTTGGAGGTCTCTTCCAACCTGGTTGATTCTATGATTCTAATGGATACAAACTCGAACATAGGAGGTTTCACCTCCACATGAGGAAAAACTTCTTTACAGTGAGGGTGATGGAGCACTGGAACAGGCTGCCCAGGGTGGGTTGTGTGTGGAGTCTCCTTCTCTGCAGACTTTCAGGACCTGCCTGGATGCACTCCTGTGTGCACTACCCTGGGTGAACCTGCCTTGGCATGGGGGTGGGACTCAATGGTCTCTGGGGGTCCCTTCCAACCTCTAACATCCTGTGTGGTTCTGTTTCTCATCGATGTGTCTGAAGCTGTCTGGCCTAGCACCAGTGTCCCAGACAGGAGCAGGTTATTTGACACTGCCTACACAGTGGGCAGCCCACACTTTTTCCCAGCTGAAAGTATTTATTAAAGTCATACCAGCACAAAGAAGACACAGCTATTTTTTTCCCCTTCAGCTTACTGTTTAAAACATGAAGGTGAGTTAAAACCATAGTATTGGACTGAGATGTCAGAGAAAAATTCAGAATATTGATTTAGGCTTGAATTTACTTGTTTAAGTGGAATACCAATGCCCTCATGGGTCAGCCCATTAGGACCCATGCCTGGCCAAAATGAGTCAAATCCACCAATGCAGCACAGTCGAAACTTGCAGTGGGAAAACATTCATAACATTCTTCAAGGTTTTGGGTTTTTCTCTTTTAATGGTTTGTGGATTTCTCTCTGTCAGAGAAGCCAAAAAGGGCTCTTCACAGCCTCCTTGATAGGCCATTGAAGCTTTTCAAAGGTAAGAAAAAAAATTGTTGTGGGAAGGAAAACCTCACAAGGTTTGGTGAGCTTAGCTGGAGCTTTAAAGAGATTATACCCAAAGTTCACAAGCAGACTTACTGACAGTTGAACTTGACTGTTATCTTGAAAAGCTTTCCAAGGCAGGGATCATCGACACCACCACAGCTCTCATCTCTGGCAAACAATTTCAAGAAGCTTTAGGCAGCAGATTGTAGAGTCTGGGAACTCGAGGGAGAATTTTCAGGGCTGCTGTTTTTTTATAGGTTTGTGATTTGGAAGCAAAGTTTACCATTGCTGCATCTAAAGAAAGAGAAATAGTGGTTAGGTAGCAAAGATGTGTAAGATGGTCATGCTCTCTGTGTTGTCCTTAGTACTTTCAGTGGCAGAAAGAATAAATCTAAGATGAATAGAATTTTTTTTGTCCTAAAGCCAACTAAAGTACTATGTGGTCCCTATGGTTGCAAAAAGCATTATAGAAATTTTTACCCCTCTGTCAGGCTTAGTTTGGACTGCAAAGAATCATAGAATGGAATCATAGAATCAACCAGGTTGGAAGAGACCTCCAAGATCATCCAGGCCAACCTAGCACCCAGCCCTAGACAATCAACCAGACCATGGCAGTAAATGCCTCATCCAGGCTTTGCTTGAACACCTCCAGGGACAGCAACTTCACCACCTCCCTGGGCAGCCCATTCCAATGCCAATCACTCTCTCTGCCAACAACTTCCTCCTAACATCCAGCCTAGACTTCCCCCATAACAACTTGAGTCTCTGTCCGCTTGTTCTGTTGCTGATTGCCTGGCAGAGGAGACCAACCCCCACCTGGTTACAGCCTCCCTTAAGGTAGTTGTAGACAGCAATGACATCACTTCTGAGCCTCTTCTTCTCCAGGCTAAACACTCTTTACAGTGAGGGTGGTGAAACACTGGCACAGGTTGCCCAGGGAGGTTGTGGATGGTCCCTCCCTGGAGGTGTTCAAGGCCAGGTTGGATGAGACCTTGAGCAACTTGTTCTAGTGGGAGGTGTCCCTGCCTATGGCAAGGGGTTGGAACTGGATGATCTTTGAGGTCCCTTCCAATCTAAACCATTCTATGATTATATGACTTGAGGATTGACAGAACATTGTTACCTGAGCTAATTTCAACCCTTTTGACCACTGCTACCTGAGCTAATTTTAACCCTTTCCCCTTTGCACTGAGGGTAGGAGTGGATGGACAGTGTTCCCTTCCATGGGCTGAAGCTGGGAGGAGCCACAGCCGAGATAAACAGCTGAACCAGCCACTTGGGTATTTGTTACCACACTGATGTCATGCTTGCTATATAAAAGACAGCTGGCTGGAGCAAGTGTGACTGATATGAACAAGTGGTGGGTCCGGGCAGCAGTAGGGTAGATCAGGTGGCTGAGCTTAGCCAGACCCTTGAGGTCAGTGCTATGTTGTTTATCACTGGCTGTGTGTACTGTTTCATCAGTGTTGCTGCCTTCCCTGATTGTTGTTGTCACACAGAATCACAGAATTAACCAGGTTGGCAAAGACCTTTGAGATCGAGTCCAACCTATCACCTAACCCTTTCTAATTACCTAAACCATGGCACTAAGTGCCTCATTCAGTCTCCTTTTAAACACCTCCAGGGACAGCGACTCCACCACCTCTGCAGGCAGCCCAGTCTCTTTGTCCTGTTCCATTAAATTCCTCTTATCTCAATTGATGAGGCTTTTCCTTTTTCTCCTGGTCCTCCTTTCTGTTCCACCAAGGGGATGGCAGTTGTTTCAGTGACTCTACAGTGCTCAGATGCAGTCTGTGCCTGAACTACAGTACCCTTTTTTTGGTGCCCAGTAGAGTGCAGGAAGGATTGAGACAACAAGAAATGAGATGACCAAAGGCTGTAGAAGTAGATCTCGAGTGCATTTCTTTTATGAGCTGAACAGTGCACATTTGCAGTGCTGGCCTGTTTGTTTACATGGTTGTGTGATGTAAATCCTTACCTACTCTGTGTGCTCCCTGTAGTCATGTCTATCACCACAGGGAAATGTGTCAGGACTATCATGTTGCTATATTGAGTAACCACAGAATCACAGAATATTAGGGACTGGAAGGGACCTAAAAAGATCATCCAGTCCAACCCCCTAGTAGTGCAAGATCACCTCGAGCAGATCACACAGGAGCACATCCAGGCAGGTTTTGAATATCTCCAGAGAGGGAGCCTCCACAACTGCCTTGGGCAGCCTCCTCACAGGGAAAACATTTTCTTTCTGTTTCCATGGAACTTCCTATGCCTCAGCTTCCACCTATCAGTACATAACATTAAGTGGTGACAGAATGGTGAGTAGCCCTCAATATTCCAGGTGACTGCTGCTTCACCTTTGTTCACGCAGGTTCAGTTGTGAAGGTGACAGCAACTGTTGAGTTGGCACAGCTGTAGGCACCCAAATCATAGAATCACAGAGTTCAAGGGTGCAATCCCAAAACATTGAGGATAACTGCTGTCCTAAACACTTGCCCAAACTTTACCATTCACCATGCCACTTATGGCTGTACAGCCGTGGGACAGATCTCTGGATGGTATTCTTGGAATAAAACTATATAGCTCTAGACAAGACCTGGGTCATGTTGTGGAATCTGTGTTGGCTTAGAAGTTTAACTCAAACAGACTGTTTTTCTGCTACCCTTTCTTTGTATTCAAGCAACCATGACAATCTGCTTCTGGAGCACAGAATGCTGCAGCATTTCTTTGGTGAAAGGCCTGGAACACAAACCCTATGAGGAGAGGCTGAGGGAGCTGGGGGTGTGCAGCCTGCAGAAGAGGAGGCTCAGGGGTGACCTCACTGCTGTCTACAACTACCTGAAGGGAGGCTGTATGCAGGTGGGGTTGGTCTCTTCTGACAGGCAACCAGCAACAGAACAGGGCACACAGTCTCAAGTTGTGGCAGGGGAGGTCTAGGCTGGATGTTAGGAGGAAGCTCTTGCCAGAGAGAGTGATTGGCATTGGAATGGGCTGCCCAGGGAGGTGGTGGAGTCGCCGTCCCTGGAGGTGTTGAGGCAAAGCCTGGCTGAGGCACTTAGTGCCATGGTCTAGTTGATTGTCTAGGTCTGGGTGCTAGGTTGGACTGGATGATCTTGGAGGTCTCTTCCAACCTGATTGATTCTATGATTCTATGCAGATCTTGACAAGCTTAAATTCTTCCAGACTAGCAGTATATTACTAATAGTAAGTAGATACTTTAAATCAGTTAGGTGAGTCAGAAGTTAGCAGTGAAGATTAGTTTGGTGCCTTTATTTATTCTATCTATCTATCTATCTATCTATCTATCTATCTATCTATCTGCCACGTTGTCTGCAACAGACCCAATGCTTCAACTGAGACTTCTCCACTATATGAGAGTCAGCTGGAAGCTCATTAGCTTCAGTTTGATTGATAACCACTGCTTAAGCATCTTGGAGAATAGGAACAAGTTAGGAGTGACTTGACAGTGGTGAGGAACATCTGTAAAGTCAGGAAAATGTAAATTTTCCTGTTTAATTTATTGCACACAAAAAATGTTGTCTGTAAAATTCAGTAATGTTAAAGAAGGGAAATGAAGCCACTGTCTAACATATCTATATTGCTCATTTAAAGGATTCCATCCAACTGATCATTTTCTGTTGTTTTTGAATGTTCCACTGTAGTGGTCAGGAGCTAACCCTGGCAGCCATGCTGAGAAGTGGGTTTGGTAGCTGAGTTCTTTGTAGGTGTTATGAAATGGAATCCTAGGAAACTCATCTTGAGTAGTGCATTTAGTTTGGGCTCCCCAGTTTAAGAGGGGCAGGGATCTGCTGGAGAGGGTCCAGTGAAGGGGTATGAGGATATAAGGATCACAGAGCACTGGAACAGGCTCCCCAGAGAGGTTGTAAAGTCATTTTCTCTGGAGACTTTGAAGGCTCATCTGGATGCATTCCTGTGTGAACCTGAGCTAGATTGTACGGTCCTGCTCTGGCAGGGGGCTTGGACTTGATCTCTTTGGGTCCCTTCCAACTCCTGACACTCTGTGATCCTGTGAAACCAGGAAGGTTACGTTTGTGCAGAGATTTGTACAAATATTTCCTTTGCCTTCTGTTGTGCAATGCATTTCAGAATCTCAACTCTTCAGTACTCAAAGAAAAGACATGCTTAGACTCACGTTTTGCATGATTAACCTCTCCTGATATTAGAATTTGAGCTCCAGCATGTATATGTATAAACCATAAGGAAAAATATATTGAAACAGTAAGTTTTCCATGCTTATCTTAACATTCATAGAGTTTATTCATCATTAAAAGCAATGCATAATCACAACTGGATATATGAGCAAGCTGTCAGGCGCTGTGACTAATTCAAGGAGGCAAGTAATTTACCTGAGTCTGTACATTTGGCTAAAGAATAACAGATTATGGTAGTAATCTTTCCAACTGATTATTTTCAGTTCATTTTTCAAGTGCAGATTTAAATAGAGAAAATATCTTTGAACGCCCAGTACAAGGACAAAACATCCAGCTAATGAAATATCTTATCTCCAAGTGCTCAGAAGGTGATATGTATGTGATAAAAGTATCACCTTGCACCTGTAGTTTTCTTATCTGTATTAATATGTTTGAATGTCCTTATTAACATGTCCATACTAACAGAAATCTTCTGGCTAGCTGAGAATAAAGCATGAATCAGCAGCATTGCGTAGAGGAACTTCTCAAAGAGAGTGGACATGTGAGCAATCCTGCCTTCTTAGCTGATTATCAAGCTGTGGATTCTGCAAAGGGGTCATGAAGAGTTTGCCTGTGTGATAACAATGAGCAGAGTGAGCATTCTGACCTTGGTTCCCACAGCTTCAGGATGCCTTATCTGGGGAAGAAGTGATGAGTGAGCATCTGGTTAATGAGAAAAACAAGGCATGATGTATGTAAAAGACTGGGTTGTGCTTGCCTAAATTATGCTAATGAGTAGGTGTGTGCTTTATGCTCAAGACTATATAAATGGAGTCAGAACAAACAATAAAGGTCTCTGGTGAGATTCATGTTGGATCCTGTGGAGTCCATGTGGCATTGCCCTGATCATATTGGTCTGTGTAGCTTTGTCCGTTGATCTCCAACAGCAGCTGCCTTGTCCATGGCAAGAGGAAGTCTGAGTTGCAGTATGTTAGATTTATAGAACAAACACAGGTCTATTTCTTAGTCTTTATCTAAGCTTTGACCCATATCTTGCAGAAGTTAAGCATGGCCTAATCCTGTTGTTATTGCAGCTTCTGGGAAGACCTCACACTCTGACCCTCCAGTGAGATTCTTTTCACAAGGTGACAGCAGAAAGCTTCCAGATAAGCGCAGAAGTTGAATCTGAATGACTGCAGTGCTACAGAAGCAAAATTCCTGATGTTTCCTGCTGATTTGGATGAGGAAGGCACTTAGCACCTGCTTTGCAGGTTGTTAAAAAAGCAAGTGTCTGTAGAAAATTCACTTCGGGGAACATATTCCCTTGAACTACCTGTACATAAATCTCAGATGTCAAGCTTGTTTTAAAGTCTTCATCATCGGTTTTCAGCTGGTCTGTTTAGCTTGGAGAGGAGGAGACTGAGAGGTGACCTCACTGATGTTTATGACTATGTGAAGGGCAAGTGTCAAGAGGACAGAGGCAGGATTTTCTCAGTGATGTCCAGTGATAGGACAAGGGGCAGTGGGTGCAAGCTGGTGCACAGGAGGCTTCATGTGAACATAAGGAAAAACCTTTTCATTCTGAGGGTGTGCTGGTTTGAGGCTCATTGGAATATTTTTAATGAGAGAAATGAAATCCCTGGCTGTGAGAAGAAAATAACAGTGACTTCTATCACTCATTCTTCTGCTGAGAGACAGAAATAGTAAAAATATGGATAAGGCACTCACTTGTCATATCTCATTTAGTTCTCACTTCTTTGTTGGTCTGTGGGTCTGGTTGCATCTTGCCTTGGCTCCTTTGCATGAGGTCTATGTAATGAGATCTAACCTTTTCCTCTAACCTCCTCATCATTCTTTGACATCTCACCTCAGCTCTCTGCAGATTTATCACGTGAGCTATATGGAGATTGATCTGGTTATGTCTGAGGGGGGGAGGGAGGAAGGAGAAGGGTTGGTTTGACCGCCCTCCAGGAAGTCTGACTGTTTCAGGAGGGGTTTGTGTTTCTGTATTCCTTTTAACTTTCATATAACTGTAAATATCTGTAGATATTGTGTATATATATGCTTGTTAATTGTGCTAAGCTGTAAATATAGCTTCCTTAACTTCCAGCTGACTGAGTCTAGTCTGGTGAATTTGGATGGGGGGCAGGGGAGGTGGGTAATTCCTGAATCACTATACACAGGGGCACAAAACATTGGAACAGGCTATGCAGAGAGGTTGTGGAGTTTATCCTTCTGTGGATGCCTGAACCTGTTCCACCATCTCCCTGGGCAGCCCATTCCAATGCCAATCACTCTCTCTGCCAACAACTTCTTCCTAACATCCAGCCTAGACCTCCCCCAGCACAACTTGAGATTCTGTCCCCTTGCTCTGTTGCTGATTGCCTGGCAGAAGACACCAACCCCACCTGGCTATGACCTCCTTTCAGGTAGTTGTAGATAGCAATGAGCTCTGCCCTGAGCCTCCTCTTCTGCAGGCTGCACACCCCCAGCTCCCTCAGCCTCTCCTCACAGGGCTGTGCTCCAGGCCCTTCACCAGCTTTGTCACTTTTCTCTGGACATGTTCCAGCATCTCAACATCTCTCTTGAGGTTCCACATGATTAGAAAATTAATTGTCTCCAATGAGACACTGAATGACAAAACCAACAGCAGCACAGTCCTTCAGAAAGTCACATTCCCCAATTATCTGAATAGTTGAATTTTCTATCTCCTTCTTCTGTTGTGGCTCAGGGTAGGAACCAGAGAGAGTTCTCTTTAGTTTTCATTAGACACTGTTGTCTCAGAGCCTGCAGTGAGTGCCTTTGTGTTGTATAAATCTGTTTATGTTCAGCTGCCTTTATTACTGATTTATTTTCCCCAGGCTATATTTTTATGGTTAAATATGTACATGGGTAACTCAGGGAGGGATTTAAAAAGTCAAATGCATCTACAAGTGCATGTCCACTAGAAGATTTGTGTCAGATTCACTGGATCCACAGCAGAGAACCACCTCTTAGGGTTTGGATGGTATATACATTAGTAGTGTTAGCTGGCATTCAAACAAACCAAATCCCTAGCATCTCCTAGGATGAGTTCACTGAGATCTTTCTTACACTACCTTTGTGTTTTTGCTATCCAGATGGCAGGTCCTGCAGGAAGCTGTCGTTCTTGACTAAGGCATGCTGAGAGGGTAGATATTTCTTATGTGCTCTTAGGAAATGACTTACTGTGAATATGCAAGCTGTGTGCAGCAAAAAGCTGCCTGGTTTGGGGTTTTTTTACCATATACTTTTCTTCATAAGCAACTTCAACTTTCTAAAGGAGGTTTTTAGAATCATAGAATGGTTTAAATTGGAAGGGACCTCAAAAACCAAAATGACATAAAGTTTGTTATCCTCTTTGGATGTAATATGCAGTTTTGAGGTAAGGCTAAGTAGCAACTGTTCCATTTAGCAACTGTGGTGATAGATTTGAACAAAACTAAAACCTTAAACTCATCATTGATCTATAAAATATACTTTTTGCCTCCAAAAGAAACTTTTTATTTGCCATTAGTTCTTTTCTGATCAGAATCCTTGTTCAGTATTTCCTTAGGAAACAGGATTTGCAAGGATTCAAAGGTCTCCTAAGGTCTGAACATTCTTAGTAGTGCAGCACTTAGTGGCTTCTTTTCCCTGTGCAGTGCTTCTTGAGACTTAGAGGATTTGTTCTCTTTCCTCCTCTATCAAGTGATCTCTTCTCAGCTGTTCAGTCCTGTATGAGCACTTTTTTTTCAATGCTAGATTTATCTTCTCTTTCTCTCTAAGAAAAAACATCTGTAGCCTATCATCATTTGGCATGATATATACCTTGCTCCATATATGCACTACCTCTCCTTGATAAAGAGCTGTTTACTACACAGCATCAGCTGAGGCATACAAAATGCAACAGATCCACTACTTTTTAAAGCACTGAAACCCACAATTAATAGAATTCAGAAGCAGAGAGTGTAGTGTGTCACTGTCAGAATGTATTAGTCTGAAAATGATTGGTGCTAACGTTGATGACAATGATAACTTGCTGGAGTTGTGACCATTGCTGTGCTTACTCTGCATTAAGACAGGAGGCATTTTTGCCATAAGGCAATAAAATTTCCAAGACTCAGATTTTCTGAAGGTTCAGAATCAAATCTCAGATCTCAGCAGAGCCCAGAGATTAAATCATAGAATCAACCAGGTTGGAAGAGACCTCCAAGATCATCCAGTCCCACCTAGCACCCAGCCCTATTCAGTCAACCAGACCATGGCACTAAGTGCCTCATCCAGGCTTTTCACCTCCAGGGATGGTGACTCCACCACCTCTTTTATCCTCACTGGTGAACCAAATATCACTTCAGTATACAACTAGGTTTACATTTCTTGCCTAAAACTAGGAGTGATACCTATGTTCTCAGGCTTCTTCTCTGTGGGTAGTTTATCTTATATTGCAGTGGGTTTGCTCTAAAGTCCAAAGAATGAATGAGGCAAAAGTCTTCACGCTGCAAGTGGGCTCTGACTTTTTTAAGTGTCTTTGAGTCATAGAATCAGAATGGTCTAGGTTGGAAGGGATCTCAAGGATCATCCAGCTCCAACCTCCCACTGTAGGCAGGTTGCTCAAGGTCTCATCCAACCTGGCCTTGAACACCGCCAGGTAGGAAGCAGCCACAACCTCCCTGGGCAACCTGTGCCATTGTCTCACCACCCTCACTGTAAAGAACTTCCTCCTAATATCCAGTTTAAATCTCCCCTCTGCCAGTTTAAACCCATTACCCCTCATCCTGTCATTACAAGACCTTGTCAATAGTCCCTCCCTAGCCTTCCTGTAGGCTGCTTCTTCACTACACTATCTGTACTGAAGAATAAGTGAAAGAAAAAAGTAATGCATTTTATGCAGCATGTATCAATCCTCTGGTAGTCTTTGATCTCTTTGAAGGTATTCAAGGTCTAAATGGCTACCACACATTCCTAGAAATAACTGAAACCTGGATTTGAAATAATTGACACCAAAGGGAAAACATATTAAAGGTGGTAATCTCTATCCACTGTGGTTTGTTGGGTTTTTCACTTTCTTTTTTTCCCCAATGTCAGTATTAAAGATGAACTAAGCCTTTTTTCCCCCCTCTCTCTGTTTTTAAACTAGTGATTTAGCCAAAGGAAAGACAATTATATAATGACAGCAGACACCTACACATAACGAAGACACCCAATAAACTATACATATGTTGGTCAATATAAAAAGGTTACTTAAGCAGTTTTTTTTTCTTACTGTTTACTTAGAAGATCTGGTTTTATCTTAGTTCAAAGTCATAAGCTGAAAAAAAGCATACAAATGAAAAGCAACAGCTCTGGAACATGCTGTGCCCAAGCAAGGCTTCAGAAAATCTGCAAGTAACATATCTTTACCTCTTTGTGTTGGCATTATTTGTTCTTTACTGATCTGGGAGGAACTGGTGATTAATAAAGTCAGTAGGGATAAAAATAGGTGGATGATCAAAAATATAGATGATAAAAACAGGTAATGATTAGTTCTGGCCAGCCTGATTTAGGGTAGAGTGTCCCTGCCTATGGCAGGGGGGTTGGAACTAGATGATCCTTGTGGTCCCTTCCAACCCAGACTGATTCTATGATTCCATAGAATCTATGATTCTATGATTCTGTGATTCTATGACTTTATGACCAGACTCTACTGGTTATATGAACAGACTTTATAAGAGGGAGGGCATTCTGGGATTTATTCTTGCAAGGTCTGTTGAATTGCATGGGCTAGATCCATTTTCTGGTGGGAAAAAGGGTAAAAAAAAGCCAATCAAAAGTGCAAGAGAGGTATAGAATCATAGAATCAACCAGGTTGGAAGAGACCTCCAAGATCATCCAGTCCAACCTATCACCCAGAGAAGCAGATCTCCATAGCTTCCCTGCCTAAGAACAATTTCTGAACATATCAGAGGCCAAGATATCTTAGAGCCCCAACAGGACTGACAGAGATGTTCACACTGGGACTGAAAGTTTTCTGGCTGCTGTGTCAGTTCTGGTGGTGAAACTTCTGCCTCACAGCCTCAACCTTTTCATAACTGGATCATAAAAGCACTCTCTGGAAAGGAATGGTATGTCTGCTAGTTTGAGCCTAGCTGGGATATTTTGGTGAGAAGAATTAGGTGATAGGCTGTGGAAAGGTAACAATGGGGATGACTGCTGCACTCATAGGCTTGCTGAGATGGATAAGAACAAGAACATAAATATAGATGACAGAGTTGCACAATGACAAAGCATTGGGATGCATTCATAGTATGTCAAAATGAGTACTCATATCATCAGTGTTAACCCAAAGTTAATTTCTTCATAGGTGTGTCAGAGGGTACTGAGGTCCTGGGCAAATTACTTTTATCTTTTCCCCTTTTTTGTGCTCATCCGTACATACAAGACATCATTATCATCTAGGTGGCAAAGAGCTGATGTGTAAGAATTGAAATTCAAAGTGTTTCACCTAAAACTATTTGCAGGTTTCAAAATGGGATAGAAAGTAATTAAATCATATCCAACCTAGAGTCACCGTCCCTGGAGGTGTTCAAGCAAAGCCTGGCTGGGGCACTTAGTGCCATGCTCTGGTTGACTGGCTAGGGCTGGGTGCTAGTTTGGACTGGGTGATCTTAGAGGTCTCTTCCAACCTGGTTGATTCTATGATTCTATGATTTTACTTTTCTTCACTTATAATGCCTAAATGTCACTCCTCTAAAAGAAAAGTAGTAGCCCCCAGAATTAACATTTGACACAATAGCTTGCAATTCAGCTGGAGTCTTGCTTCCATTTTAATAGGATATTCTTTACCTCATTATGCCTTGGCTGCTGCAGCCAAGAACAAAAACAACCTGCTAAAGGTGACACAAAAGAAGTCATTGGTCCAAGTCGTCTGTGATGGTTCTTGCTTAAGCCAGGCTCATTTGATCAGCTATTGCCTTGTTTTTGAATACTTGTATGTCTCATTCATCAATTAAACCCTCTCACATTAATTATAAATTGTAATGAATACCATTTTCAGAGGTAAAAATGAACATTCAAGCAACATTCTTCATTGCTGTCTACCACTACCTGAAGGGAGGCTGTAGCCAGGTGGGGTTGGTCTCTTCTGCCAGTCAACCATCAACTGAACAAGGGGACACAGTCTCAAGTTGTGTCAGGGGAGGTATAGGCTAGATGTTAGGAGGAAGTTGTTGGCAGAGAGAGTGATTGGCATTGGAATGGGCTGCCCAGGGAGGTGGTGGAGTTGCCATCCCTGGAGGTGTTGAAGCAAAGCCTGGCTGAGGCACTTAGTGCCATGGTCTGGTTGACTGGCTAGGGCTGTGTGGTAGGTTGGCCTGGGTGATTTTGGAGGTCTCTTCCAACCTGGTTGATTCTATGATTCTATGACACAGGGTAAAGCATTCTAGGTTCAGAAGCATCCACAGATTCACACCTTAATTTATCCTGGTTTTACTTCTGTAAACAATGTTAAATATTTCCTAGCAGTCAGAGATGTGATATTGAGGGCATTGCCACACCATTTCCTTTCCTTCTTTATTGCTAGTATCTCAGTAAAGTTCATGGCAAGACTTACAAAGAAAAAAGTGATTATAACTTCTCCTTTTTTGAGGGGTCAGGTGTTCATTGGTAGTCTCTGGTGATGACATTACATTATTACAGCAGTTTGTCACTTAAATTAAAGCCATTTAGCCTGTCATTTACTGTGCAGATGCAGAACTGATGCATTTGATTTTAATTTTAATGTTTTATTTCTTTGTTTTTTACAAATGGAAGGAAGACAACACTTAGTTGTTGCTTAAAAACACAGCAGTACAGAGGTTTTTTGTTTTAAGAATCATAGAATCAGTCAGGATTGGAAGAGACCACAAGGATCAGCTAGTTCAAACCCACCTGCCATGGGCAGGGACACCCTACCCTAGAGCAGGCTGCCCACAGCCTTATCCAGCCTGGACTTAAACACCTCCAGGGGTGGGGGTCTCAACCACCTCCCTGGGCAACCCATTCCAGCCTCTCACCACTCTCATGCTCAACAACTTCCTCCTCACATCCAGTCTGAATGCCTCCACTTTCAGCTATTTTCCATTTCCTCTAGTCCTGTCACTTCCTAGTAGCCTAAAAGGTTCCTCCCCAGCTTTTTTGTAGCTCCCCTTCAGATCCTGGAAGGCCACAAGAAGGTCACCTCAGAGCCTCCTCTTCTCCAAACTGAACAGACCAAACACTTTCAGTCTGTCCTCACAGCAGAGCTGCTGCAGCCCTCTGAGCATCCTCATGGCCCTTCTCTGGACATGCTCCAGCATCTCCACATCCCTCTTGTAATATAGGGGCTCCAGAACTGGGCACAGTATTCCAGGTGGGGTCTCACCAGAGTGGAGTAGAGGGGGAGAATCACCTCCCTTGCCCTGCTGGCCACACTTCTCCTGATGCAGCCCAGGCTCTGGTTGGCTCTCAAGGCTGCAAGTGCACACTGCTGGCTCATGCTGAGATTCTCGTCCAAGTACCTCTCCACAGGGTTGCTCTCCAGCCAGTCACTGCCCAGCCTGCATTTGTGCTTGGGATTGCCTTGACCCATTTGCAGGACCTTACACTTGACCTTGTTGAATGTCATGAGGTTGGTCTGTGTCCACCCCCTCAGCCTGTCCAGGTCCCTCTGGATGGATCCCTTCCCTCCAGCCTGTCTGCTGCACCACACAGCTTGGTGTCATCAGCAAACTTGTTGGGGGTTCATTCAATGTCTCTGTTTTTTCTGTTTTCCTGATGATGTACTCTATTTGTATATCCACAGGACCTGCTGCTGGGAATGGGTAGAAGTTGAGGTGTAGGAAGTTCTATGCAAACATGAGAAAGTTTTTTCAGTGTGAGGGTGACAGAAGACTGGAACAGGCTGCTCAGGGGTGTAGTCTGGCACTGCTACAAGCAATAGCATTAGACTGAGCTTTTATTGACTTCATATGCAGAAGGTTTGTGATGAAGTTGGTAGAGTAAGTTTGGATCAGCTCTGAAAGCTCACTGTTCTGCACTCTGACAGCATTATCTGATGGCTGGGAAATCCTGAACTGCCACAGTGTGATTATGATTCAGCTTAATTTCATCTTTTCTGCTGCTGAAGCTGACACTGAGGAGATCTCAGGCTGAAATTCAGCCCCAACTGTTCCCTATTTGTGTCTATTCAAATCCTATTTTGGCAATATTTTCTGAAATGATTCATGAGCCATCAGCATTTTACCAAGTTGCTGTCCCTGGTTGGTGTGAGAAGTCTTTCTTGTGCAGAATGATAGGGAGCAATGTCAGCCTTGACAGAAGGAAAACTCAGCAGGGAATGTCTTTGCACTCTGTCAAGGCATCCCTGCTCCTTTTTGTCAGAGAGAAAACCTCACTGTAATGATGACTCATTGCTTTTGTTTGGTGCAATTTAAAAGAGCTGCAAAAGCACTACTCACCACGACTAGTGTCCCCTCCATCCTGCACCTGATGGAGTGGGTCCAGAGGAGGGACATGAAAACGACCAGAGGATTGGAGCAGCTCTGCTACAGAGACAGGTTGAGGAAGCTGGGGGTGTTCAGCCTGAAAAGGAGGCTCCAGGGAGAGCTAATAGCAGTCTGTCAGTACCTGAAGGGGGCAACAAGAAGGCTGCAAGGAGACTGTTTGCAAAGGGCTGCAGGGACAGGACAATGATTTCAAACTAGAGAAGAGCAGATTTAGATTGAATGTTAGGAACCCTCTTTACTATGAGGGTGGTGGAACACTGGAAGAGATTGCCAGAGAAGTGGTTGTGGCCCCATCCCTGGAAATATTCAAACTGAGACTGGGTAGGGCTGTGGGCAACCTGATCTAGTGAGAGATGTCCCTGCTGACTACAGGGGGGGCTTGGATTGAGCGACATTTGGAAGCCCCTTCCAGTCTGGACCATTCTATCAGAGAATCAATCAGGTTGGAAGAGACCTCCAAGATCATCCAGGCCAACCTAGCACCCAGCCCTAGCCAGTCAACCAGACCATGGCACTAAGTGCCTCAGCCAGGCTTTTCTTGAACACCTTCAGGGAAGGTGACTCCATTCTGAGACTAAACAGCCCCAGGGCTCTCAGTCTCTCTCCATAGAAGAGATGCTCCTGTTTCCCTATCATTCTCATGGCTCTCTGCTGGACTCTTTCCAGTCTCTCTTGAATTAGGGAGCTCAAAATTGGACACAGCATTTCAGATATGGTCTCCCTAGGGCAGAGTAGAACAGGATAAGAACCTCCCTAAACCTGCTGGCCATCCTCTTCTTGATGCAGCCCAGGGTGCCATTGGCTCTGTTGGCCACAAGAGCACATTGTTGGCCCATGCAGAACTTGCTGTCCACCAGGACTCCAAAGTCTTTCTCCATGGAGCCCCTCAGTTGTTTTAGTTTTTGGTAAAATGATTTTTTTTTTGCATTTTGTTCATGTTTTCTCATCAGCCTCTTTCAATGCTGTGGCTGTCAGAAATTTCCCTTTGAGGGTTTAAAGTGCAAAATTGAATTACTGAGATTTGTTCTTCTAGGTACTTAATGTAATTGTGTTGTGACAGATGTGAGCAAACTCAAACTTCTAAATTGTGTATGAAGGAAAGAAATAGATGGATCCAAATGCTTTTTAATTGAACACAATGTGAAGCTCTGTAGTGTGTTAGTCTTCCTCCTCAACCCTGCTTTTAAATGCTCAGTGTTCCCTTCCATTCGTATTAGGGGAAAGAAACAAACCAAACCAATAACAACAAACCACACATCCCCCCCTCACAAAAAACCTCCCTCACTATGTTGAAATAAGACTTGATTGAATTAGTTTTATTATTTTACATTGTAGTGAAATGTTTATGGAATCTCATGGAAATATTTCAATTGATAATGATAAAAGATATCAACATTCAAATAATGTTAAATGTGTAATAAAAACTAGCTCAAGACAAGCAACCCCCAAACTCAAGCTGAAAGTATGGTGCTGTTTGGAATACTGTGTCCAGGTTTGGGACACTCAGTTCAAGAAGGACCTCAGGGATCTCCTAGAAAGACTCCAGGGCAGACTCTCCTTACAAGGAGAGCCTGAGGGAGCTGAGGCTGTGCTGCTCAGGCAGAAGGAGACTGAGGGGTGACCTCATGAATGGTTAAAAAGATGCAAAGGTGAGTGCCAAGAGGATGGAGCCAGGCTCTGCTGGGTGATGCCCAATGACACAAGGGGCAATGGGTGGAAGTTGAGGCATAGGAAGGTCCATGGAAACAGGAGGAAAAATATTTTCAGTGTGAGGGTTACAGAACACTGGAATAGTCTGTCCAGGGGGGTTGTGGAGTCTCCCTCTCTGGAGATATTCAAGAGCTGCCTGGATGCATTCCTGTGTGATCTGCACAAGAGCATTGCTGGCCCATGCAGAACTTGCTGTCCACCAGGACTCCAAAGTCTTTCTGCATGGAACTGCTTTCCACTAGGTCAGCCCCAACCTATACTGGTGCCTGCTGTTATTCCTCCCCAGATGCAGGATCTTGCACTTCATGTGGTAGATCATCCAGGCAGATCTTTGGCAAGAAGTGCTGTAAGATCTTATACACTACAACACTTACTACTGCATCATTGCATGTCTAGACATCTAATTCATTTGAGTTTAATGGGAGATGAGCTATACTTGTGCTAAGCATGGCTGTCCAAAGGAGTACTTTGGCCAGATAAATGTTACCTGCTCTGTAAATCCTGATAGATGGCAAAATGATTTAGTGCATGCAGTGCAATATTAATTTGTTTCTCTAAACCTCTGTTTGTTGAAGCGAAGATACCTAATGGCACACATGCCTAAGGACATGCATGCTAAGCAGAAATAATTGGTAGGTGAACGCTGATGGTAAATGTGCAACTGATTTCTTCTTTCCTCTGTGAATCTGGAAATAGCTGTTAGCTGTTGTAGAGGTCAAAGACCAACATCGAGGGCTTATGCATGGCATTCTGAGCTAGGACCTCGCCGCAGTACATTTCCAGTTGGATGGTTCAGTGACATTTGCACAACCATAGGATCATAGAGTTATTTGCTTTGGAAGAGATATTTAAGATCAAAGCCAACCTTCAACCTATGACAGGCATGGCCATTAAAACATGTCCTGAAGTGCCATGTCCACATGTGTCTTGACCATCCCCAGGGATGGTGATTCCATCACCTCCATAGGCAGCCACTGAAGGAGAGCTTAATTAATTTCTTATGTTTTCAAACATTGGAGCCATTTTGCCTTAGCTGACTGCTTAAAGTGATTTTTTTTTCAGGCATTTGTGGAGTATGACCCTCCTCCAAAAGACAATTTCTTTGTAACTGAGCTCCAGTTTGTGCGGTTTGCTTTCCTTCTTCTTTTAAGCATTTTGGCAGGTATTTACAATAGATACAGCTATAGACAGAAATAGACAAGCTTAAAAGTCATACAGAAACACAACAGCCCTCCCAGAAACCAGAGTCCCCAGGAGGCACTCTCAACCACCCTTCCACCTCCTTTCCAACCCTCTACCTTATCTCAGTCTTTGCCTTATATTCAAGGTGAGTTTGGTGGATCTGCCAAGGGGGTTAGGAAGGAGACAGATTAGTCAGGCAGATGGCAGGTTAGAGAGAGAAGAGCAGCCCAAAGCCAGAGAGCAAACTACGTGTTATCTATGTTTGTGTTCTTGTTCTTATCCATCTCAGCAAGCCTATGAGTGCAGTAGCCATCCCCATTGTTTCCTTTTCACAGCCTGTCATCT